>NW_022595244.1:658569-917550 GCF_009176505.1 Sitodiplosis mosellana
TATTTGTAGGGGTCATGCACAAATTATCTACGCAATCAGACGAGTGATTTTCAAACTTTGACCGGCTGGGTAGGGGGGGCCCGTGGCCCGCATCAAGTTCAAATCAATTGGATTCCAATTCAATTTGATAACAGCACCACGTGGTTTGAATTGGATTCTCATTGAGCCAGAAGTCTCATTGATACCCTACTAGCAGCCATTTGAAAAATTGCACGAGGAATTCAGTGCAAAAAACACTGAACTATACAATCAGTACGTCGACAAAATGAAATCAAACTTGAAAAGTGATCCTTCTTCGTTTTGGCAATATGTTAACTCTAAGAAGAGCACTGATAACATTCCAAAGACCATGCGATTCTGTGACACCAAGACATCAGCGAATCAGAGCAAGCAAATTTATTTGCGGACTTCTTCGGGAGCAATTATTCCACATCAACGACACCAAATAATCTACCGTCACCTCAGTCTGAGAACACCTCTTGTTTCCAGCTTGACCTCGATTTTGTCATGACTGAAATGACGAAGGTCAACACCAAGAAAGGTGTTGGACCTGACGGTATTCATCCGTTGATTTTAAAGGAGTGTGCTCAGACGCTTGCTAGTCCGTTGACCAAGATCTTCAATGAGTCGCTTTCATCTGGCATTTTTCCCGACGAATGGAAACGATCGAGTGTATCTCCCATATTCAAAAAGGGCGCCAGATCGGACATTGAAAACTACAGGTGCATAGCAAAACTACCAACGATCGCTAAATTCTTCGAGCACCTCGTCAACGTAAATTTGCTTGGAATTGTTCGTGATCGCATCTCGCCCAACCAGCATGGATTTATGAAAGGACGATCTACAGCATCAAACCTAACTGAGTTTGTGTACTACGCCCAGAGTGGCTTAAACACTGGAGCTCAAGTTGATGTCCTGTACACGGACTTTACGAAAGCCTTTGATAGAGTCGATCACAGCATTTTGATCCAGAAGTTGAAAACATTCAATCTACCTCAAAACTTGCTGGCATGGCTTAAGTCGTACCTGGAAAAGCGTATTCAATTTGTCAAGCACGGAGCAAGTGAGTCGAACGATTTTACAGCGTCGTCGGGTGTCCCACAGGGAAGCCACCTTGGACCAACACTGTTCCTGCTATTCATCAACGACATCGTGGATCAAATGCCCCCAGACATCATGATATTACTGTTTGCTGATGATATCAAAATTGCCAAAATCATCAAGTCTCAGCATGATTCGGAGATACTGCAACAAGCCATCGACAAACTTAAACACTGGTGTGATGTGAATTTGCTGCACCTTAACCTCAATAAATGTGCAGTGCTATCTATCTACAAGAAACGTCAGCATTTGGAAACAAGCTACACCTATGGCGACCACACCTTCGGCAAAGTGACTGAACATAAGGACTTGGGTGTTCTAATTGACAGAAAACTATCATTTGCCAAACACATTGACATGGTCACTTCGAAGGCAACGGCTGCACTTGGCTTTGTCAAGCGCTTTTGCCATGACATCACTGACGTTACCACACTAAAGTCGCTGTATTTTGCATTGGTTCAGTCTCACCTCGATTACTGCGCCATGGTATGGCTTCCATTCCACAAAATCCACAGTGACAAAATCGAATCCGTGCAACGCCAATTCACTATGTACGCTCGTCGAGAATACCCATCCGTACATAACCAATACTCAATCACACCGTACGAGCAACGATTGTCGGACTTGAACATGATTAGTCTTCGCCGTCGACGTGTCAACGCGTCATTGAGTTTTTTCTACGACATCATCAACGGTAACGCTAACTGTCCAACGGTTAGTGACAAAGTCTCATTTAATGATGGGCGTTCATTGAGACACAGCGAGCAATTCATAGTCAATGACAAGCACATGAAGCTGGTGCGAGAAGCTCCAATTCCCCAAATGTGCAAAATGGCGAACATGGTGCCGGAACTGTTCACAGCAGCGACCTCAAAGACGAATTTTGCATCATCAGTTCGCAAAATGACGGACATCACTTTTGGATGGCTTTGCAAACTCAAATGACTACCTGGCCGCCTCGTCAATTTTTCATCCAGGTAACCTCATTTTTTGTATATGTTCTCTACGAGAACACGTAGATACTACCCACACTAATTATGGAATTACGATTTTCATGTTGCCTTTAAACCCGACCCATGATCTCAAGCGGACAAACCCATCAAAGACAACACAGATTGCTCGTGTGCCATTTTTCTTGGAATGCCGCTGATTGCAACAAACATGAACGGGGCTGAGTGCAAATTCCCAACCACCCGCGCGGTATTCAACTGAGCTCACACAAATCACGCTGCAAAAATCAATGCTTAAATTCTGACGAATTATTTTCCGTACATTCCTTCCATATGTATTGAAATGATGATACCTTTCTGTGATGTTTACACTTATTTATTGTAAATTCATTTTTTCCTTGTTAAAGCCATCCACGAGTTGGCGAATTAATATTCTTATCGTTGAAATCAAATTTGAATTATTTATCAAATAGCATCAAATGCTCTAGTTACGTTTCAAATCATGGTCCGTGTCAACTCAGTGCACTCTGCAATCAACATGAATCTGCCTTTACAGACGTAAAACTTCTCGTCAATTTATCTACCGGTATAAATTGAGCGACGACTTTTGCTGTCCTAAAGTCTCAAATTAACGCGTAATCAAGCGCTTCACATAGCCTTTGTCCCTTGGAAACGTTTACCAAAGGTTATCTTGGACCGTTTGCCATAGACTAATATCAGGCATTTCATCTTGGTTGCATGACTGTTTTCGTTTTCATGTTCCTACTATTGTGATTACCGCATAATTTACGAAAAGAGCCAGGTTTTTAACGAGGCGAGAACTGATAGTTATCGAAACCTATTGCTACTAATTGTTTATTATTTTAAATATGTAACAGTCTTGCACTCTTTTCCTGCCAAACCTCAATCAAAACCCACATTATATTCAGCCAGAGCTTGGCGGTGTTTAATAAAATAAATAAATAAATAAATAAATAAATAAATCCTTTTTTTGTTTTTTTTTGTTTTTTTGTTTTTGTACTCTAATATGGTTTTTTACAGATTTCAATATTCATTTTAATCATTAATTGCTTTGAAAAACAAATAAAAATATACAAGTCTCAAGGTTAATTGAGTTGACCGCTTGGTATAGGTCACAGACGATAATTATCTCAAATTAACTAATAATAATTTTAAGATAATTAAGTATGAACTTTTACTTCTCTTATATATATATATATAAATATCATAAAAGCATAAAAATTATTTTTCATTTATTTAAAGCAAATATCGATCTTTTGTTGAGTGTAATATGTCACCGTAAATCACATTCGGTTCACAATCATAAGTAATAGAAGTAGTGAATCCAATAAACGAACACATAATATGTATCATCGTACATATTCTTATTATTCATTTATGCGTGCGACTACTTGAAATGTGTGTCATATGAAGTTTGAAAATGCACAAGATTCAAAATGCATTGCATGTGCCTTTCGAATGCACGGACAAAAATATGCATTTCTAATCGATAAATCAACATTCACCATTAGACCATGAATTCGATGGCGACGCGTCTTGTGTCCACTTCTTTATTTATTCAAAATCCACGTAGTCGCAGACAACGGTTCACCAAGTAAAATGGGCCTCAATTTGCCCATCTAATAACCGTCATCGAACAAATCGCTTTAAAATCGATATCCACTTTGTAATGAAAAGTTGGTATTTCAACAAAATCCAAATGTTTTGAATTTCTTTGTACTAACAAAGAGTAATAGTGTCCATTATTAAATATCAAAACATTCCCATCACCAATAATCACCATGAAATATTTATGATTTCATTTGATCTTTATAATTGGGGTCATGTAATCGAAATTCCACATATAAATGATATGGAATATTTCGTTAAGCTACTTGTGTGCACGATTAATTTGTTGTGATGTCAGTATTATTATCGCTTACAACCGAAAGCAAAGTTTTTATGCAATAAAAATCGATCACAACCAAAATGATAATAATTATTGTGCCGGGGCAATTACCGGCTGGAGAGGCATTGCTCGTTGATAAAAGCAGCCAATATAAATTAGCGTTATGTGTGGCTGTGTGCGCTTCGTGCGCATAATGCGTATGCATTGCACAATGGGTGGCATTCAAATATAGGGAAACAAATAATGAAACAACACAATGGCAAAACTTACACAAATGATAAACAATTTTATCCATAAAAATCAAATTACAAATTATTAGCAATGAATAATGATAAAAGCGGCGATAAATATCGCATGCACGAACGCGACAACGGAAATATTGTCTGCATATATGCAGTAAATGAATATCGCATCGGTATAATTGGTTGAATGAGGGTTTCATTTCTCAAATACGCACTCGAAACGCATTGCGAAAATCCATCAAAATGAAAAACTAACGAAAATTCCATTTTGAATGAAGCGAAGCGAAGCGAAACGAAGTGAAAAGTTGCAATCATCATTTTGCCTAACGAATCGATTAATAAAATAAGTTGGCAATTGCGGATGGAAAAGTCATAAATGCATGCACGAATTCGTTACGCTAATCAAAGCCAAAATATGACTTGCTCCAAGATAACAGTAGAGATTTTGGGGAGTGTTCAAATGGGATTAAGTAGATGCTATCGAGAATTCTCTCATTTCGAGCTGAAATTATTTCGACGTTGCTTGGTCGTGAAATCATATTTCAGGTCCATGAAATTGGTGGCCATAAAATGATTATCCGAAATCAATAAACAATTAATTGAAAATGTTTGAATCGTAACGTGTGCAGATATGACGGAGAGTGTGACCAAAGTAATATACCTTAATTCCAGTTTGTAGTTTCATTGGTTTCGAAATGTCTTAATTTTGCGGTAATGTTTATCCTCTTTATCGTCGACAATGCTGTCTTTTTACCGTGTAAATATCGCCTTGTTCCAAATCCCCAGTTGACTGAAGGATATTTATGTGATTCGATGTCAGATATACTCTGAATATGTGGAAAATGATTTCACCGTATGCGTCAATTTCATTTCTGTGTATTGCACTGTGTGCATATCGAACGCTACCGTATATCGATTTTGTTCGATATCGCCTCCTCGCCTCATCGTGTAAGCAGTATTTCCTATTTTTTTCTGTGTATTTGGCATAAAAAGAAATTGATTGAAAAAATATGAGCTCAGCAAAACCTACTCTCTCACTCACATGTACCGTTCCCAGTATGAAAATGAATTGTTTTTTTTTGAATTATGTAATCAGGGAAGACACGCAGTATGCATCTCCGTGTGTATGATGTGGGAAAATTCCCTATTACCATTCATATCGCTTGAAACATATGTTTGCAAATTTAACCATAAAATGTGTCCGAACAATGGGAGGATTAGAAAGCATATCTTAAATTAAATAGTTCTACAAGTGCATCATGCGTATCGCATAAAAGATATTGACCGGAGTATTCTTGGTCGAAGCGACCAAGAGATATAAGGTCACATTATCGCGACGGTTATTCGATGCAGAAAGGGTGGCTGATATGTGCAAATTCCCTGCAAAAATCAAAGAACACACACTAAATCGAAGTCAATGCGAACAAAGAAGTGAAATTTATTTGGAAAAGTGTCCCCATTGGTTCAGCACAACCAACCATCTGAAAAGCAATGCACAAAGATCTGATGAATAGATACGGATGCAGTATGTTGTAAAGGCTTGTACAAGTAAGCTGAACGAGGGGAGAAAATTGGTTTGTATCAAAGCAATTCTTATCATTGTATGGTGTGTGTATATACATGTGCTGTAGATATGCTTGCATGACTGCCAACCACACACAGTAAAATAGCAGGAGATTGCAGGCACACAATCAAAATCACCCACAAACGAATCGGCATATCGTTGTGTCTTACATCGACATTTATTCGATGGAATTACTTCATTTGATCAGTTGCTAAACGATTTTTCCACATAAAATATCATATAAAAATTGCCTGCAAGATAAATAAGCGACATCATCTGGTTACATTGTGCACAGTATTGTCTCATGCTACTGATATACTGGAAGGCGCTTCAACTTCGTGTGTCTACTGGACATGTATTGTATATGTATATGCTATGTTGACATTTATTATTTTCCGCTTGCAATATTCGACTACAATGGTTCTAATATAATCCGGAATTCTTGTGTGCGAAACAAGTGTCACTTTGGGAGTTACACGCATTTAATATTACAGACTGGTTTTTCATAAGACGCATATCATCTCTCACATTTGCCTATAATTTTTTTTATCACTTCCGTTAGTGCAATCACCAACGGCTCTAGTGGACTTTCGAATGAACGTAAATTTCATATCTGGATATTTTCATCGACCATTTAAGCACCACCAATGTACTGCTGCGCAAAATTCATTGATTTTATCCGAACGATGGCATAAATAAACTGTAGCTTATGACTATTCTAAGAAGCCTAATGCATTAAAATCGATTTTGCCTTGAACACTCGGCTCGGTTCGGCTGCAATGATACCAATTCAAAATGCACATAAAATGGAAAATACTTCTTTAGTCATCGATCTTATTGGATAGTTAATGATAAGAAAGCGATAAATTGTCTATTGGCTGTGAATATGCGTTGCGTGTGATGCAATTCAACATGATTATCGATTTGCTTTTGACAAAAACCAAAAACAATGAACCCAAACACAAACACTCACATTAAAAGTGATTATATCGTTGAAATTAGGACAGCAAAATAAGTCGTTTTCCACCATAATGCTGTTTCGACCATTAATTTTAAGTTCAACAAAAATCGACAACGAAAGTGATTTCGAGTGCAATAAAAAAAAGTATAAGAAAACATTTTATATCAAGTACATGTTGACAAAAGTTTTCGCATTGTCGCACACAAACAAACACACATATTTTTCGTTTCAACGCTTAGTTAATTTGTTGACCGAAAATAGAACCAAAGAGATAGAGATTGAATCTTATGTGCTGCTGCATTTCCACTTGAATGTGGCGTACTATTGCATAAACGTTTTAGAAACACTCATAAAATACAACTCTCAATGACTTACCGCATTCGCAATGAACTTTGTAAAAACCGAATGATGTGCACTTTTGCCTTAAATTGGACAACATATCGACGATGCAGACACCTAAATTTAAATCGACATCTTGTACTGCTCTTGTTTGAGGTATTTTTATGTCATTCCCGCGGATACGTCATAAGGACATGTTCCAATCGAAATGCAAACCATCCGATTTTCTTATTGATGATGCAAAATTGACTGCAATCTCAAATTGAATCACTTCGATGATGATGATGTGCGATCCACGTCACACAGAGAATCTGTGGCTACTTTCAGCGACAATAACAACAACAGCAGCAGCAGCAGCAGTATGGCCTGCTCATAAATTTATAATAGCGAATTTCAGCAAATGATCTAAGATATTTGTGTAAAAGCCAGAAGTAGCAAAATGTTTATTTGACGATTGTCATTGAACGGGCATTTGATGCGCGATGCGGTAAATATGGCCCGTATTTTGATGGCGACTGACCGTGAGCTAAAGAAATCGAATACACACACACACACACCACATCATAATTAGTTCTATTCACATCACTTTTTGCCCATCCCATTGGTAAATTGGTTCGACTAAAAGTTTTTCGTTCAACGCCAAATGGGCAGCAGTAATATCAAACAAGCCAGAGAGAGAGAGCAAGCAAGCGAGTGCACTCAATGGATGTTATTATGTTCGCCATGATTTAAGGGCACTCGATGGACTTTAATAGGCAAATAACATTTATTATTTGAATTTATATCGAGTGTTTGCCAAACGACCTCTTTCGAAATGAATACCCAATATTACGGCATAAAAATGTGCTTTCGCTATCGAGTTCGCTCCCTTCAATTCGTGTCATATTCCCTCTCTGTCTCTCTCTCATCTTCGGTGTTTCAGTGGAGCGATGACGGGCCAACGCGAATATCGGCCGCCATTTGAAAATTGGTTAGTTGGCTTCTATGACATGACCTTCGAAGTTGCAAAACTATCGATTCGCCCTATTGAAATAAAATTTTATCTACGAAAATATCATATTTTCTCCTTGTTTTTTTCGTTCCTTCACTGGTTGTCGTTCAAACTCTTTTTTCCCACGTGGCACACATTTTCCATTGTGCACCGTAAACATTCCAAAAGTCCTTCAAACATCCATACCAATTGAAATATATTGTGCAATCACCCTCCCTCTTCCATATTTTTCGACAAAATTCAATCGGTATGTGAACTTGAAACCGTTTGAAGCAACAATAGACCAAATGGCATGATAAAAAGTGAAAATAGACGAGAACATTTGAGTCACACGAACGAAAAAAAACACACAATGCTTACTGCACGAAGAAAATGGCCTGTTTCCTATTTGGACCTGAGGCAATCGCGTCTGTCGTACAATTGCGATAGGGAGAAATGCTTGAAATTCGATTTTCAGTTCGATGATGTAAACATTCTATATTTTCTCTACACCTGTATTTCAGGCTATTGTGAAATTAAACACTTCTCTCCTCATGGAACCAAAAGACTTCCAAAAATGTCCCACAATGGCATGACATCCACTCTCAACTGCCAAAGTGACATCAAACAATTCAAAATATGTTTTACATGCTGAAAATCAATAACGGCACTCACGACAGAAAAAAAAACGAGGCAAAGTAATTTCCGAACGAGAAGAAAAAATAAACCATTGTGCGAACGTAATTTTTCAAAAGGGGTTTATTACTACGAGTGAACTGCAGCGAATACCGAGTGGCCTATTAGCTACGACATGCAGACACTCAAAAGAGAACGGAGACTCAATCAGCAAATCACGGAAATCCTTAATGGCAATACGAAAGTCGAACAGCCGAAAAATCAAATGAAACATTTAAACGGAGAAGAGAAAAGAAGTGCAAAGAAAAAAATGGAGATGCATTTATTACCGAAAGAGGCGTGCTTACCAATACACAATTTTCATTTTCCCACAATTTATCTTGAACTTAGGATTGTTGTGTGTATGTACGAGGCGCGCTCGCGCTTTTTTCCATTCAATCATGTAAAAATATGGAGTACAACGCGCACTTGGTGCTCATACACAAGTAATGTGATCGCAATGCGGACTCCATTGACATGTACCATTGCATGCTCATATAGATTCAATAAATATTTCGTATGAGACGCTGTTGCCGTAGCGATTGCTGCTGCTGGTGGTGCTGCTCCTGCCTTCGATGGCATTATTATCAATAAAACAATAACCAGTGTAAGACGAATTTCCATCCAGTCTTAGTCGGCAAAACGAGCAATAACGAAAAGTCAGAAACGCGTCTCCGATACAGCACACACACAGTGCGTACCATTAAATGCTATTGAACCATGGTAAAAAATATCACAATAATTTGCCCTCAATTTTTGCGCATTCTTACAGCCTCACCATTATTTCTGAGCATTCCGATGAAACCGAAAACATGAGCACATATATAGACATTCTTAACGAGTCTCGATATCGGTTCAATTTTATCATTCCATGCATTCAAAGAGTGAGAGACAGCAGAGTAAGAGAGAGAGAACCGAATCGACAATGAAACTCGGTTATGATTGTGATATAAATACGGAAGCACTTATGAAGTCATTTATGTATCGAATCGTATTGCTATTTATTGGTCCTGCTACACACTGTTCATTTCATCTTCTGTGTGCGTGCGTAATTTTTTTTCTCTCTCTCTCACTCTCTCTCTCTCTCATTCGACCGTTTTGTTTTGTGTGTGTTTCGTTTTTATGATTATTATTGTCTTTAACTGAAGTATATTTACTCGATTTTATTCGGAGATGATACTATTCGAATAAATTTTATCGTGCGAATAAATTGTTTGCATCAACATACGAGAAAGCACCATCATTTCGGCATGTGTCTCATTTTAATATTGTTGTTATTTCATCAGCGTATTTTTCTATAAATTTATTTGGTTTTTTAATTTATTTGTAAATAAATAAGAATTTATTCGTCGGATGAAATAAATGCCCATGAAAATGAAATTAGAATCGTTTGCCTGACTATATTGTTATGTTGTTGAAAATGGCATTTTTTTCAGACGAGTTTTATTTTGGCAATAGCTGACGTTAATCAAACTTCGAAATCGTCGACCTATTTTCATATCCACACATCGATGGCTGTATATCGATATTAGATTTTCGAAATTGTCAATAGAAATCGGTTTGGCCCGATCATGTATAGTAGTAACATACATAGGACAAAGGATGGAACAATATATGCGCGATTGCTATCAAAATCGAAGCAACTGCGCCATCGAGGTAGATGAGAATCGATATGTTTGTTTTGATTTATTACTCAAAAGCGAAAACTATTGCTCGCGACATGTACTCTACATGCGGCAGTACGAACGAGTGAGTGTATTTGGATGAAAAGAAGCAAAAAATCACGCTCACTTGATGAAAGTAAGCGCAAGCTGACACCTGTGCGCCCGCGACAACTGAACCATTCAATCCGGGGACAAATCCAAAAATAAAGACATTTCAACGGTTCGCAACGGCTCAACGGGTATCTAAATCATGCCACATGTGTAACACTGACCGACAAATTTATATCGAAATTGTATGTGCTGCTCCGAAATGAAATATTGTCGTGAAAGTAAACAGGACAGCAATAAAACAAAGTCGAAAGCGGCTCAGCATCGGTTTCGTAAACGCGTAAACTCTCTTCGACAACTCGAGCACAATTTATGATTGGCATGGAATTTATTGGTATGGTGCACTCTTTTTTTCAATCTTCTTTCGAGTTGGAACATGTACGATGCGTGAAAATAGTACGTGAAAAAGCGTGTTGTGTATATGAGTGAGTGTGTGCGCGCGCGAGGTGTGTTGTAAAGTCAAGGCTACACCTATTTATGAGATGGATCGCATGCCAGTGGAAATGCCCTGCATTCACGCACGCTTCCCAAAGCAATGTCACTATAATGACACTCTCTTATGGTGCACTATATTTTTGGCCCATTTAAATCTATATATGCAACCAACGACGACGACGACCGACGACCATGGCGATGATGGTGCCGCTGACGACTACAAGGGCTGTTCATTTCGACAATCCAATTAGACGGCTGTGAGTTGCTACATCATGTGATGAATTTTACATTAGCATTCCACACCATCACATACTTGCTTCATGAAATTTAATAATTAATTTATATTAAATTAACATATATTTCGTGTGTGCATGACAAACAAATAAAGCGTCAACAATCAAACTCACTCCCTCTATTTCACTCTCTCTTCGTCCATCCATCGCTTTTTGCTTCCCCGAGTTTGGATGCGTTTTTTTTCTCTGTGTGGTTGATAAGATGCATTTTTTTTCCCGCAATTGAGTTTGTTTATCTGCATCGGTGTTAATAAACTACACATAGTTTACACAACAATTTTTGATAAGTGGTTTTTTCTGCGTTTTTTTTTGCAATAGAATAAAATACAGCCACGAATATGAACGCTAAAGTGGTAGTTGAAAATTTTGTATGTTGTTTTTCTTTATTTGCATAAACCGACTGGAGCACGTGAATAAAACCAATTGAACGATTTATTACATGAGAATTTTTTTACTCTACCAATGTTTGTTTATTCGAAGTTTTAAACTAAAATGCTACAAATGCCGCTGTTTTATTTTTCGTCGAATCGTTTTTTTAATTCTATTTGAATGATGCTTCGGTCGATTTTTTTTCTCGTCATTTTTGGTCGGAATTGGAAATAACACAACTCATCATTCTGTAGCCATTTTTTCGATACAAAGGCAACGTTTACTATAAACAATTTGAAATGAAAAATTTCCCCGAATATGTAATGGAATACGCGTGACGCGTAAATAAAAAAAAAACAAACAATTGACTCGACACAACTAGTACGTAATAATGACGACACACGCGAAAACATCTGTTTTAACAACAGTCCATAAAATGGAATTTATTGCGTTCCCATTCCGTTTTCATCTGAAAATCATGATTGAAATGTGATTTGATTCAGAACACACATACGCACACACAAAATAAACACACATCATACTCTTTCAATTCCCCACTTGAGTCAAGTTACGGCGAAAAAAAGATCATTTCATTTTATGGCTGGTGTAAAGGAACATTGTGAAAATTTACCGCCAAAATCTCAGCCAGACAGTGAAAATTAACGATCAATGTCGATTGAAACTATAAAATTGGAGACTAGTACGATAATGAAGTTGTTTCCTTTGAATCGGGGAATGCCGAAATTCCATAAATTCTAACAAAAACACTAAACGAACGAGTGAATGAGAATTCAAACGAAAAGAAGAAATAAAAAACTTCGACTCTCTAGCCGAAAATATCGATTGGAATGCATATGAGTTTGTTTAGTCGGAGATTTACGCGATTGACGTTGTTCGAGTGGCAAAGGAATTGGAAGGCAAATGTGAAAAACGAAAACTAATGCCAGTGGACGCATTTCGATTAAGGTGATTTGTGTTTGAAACTCTGCTTTTTCCTTTATTCTCTCTCTCTCTATCTGGCTCATGCACTTGCTCTCTCGCTCATTCTCGCCGCCTGGCTGTTTGCAAACTTACCGTTGCTATAAATCTCATGGCTGTGATTGCCGTTTCGACGGCCCAATCTAAAGCCTCCTTAAGTACAGCATGAGCTCGAGAGCTCTAGCGTACATATATGTAAATGATTATATACAATTTGATGTTTTAATTGCCGTCCAAGTTTTTGCCACCGACAGACGAAAAAAAAACGATTTGTTGATTTTGATTGTCGTTGGTGTTTTTCTTCTTCGTTTTTCTCGCGGTTATTTATTGCGCGTGTACATAGAAAGAAATAAAACATCCGCCGGTTTCGAGTGAAGGAATGAAAAAAAGTAAACCGGGAACATGGAAAAATCTCGTATATAAAAAACGGGCATCGGGCCGATATCCGTAGTGAATGCAGACTTTGATGTATCGAAAAGTAGCAATTTACGAATCGACGGCAGTCAAGAAACAACATTTAGCTCAATCGCAAAATCGTAAAAGACAAATTATTGAAAAGCATAAAAGCGGAAAGAGCAAATATTTTCGATCGTTTGTTTCTCCATTTCGGCGGGTTCTCTCTCGCTTCATCTCTTTTTGTTTTGTTCGAAATGCATTGTTCAAGTTGGTTGATTTGCATTTTGCCTTTCGTTGTGCTCGAGTCAATTTCGGTAAGTTCGATGCATTCGTTTTGTTTCACTGAATCGGTCTGTCTGTCTCGCTGTTTGCACAGTGCATTGCGAATGTCTCTTCGACTCTTTCGTTCATCTATTTTTTTTACTTTTACTACGTTACTATTGTTCCTCACTCGAACTCACTGCCAGCTTCCACTGAAATTGTTTTTAATATTTCGTTTGAACTTTATATATTAACGATTGTTGCCATAGATTTCAAGATAAATATACATCTGCAACGACGTAAACATAAATTTTCCTTCGTTTCGTTTGTTTTGTGTGTGTGTGTGTGTGTTTGTGCGAAAGTGTGCTTTGTCGCTAGTTGTTTGAATTCTGTTATATTTTTCATTCGTTTTTTTTTTTCCTCTGCTGTGCAAATCTTGTGATGTTTTTCGCTATTGTTTTTCTCTCTCGCTCAGCTTATGAACGATATACAGTCAGTCAAAAAAGTATTCGGCCACCTTCAAAAAAAAAATTCTTTCGCAATTTTTTGTGTATTCAATCATAAAAACCGTAACTATTTTTGTTTATTCAATAAATTTGAAGTATTTTCTATATTATTCTTAGCAAATTTATTATATTGTACACATTTTGGAATATTTTTGAGAGGTTTTTTCTCGCAACCCTCAAATTCGACGCAAAAAAAGTATTCAGCCATTCATCGATTTCATGATTTATTCCTATTGTTTTGACATTTATCGATGACAGATGCCAATTAAATTTTTCAATATTGTGAAATACAACTAAACTGTCACTTAGTTGAATGATTTTGCGCATTTAGTTAGCTTGAAAACCGCCGAATCGTTGGAAAATGGTGAAATCTAAAGAAACGACTTTCGAGGAGAGAAAAATCATCATAAATCTTCACAAAAATAATAAAAGTGAGCGAGAAATAGCTGAAATATGTTCAAAACCACGATCAACCATAAACTCAATCATCAAAAAGTATAAAACAATTGGCGCAATACTGAACAAAACAAGATCGGGCCGGCCGTCGAAGATCAGCGATCGGCTGAAAACGAAAATAATCCGAAAAATCAAAATAAATCCAAAGATTTCGGCACCAAAAATTGCAGCAGACATCGCTGGCACTGACAATGTTGAAGTTTCACCGCAAACAGTAAGAAATGTTCTGAAAAAACATGGGTACAATGGCCGGATCGCACGGAAAAAATGTTTGGTGAGTTCGGCTAATAAGGCCAAGCGTTTGGAATTCGCTATTCGTCATGCAAACACACCTCAATCGTACTCCCGACGAGAAATTTGCGGTAAAATAGGTGTACGTCGACTATCCGTCGCATATCCGTTTTTGAGTGCGGATACTCGCAATGCGAATAGGTATCCACAATAAAAGTTGCCGCAAAATGTTATCGCTGAATACCCTGCGACTATTCGCGCTGCGATAAATGTGAAGTTGTAACTGGATCGAGTGTGACATTTCGACTTGAAACTTCGTACAACCAACGTGAAGTTGGCTGCGTTCGACGGACTTTTTCGTATTGCGACTATACGTAGAATAGTCGCAATGCGATATTCCGCAAATTTCTCGTCGGGACTGGAATAAGGTGATATGGTCGGATGAAAGTAAATTTGAAGTATTTTCATCGAATTTTCGAGCTAAAGTGTGGCGAAAACCCGGCACGGAGTTACAGCCAAAAAACCTAACACCAACCGTGAAGCATGGCGGCGGATGGTGCCGTGATGGTGTGGGGTTGCATGACTGCTTCGGGTGTCGGAAAATTGGTGTTTATCGATGGAAGAATGGACCAGTATGTGTACAAAGGCATTCTTCAAAGAAATTTGTTGTCAAGTGCTCGCCAATTGAACATTGATTCCGACTTTGTGTTCCAGCATGACAATGACCCCAAGCACACGGCAGGAAGTGTGAAGGAATGGTTGTCCAAAAAGATCGAAAATGTGCTTGAATGGCCAGCCCAGTGACCTGACCTCAATCCTATTGAACATTTATGGGACCATTTGGATCGAAAAATACACCAAATCAGCATCAGTAGCATAGCTGAGTTGAAAGCCACGATTGTATCCGAATGGGCCAAAATCCCAACGACTGTGACCAAAAATTTGGTCGATTCAATGCCACGTAGAATGCAGGCGGTTCGTCGCGCAAAAGGAAACCCAACAAAATATTAAATATTCTCTTTTTTCTTAAAAAATCATGCAATATTGATGCGTGGCCGAATACTTTTTTTGCGTCAAATTTAAGTATCTCTCAGAAAAAGGTCCCAAAAACATTCTAAAATGTGATTAATATTTTAAATATGCTATTAATAATAAAGAATATTCTTCAAGTTTAATAAATAAACAAAAATTGAATTGACTTTGAATAATTATTGCACAGAAATATGAAGAAAAAAAAATTGTTCACAGGTGGCCGAATACTTTTTTGACTGACTGTATATACATTTTTCCACTCTTTTTATTTGTTCGTTAAGTGGAGAGAACAGTTACGGAAAATCATTGTGTTGACCGTTTAAATTTCTTTCACATTTTCCGACTTTCAACGCATACGCCCCACCTCACACTCTCCATCTCACTCTTTCGATGTGTTCATTTGGTTTTTTGCCTCTGTGTGCCGCACATCCATTCCCTTGCTCTGATGCCTCTTTTGGCCGAGAACCGCCACTTTTTCTAAGTAGTACTTTGGCTACTTTCATAATTAGAGGCGGTAAATTATCACAGTTGTTTCTTAAATAGTTTTTTTTCTTCCTCTCAGCTTATCTTTCTGTCTTCGTCTCTCATTCGCTTGCTCGTTTTTTTGTTCAAAGCATTCCGCTAAAAATAGCTTGAAGAGAGTGATATAGATCTTTGTTAGTGGGTAAATTTTCGCAGTCACTGGATTTCCCACTAGATTTATAACGTTTCGAGTGAGTTTAACATCTGTGTTCGACTTTTAGAGGCTATGAAGAGTGTTCTTCGAAGGAAATACTATCATTTGTGTGCAATTCGAAGCCAAAGCGTTGAGTGTGCGACAAATACGTCTCGGGTTACAAGTGAAACGCGATCGGAAGACGAGCCACGATTTATTAACGCTTTTCCTAGGGAAAGTGACACACGCAGAGAGAGAGAGAGAGAGAGAGAGAGAGAGAGAGAGATCGAGTGAAGGGAAGCGACATAGAGAGAAAGATTGCTGAGAGACGCATTCCGCAATTTTCGAATAGCCTACTTTGGTGGTCAACTTGATTTCACCAATGCAAACAATGAAGTGCATTCGACAAAATGATGTTTAAATTTTGCATTCCAATTTGAATTCTTTCAAGCCTAATGTGTGTGCGTGCGTTGTGCATGCCCACACATGTTTATTGTTTTCAAGTGTCCGGCGGCTACGCCATGGGCAACATTCAAAGCTCCGGTTTCCTTGCAAAACTTGGTGGCTTTCATGGCACGTGATTTTTCGTATCTCAATATCTTTCGGTAAAAGGCTAAAAACAACACATGGTCTTCCGTCGGTTTGCTTCCGTTAACATCCATTTAATCATTTTAATTTTCTCAAGCGATCATCAGCAAAATGGTTTTGGTCCATTTTATAAAATGGACGAGCGGCGACTGAACATGAAACATGATTTCTCAATGACCACGAATTTATGTACGCATCATTTACGTTGAGAGGCGATAGCCATTTGATCCGTATTGTGTTTTTGTTTCATGTCAAGCATCCAACGCTCTCACTAAAATGTAACACTGATGTTATTTGCATTGGCTACGAGTAGGCTTTGGATGGGAGAGAAAGCGAGAGCGAACGAGTTAGAGAACCAAATCAAGTGTATGGCATTAGAGCTCAGTCGGGGTTGAACTGCATGTGTGCGTGTGTGCTCTGATTGTATGATGATTTGAGAGCAGAAACATCTATAAAATATGTAAAATGTTTGCACAGTGAGTGGGTATGAACTTGGCTCGTTGATTTGTCGAGCCAAGGCACTCTTTATTTTGAACACACTCTACTACTCTATATACGCTGTGTTTGTTGGTAAATTGCTGTTAACGTTGGACACATTTACAATGGCTTGCTGTGAAGCTCTCTCTCTCTCTCTCTCTCTCTCTCTCTCTCTCTCTCTCTCTCTCTTTCTCTCTCTCTAGCCCAAAATGAAAATGAAAATCGGTTCGAAGGGAATATATGTGTGTCATAAGCGCCGCGACGGAAAAGATACACAGCACAACAGCCATGTCAACTCTTTGCAATGCACAACAAACCCATATCTCGTTATTGCGGAACTATAGCATTCTCGCATACCAGCGCCCGGTTTTAGTTCCGCTTTTCACTTTTTCTGCCCTCTCGGCCTTTTTTCTTGCCCGCTTGCTCGTTTTTTCGCTGCAACACAATTCGCACAGACAAAATATCAATTTCACTGTGCCAACGCAGAGAAATTGCACAAAGCGAAAACATGTTGGTGCCAACACAATCGCAATGAAAAATAGACAGTGAACGAAGGCAAAAGAAATTCTGTATCGAAATGCTCATCAGTTTGATAGATATGTATCTATCTACTTAATATAATAAACATTGTTGTGATTACATGAAAATCTCGATATCTGGGCCAAATGCATGCAGCAGCAGCGTCACAGTAACGGCATTTTTGGCATTCATTCTTATCCGAAATGATTTTGTCTCTCCTTCCCATTCGTGTTTTTCTGCTTTTACTTGACTCAATGCTGCTATACTATCTGATGCACTCGACATGCAGCTGAATCAGAAGCTGTTCAATCTAACACACACACACACACACACCATTTATGTATGTTGGCTACAGCTGCTCTGCCTGTTTCACTTGATAATACTCTTTGTGCACATAAAAATAAAAATTATTTTTAATTTCTTTCCATTATTCTGGCTGTGCCTTCCATTTCGATTCGCCTTTTCTTTTGCTGCTTCAGCGCTTTGGCATTGATGAGCGAGCTTCGTCTACTTTTCTCTTTTCTTCATTTTCTTCTTCTTCCCGGTCGCCCATTTAACGTTTTTCCCTTTAACGCATTCGATTGACTCGTTAGTTTTTATTTTCTTCACTGCAAACTCTTTACTCTCGGCTCTCTTTTCTTTCTTTGCGCCAAGTTTCACTGATTTTTCACCATTTACACGTTCTTCTCGGCCAATTGCTTGCGTTCATAATAAGGAAATGCACGATGATGTGGAAAGAGATATACTGAACGAGTGCGCGAGCGAAAAAGCAGAACAGAGAGAAAAATAAAGAAACTTGATTGAGATGCATGATAAGCTTTAAAGGGGAAAAAATGCCCAACCATGTCGGATCATTTAGCGATCAATCTAGAAAATTCCAAATATGAACTCGAAAAACATTCCATTTTCGATACAATATTCCAGACGCCGGAACATTGCAATTACTTGAGCTCGTGAGCTCATTCATGAATTGGAATTCATCTTATTCGTCCAGAGCATATTTAATTTCATTATGAAATGAAAACAGTGAAAAGCAACGAAGACACAACAAAAAAGGAGACAAACACATTTTTAGCATATTAAATTTATTACTTCGGAATGACGTTCAAAATTTGAACCAATGGCGATTGTTCTATGAAAACTTAAAAGCAATAGGAAGTTACGAAAATAGCGTTTTCTCTAATGAATTTCGCAACAAACGGAAAATCCTTCGCATTACTAAGCGACAGCAGAATTCCAAAGAAATCGAATCAAGTTTATAAATTAGCCATGGTTTTTCCTGTTCATTCATAAGTTCGTTGGAAATGATGACCGTTTGAAAGAGCGACACATAGATGTCGTGCATCGACAATTGCCTATGTTAACATATACTGTGAACGAATTCCATTCAATTGAGTGATAGTTGGTATATGAGTTTAGTCATATATTTACCATAAGGCGTCTCCATTACCATTTAAATTGGAAACGATTTTTTATTGTTTGCAAACTTAGCATTGTTATCGATTTCAAATATAACTTCTTGGTAACGATTTTGTTCCATTTTATTTCTAATTATTACAAACAGCGTTTATTTGCACATTTTGAATAGAGAAATTTTGAAATGCGCACGTTTTGCTGTTATCGTCGTATGAAGATATGATCATTAAGTTTGCAATTTCTCCTAAATTTCACGTATATCCTACGAAATTCCTCTTCATTCTTGAGCATAAAAGATAATAAAAAAAAGTGTGTTTAAAGCCAGACCCCTATATATTTTCTATCATATTTTTCGGAATTCTAGGCCAAGGTGAATGTGTCGAGTAGAGTAATGGCAAATTTCAAAGTAATTTCAAAGCAACTTGATAAAATTAAGGGCAATTTTAATTGTTTCATACGTTCATTCAAGCCAATAGCATATTCACATTTCGACCAATGACTGTTTTAACGGCCCTATCATATTTTTATGTAACTATGTATTATAATCGTACATCAGCCACCACAATCAACACAACAGCAATAATGATAACGATAGATTTAATGAGAGAGTGTCATGTGACTCATTTTGGACAGATAGATCTATCTTAATCTTGTGCGTCTGGTCAGTGATTCCGTTTGCTTTGTTTGCATGTGATTCAGGTGATTCAATTCAACGTAAATAATAAGTTGTAAGACGTAACGTAATGAACAAATGCAAACTGACTTTACCGACAAATCAAATGAGAACCGTGTTTCTTGGTTTGACCGAAAGATTAATGTGTGCGAATAACAACAATGCGACCCGTATATCGGCCAACGACTCGCGGAGTTAACGTTTGTTGTACATGAATTGAAACTTATTATTTTTGATTCAATTATATCTTATGACAAGCAGATACAACAAAACAGATACACAAAAACAGTGATTCAAGACAATTCGCCGATAGTTAGGTCGAAAACAGTACGAAACACGATTCAATTGTTGAAAATATTTTGGAAATAGCAAATTCATTTGGAATGCAGCGTACGCAGTTTATGAATAAAAGTTCATTCCATTCGTGATCCATGATTTTGCCGAAAATTTGCATTTTTGGCGCCTAAAGTTCAAGATAATTGCTTTTTTTAAAAACCACGACACATCAAAGTTGTATGCATCAATTGATGTGGATCGTGCCAATGTTATCGCTTCTCAGTTCCGTACAAATATCACTATTGAATTTACATAAAGCAAACATATTTCTTTTACTCATATTCCTCTGCCTAATCTAGTTTTTGCCTGGCTTATGTATTTATCAATTCGCACAAAATAAACAAGTGGACGTGACCTTGAGCGATATGGCGCACGCCAAACATTCATAAGGAAAGAAATGACAGACCACAAACACTGGAATCAGTTTCGAATGAAACGCTGTAGCGATAAGTTGACCGTGCTGCTATTTCAATGTGATTTAGACTCAATCTTTTAAGAGGAAGCGGTAATTTAATACAATACGTAAATGATCATAAAATTAATTTTATTCCTGGAGTTTGACACGGACTGAATGGTAACACACATCTTAATTGAGGTGAATTTTTTATCTGTTCAACACCGTCGAAAATTTGTTTTTGTTTTTGTTAATGGTTTGTGATTTCGGTACGAATTTCATCAAATCATTATTACTGGTGTGATTGAAATAAATGAAACACCTGTTTTTGCACTCTTTGCTGTCTAATGATCGAAGCTGCGATCGAAAGTGAAACCGCACAACAACATGCAAAAAAATGAATGTCAATGTTAAGTCATGCAGAGTGCGCAACGTCGTTCAACATATGTTTATCTGGTGTGTTGGAGTGTCAAAGTACAAAAAAATGGAATTCAAACTGTAAAAAAACCAATTTAAATTGAATAAAAATCCAGGCGCCTGGCAATTTGTTTTGTCCAATGGACCAAGTGTGACCAATGGAATGTGAATAGATTATCAGACTGGCCGAAAGACTGGTCTACGGAAATATATCTGTATTTTTTTTAAAGCTGAACTTATTCGATCACAAGCCAGTCATAATCTGTGTGTTGACAAACAAAGAACAAGTAGACAAAGTCAAATAACAATTTAAAAAAATAGTTCTACGTAGAAGGTGTACAGCTCGTGAATGCCAACTGTGCGTTTTGTCGGTATTAGAATCAACGAAAGCGTGTCGAGGCGAAGATCGTTATTTGGCAAGTGTCAATATTTGGCGACATATCTAATTTCTGCCAAATTTATTTGTGCAAATTGCAGTACATCTGGTTTTAGAACCGTAGTTTGTGATAAAAATGATTTTATCGCAGTTATATTTACAGTAATTAAGTTTATTGCCAATGATTCTTTGTTCACGTTAGATGTCATTAACCTAACATGAGCATTTACTCTCGTTCAACCGGTGAACCGAATATTATTTGCGATTTGTGATCGTGCTTTAAAAACCCTCGACCTCATTTGAAGTGGCTGATTCTATATGTGTATATTTATCGACATCATTTTAAAATAAATGCAGCTTATCTTGATATTGCTCAGTAGACTTCGAGCTGAATAAGAAAGCACGTCGGACAGAAGTACAAGATTCCGATTTTTATTTCAATTGCAGTGTATTTTTTAAAAACAATTCTATTAAAAAAATGCTACGTAAATTACCGATAAAGTAAAAATAGCAAGTGCATGTGTCTATTCTCAAACGATATAAATTGATTGGTGTTTTTCTTGAATGTTTCGACCACGTGAAATATTTAATTCAAATAAATAGGAGAATTATTCAACGATTCATTGTGCGTAAATTTTGGCTATCGGTGTAACCCATGATTAAACCTACCGGTTTTTTTTACTGGTTTTTAATTTAAACAAACGCTATTGGCAACAACAGTGGTTTTTATTCATATTTCCGGTTTTTTCCGACAACATATTTTTTCTCGGTAGTAATTTATATTTTATCGTTATAAAGAACGTCTTTATTTGTTCTTCCAAGGTTTCATACGGAGACAAGAAACAAAGAAAGTGTAAAGATGATTTTGCGAAAGAAGTTGAACGCCAATTTATTGGTGTGTTACAATTTCGCGCTATTGTTCGCAGTTTGTTCGGCGCAGAATAATGGAGCACACAGAATAAAAGGAAACAGACCTAATATTATTATCATAATGGCTGATGATATGGTGAGTATAGTTTGAAAAAACATCGCGATTGAAAATCGTAAGATAGTTGAATAATTATAATTGATGATTCAAAAGGGCTTCAATGACGCATCAATTCATGGCTCAAATCAAATTCCCACACCGAATATCGATGCGCTCGGTATCATGGGCATTCAATTGAATCAAATGTACGTGGCTCCAATGTGCACACCATCGCGATCTTCGCTGCTCACGGGCAAATATGAATCGAATTTAGGAATGCAACACTTTGTCATACCATCCGATGCACCCTACGGTCTTAGCCCTGAAGATAAAACCATTGCGCAATACATGAAAATCGGCGGCTATCGAACATATCTGGTTGGTAAATGGCATTTAGGTTTCTTTGAAAAGCGATACACACCGTTGTACCGAGGCTTCGATTCACACTTTGGTTATCTGGGACCTTACATTGATTACTACAATCACAGCTTGAAAATGGTAACATTTCATTTTTGCACATTTTTATAAATTATGATTTTGAAACGCATTCGGGCATACAGCTTATGAAACATGTACGAACGAGAACGAAATCGGGTTAATTAATATTATTGTTGTTTTCAGGCGCCAAAGCCTGATTATCAACTAGCTAGTGGTTATGATATGCGCAAAAACTTAACCGTTCACTGGGATACAATTAAGCAATATGCCACCGACCTATTCACCGATCAGGCGATTGAGACGATAAAAAATCATGACAGAAGTGCACCAATGTTTATGATGTTAACACATTTAGCACCTCACACTGCAAACGAAGATGATCCAATGCAAGCACCAGAGGATGAAATCAATAAATTCAGCTATATTCAAAACAGAAAGCGTAGAGTGTACGCTGCAATGGTATCAAAATTGGACCAGAGCGTAGGCAAGGTTGTGAAAGCACTTGATGATAATAAAATGCTCGATAATAGCATCATTTTGTTTATGTCGGACAATGGATCTCCCATTCAGGGTAAGTATTTAACAGAAAATTAGCTTTTTCCTCGAAATTCTTCAAAGTTTTTATCACTTATGTCGTCGGTTGCAATTTTAAAATATATTTTTATCAAACATTCCAGGAGAACACTCGAATTCAGGATCCAATTTCCCATTCAAAGGTGTAAGTATCAAAAAACAATCTGTGCTCGTTCTTATATTGAAATTAATAGTTTGACATTGGTCGTTTCAGCAAAAAGATACTCCATGGGAGGGTGCAATTCGATCTGCGGCTGCCATATGGAGTCCCCGATTGAAGCGAAGACAACGTGTTTCAAATCAAATGATTCACATATCGGATTGGCTACCAACGTTCGCAAAGATAGCCGGAGTTGATATTGACGGGCCCATTGATGGAAAAAATGTATGGAACGCCCTGTCATACAATTTACCAAGTCCACGTCGTGAAATTCTTGCCCATCATGATACGGAAGTTCCATACATGGCATATATTAGTGATAATTTCAAACTGGTAACCGGTTCAACATATGAAGGACTCTATGATCGTTGGCTCAGCGAACCAATTAGACGATCCGAAGAGAATTCAACTTTCGAAGAAAGTTATAGTGAATCGATTTTAGCATCGGATGTAGGACAAGTACTGTTGAAATACTCGACCACAAAGCAGAATCAATTCCGAAATTGGGTAGGAACAAACTTTGGAACGATTAGTGACGATGAAATCGTTGAAATTCGACAGAAGGCTAAAGTAACATGCAACGGATACACACCGCCCAATAACAACTCCGTTTGGGCCTGTAATCCAATTGAATCGCCGTGCTTGTTCGATATTTTTAGCGATCCGTGTGAAACTACAAATTTAGCATCGAAATTCCCAGATTTGGTCAAGAAGTTCCAATCAAAGCTGGATTATTATGGACAAATTGCAAGGCCAACGCGCAACAAACCGGGTGACCCTCGCAGCGATCCAGCCAATTTCGGCGGCATTTGGACGTGGTGGTATGACGAAATGAATATCACCACATCCAGTTCAGGTAAATGCCCTACAAGGATTTTGCGACAACGTTTACGCAAACGTATCGCCAACCTTCCGCAATAGTTGTCACAAAATGCATGAACTGTGATCAACTTCATTCGAATTCAGCATGTTGTATTTTTAAAGGCTGCAATGGCTGATTATTCTACTTAATAATTATTTTGAATAAGTTTTTATTTCTTATTAGCAACGATGAGCAACATGAAAAGTTTAAATAAAACCATTTGAAATTATATTTTCAATGTAATGAAGTTGGATACAATTCGAATTTACGGGTTTACGCAATGCGATATGTCGCAGATATGTCGGCTTAATGATTTTGCGTAAACCTGTACATTGAAAAACCTATCGCAATGAGGAATGTCGCGGGAAGGTTTTGCTTTAAGGCGACATGTCGACGTTAACCTCAATGTATCGCAAAATTCTTGTAGGGATGGTCAACATTCGATTTCAATAAATAACCACTATAATAGCTTATATTCATTTAGCATCGGACATTGGGGAAAATTCTGTACACACAATCATTTACATTTATATATGTTTTTCAGTATGTGATTTAAGTATTTAAATTGTTCATACAATATTCGAAAAATCATTCTTAACCTTCGTTCCCACGAAATTCAATTTGATTATTTTTTTCTATTTTTTTAGCTTTCTTTTGTGTTCATCCGAGGCGAGGCATTTTGCATCAACACACAAATATTTGTTCGATATGAAGTACAATGAGTTGAAGAAGAGGGTAATTTGACCACTCGAAGCTTTCTTCAGAAGCTCTGCTGCGCAAATATATATATGAAACGTAAAATAAGACAAAAAAATCCCATCTGGAAACTGATTAGTGAGATAGATATCATCCAGTCTCCAAGTACTGCCTTTTTAGGACACATTTACCATTTTCGGTCTCATTTATCAGACTATGTACCATTATTATTTGTATTTATCCGTAAACAAAAACATTCATTAATAAATAGAACTGCGAGCACATGTTGGAACCTTCATTATATTTTATGTTTACGTACCGCAACTGTTTTCAATATTTCATTCATTTATTTTGGAAATCACCACTTAATCAATGGCGAACGGCAACGGCGTTCCCAGGGGGGGGCAAGCCGGGCAGTTGCCCGTACCTTCGTCTAAAAAGCCAAGAATGTCCTCGTTTTTGGTTATCGTCGATCCTAAAAATTTGATTTTTTATGGAAAATCGAGGACTTTTCTGAACAAAAATGCAAGAAATTGTTAAACACATTTGATTTTTTATGGAAAAAAATACCCAAATGCCCTTTTCTTCCATTGTGCGAATCATGATATAAATTTGGTTGTGAATGACTTGAATATCATTCCGGAAGTACGTAATACGATTGCCACAATAAAAGACGTTATAAACTTCTTCCGAGAGTCAACTCTGCGACGCAAATACGTCCCGAATATTCCTGCATTTTGCGCAACACGATGGTCCGAAAAATACAAAAGTATTTCTCTTTTTAAAAATCATTTTGAAACTATTATTGCTGGGTTAGAAAAGTTAACTACAGACGGCAATGCTGAATTAAGAAAAAAAGCATTTCAACTACATGCTGCCTGTACCAAATCAATATTTGTCTTATGCGTTTTCATTATTGCAAAGTACTCGGCCATACTTGAGCCTGTGGTAAACGCATTACAATGAAATCGAGATATGGCGTTCACTTTGGGAGGAAAAAAATTTGAGCAACGAGCAGCTCAAAAACTTGGATTTATGTGACATAATAAAAGAAACTGAAATGTTTTTTCCATCTGTGAAGCATGCACTACAAATATCGTTAGCTCAGCCGTCGACAACATGCACTATTGAACGATCATTTAGCACATTACGGCGTGTTAAAACTTGGTTGCGCTCTACAATGGGGGACAGCCGTCTAAATGGTATGTTGTCAAATCTTTATCATAAATTGTGATGATTAAATTTTTCCGCGAATTTTGGGTTCATGTATGTTGAGCGTACATCGAACAATGGTGAAGGAAAACACAGAAAATATACGAGAAGAAGTGCTCACCCGTTTTGCTCAAGACCCGAGAAAATTACTTTTTTAATAATAAGTTAATTTTATAGTGAATTTTGATACTAAAAAAATTAAATATGTCTTCGTTTTTCAATAGAAAAAAACTAAAAAATGTCCTCGATTTTCAAATATTTCTTGTTTTGCCCCTACCTTAACGAAATCCTGAGAACGCTCTTGGCGAACGGACTGGCACGAAGGATTTGTTCGATGTAGTTTGAATAACTTAGCGAGGAAATCAATAAATGCAACGTGTGCCTACAGTGGGAATGAAAATTACTTCTTGAAATAATAACAATTGGAAAAACGGTCCAAATCGTTGTATTGATTTATGGAGAATTCGTCCGTAAATAACGAAGAAAAACAATCGGTGGTAGAGGGTCGTAAAGTGAATCAGAGCTCAATTATTTGTTAACTACTGGATATAGTAGACGGAAAAAAGTCGTGCCAGTGATAGTTCAAAAGCTGTTCGTAATTATGTTATTAGAACTTTTAGATTTATCTATATTGTTTCGGTGTTTACAAGTATTATCATACCAAAAGATATTCATATCCAAATTTTTAAAGGAAATCGAGAAAATAATTGTTTCAATAAATTGATTTTCTGTTTGAAAATGTGTTTAAAATGTAACACATGAATGACATTTTTGTTAATATTCTAAGAAGAATTGAAGTCTCACTTTATAAAAGTAAATAAGCGAAAATGTTTTCAATATAACAACATTCGAAAACTCACATGGATCGATTTTTAATACTAACTACATAATGATATTCAGGTCAAATACGTCAATCCGACCTACAGATTTACATTTTGCCGTAACACATTAATATTGTAACAAAGAGCCAAAGTAATGCTATTACAATTATAATGCCAAAATTAAGCATTACCGGTAATGTGTTACAATCATCCACCCTGAGTAAATACGAATATTTTTTCACGTCATAAAGGTCATTTCTAAAACGACTATTACACTTACTTTAACATCACCGTTATTGGAATGTAACAGTTCTTCAAAATGAAAACTCTGACTTTGTTTTAAACTCATTTGAGATTGATTGGACTGATTACACGGGATTCTATTCACAAAAATGAGATTTTCGCTCTTGCTTCGAAGTGCATTTGTTCGGGCATGTTTTCAGTTAATTTTATCACCATCTTATGGTTTTTAATAAAAACACCTCGAACATCTGAAAGGTATAATGAAGCGTTAGCTTATATATCGTGTCAAATAGCAATATCTCTGTGCTACTTGTGCTTAATTTGGCAAAACGCGAATTATATTCAACTCTTTACTGACCTTGATGACATGATTGAAAAAAGTGAGTACTACTGTTTTAGTTTTGTTGAGTCCGATTCATGGATTATTTTAATGGTCCGTTCCATATGGCAAAATTCTATTGTATGTGTTATTTTGCCATATAGAACGGACCATTAAAATAATGCATGGTCCAATTCTTATTTCAATGTAATATTGAGTATTCGTGTGTAAAATTAGGGAGCCGAATGCCGATAGCAAAGGACATCTACAGAAATGCGGGAAATTTATGTGAAAAATTAACGGGATATCTCGTAAAGTTTTTGCTTGTCATATCGACGCCAACTTTTGTTCTTGGTCCCATTATTATATCAGTTTTCAAGTACAGTTCTTCAGATCAGTCCAAAGAATCTTTTTAACAAATTTATCCAGTGACGTAAGTCTGCCCTGTTCAGTGGACACTGAACAGTGTCATATATTTATTATTCGTATTATTTCAATACTCGATGAGAATCGATTTGAAACAACACTCTAAATGACTAGGAAAGCGAACGAGTTAAATCATTTCTTTATTTTAAAGAAAAGATTTTGAGGCGACTGCTTCTTTTCTTTAACCCTTTGACGACCAAGATTGAACGGATGGGAATTTCTGATTGCAGATTTGTGCTCAGCGACCCCAAAAACCATAATAAAAATGTTATCAAAAATTAATTTTTTTTAACTAGAAATATGAAAAAAATGATGGGACATATGTGTCCCATTGGTCGGTAACGGTAACTACCTTTGTATGGAAAAAAATATGTCTCCCATAAGAACTACGTGTAAAATCTTTTTCGTTTTTAAAATATTCAGAATTGTTTTGAACCGAAAATGGTTTGAATTGTGCTTTGTTGTGCCCATTTAATCACGAATTTAATGATATTTTTGTAAATTTTTGTGTTTGAAAATTCGCGAATAATGGCCAAAATACAGGGAAATACGGGGTATTTATTTACCTTTACCGACCAATGGGACACATATGTCCCATCGCGCCAACGCAATAAAAAGTGGAAAAAACGTTTTTTCTTAATAAAGTCGATGATTTTTGGAAAGTAATGGACATTTCGCACATTTTTCCAAATTTTCAGCTTTAAAAGTTCCACCGTTAAAATTATATAGCATTTGGCGAAAGTTGAAAAAAAAAAGTTAAGATTTTTTGACTTTAGAGTGTTCTATCCAATTGCGTTTACAATAAATATCCAATATTATGGTACTTTCTGATAGCTACATTAATTCTCTTTCAAACGAAACCAATTTTACTAAAATTGGTTAAAAAATGTAGCTATTACAGATAAAAAACAAAATGGGACATATGTGTCCCATTGGTCGTCAAAGGGTTAAAATAAAGAAATGATTTAACTCGTTCGCTTGCCTAGTCATTTAGAGTGTTGTTTCAAATCGATTCTCATCGATTTACAAAATGGTTGAAAGCCGTTCTCAATACTGTTTCATTGGAGTATTGAAATAATACGAATTTACCCACAACCAATCACCTTATGAAAAACAATTAGTTCATACGAAATAATTGTAAAAAAATCATATTTATTATTTCCATATAACTCCATACATCCCCGTTTGAGTACGCATTTAAACTATTCGATTGCTGTTTTTTCGATAGTTATCCATTTGACTGGCAAACACCACTAGGATACTTTGGATATGCTATCATTCAAATTATATCAATTTATTTTGTGACGGAGACATTCATTTGCACAATATCTTTGACCCTTGGATTTTGTACATTTATGAACGCCTTTGTTTTACACCTTAAAATGAACCTGCATAAGTTCAATAGCGATCCAATTGTGACAATTGCGCCCAAGAAAACCAAGGAAAGAATTGAGCTGAAGAAGAAATTCATTGATGTAATACAATTTCATTCGGAAGCAAGGGAGTTGAGTGCTGATCTTCAAAGAACATTGGACGAAAGAAACAGTACCATTTCTGCCAGTGTTCTTTACATCACTAACATTTTAACAGTGGAATTTTGCATTGTTTCAGGTTTGTCAACCGCTTTTTGGAAACAATTAGTGCATTAATCTTTGTATCGGTATTGCATGCAGCAGCCTCATTCGGAATTGTTATTGTTCAATTTAATACGGCAATTTGAAAGAAATAGGGATAAAAACTTCATACACCCACTATTCAATGAAGTATTATTCGTTATGTAATGATATTTAATAAATGTATTAGAAATTTCATGCAATATTCTCAAAGGTGATCGCATCTGGGAATATGGCCAACATTTTAAACATTGCATTGGTTATAATTGCAGTTTTTAGTACTCTTTATATATTGTGTCATTTCGGCGATTTCATGACTCAACAATTCGAACAGTTTGGAGATTGTTTTTACGAGATTGTCTGGTACATGTTGCCATTAGATGTTCAAACACACATTCCAATGATCATTGCAATGGCACAGAAGGAAGTTTGTCTTCAGGGTTTCGCTGGTACTCATCGCACACGGGAAATGTTCAAAAATGTGAGAATTTGAAGTAGAACACTACTTTTTCAATTGCCATGATATGCTCATTTCATGTTTTCTATTTCCAGATTTCGAGAGTTAAATTCTTCAGTTTTGTTTTATTGCAAAAGATTTAATCGATAGGCAAACGACTGCCTATTGAGGATACAAAGAACATGATATAGATAAACAATTAAAAATTGAACTTTTCAAAATCAATAGGTAGTACCTTACTTATAATGTATGCACTTTGATGCACTTGTTTCGTAGTTGAAACTTTGGAGAAATATAAATAAAAGCACCATTGCATCACAGCCTCTTTATCTAAATAAAGTGAATTTACAAATCATAGAACAAACGAGATAATAGTTTATGAAGTTTCACGCATAGATGTCATTCATTCAACAAGTTTTCGAGAAAAGTGATATTCCGCTCGAGCAAACTGAGTAAAAAACTAGTTAACCGTCTCCATTGGTGCTATTTTGAGATTCCAGAAGATTTTCGAAACAAAATCTACTCGTTCGTTTGTTCGTCCAGCAGAAACTGTAAAAACAAAAATGAAATGAAAGCAACCTGTTTCTTATTCCCATTAGTGAATTCAGTTTTTATTTATAAAAATAGCATTAAATTTCAGCACGTTCAGATTTGATTTCATGTTTTTTTCATTCAAATGTGAACTCCTTGAGCCATTGAATTCACAATTTGTTCTTTTATGTTTTTACCTATAAATATTGGGCGTAAATGCTACAAATGAAGGTATAAAATTGATCGTATTCCATTGTTCTGTTCTCCCATAACTGTAAAAGTTATCGACAATTCGACCGGTTCACTTTTTATTTATTAAAAATCGATAGTAATTGATTTTCCAGATTCAGAAAAAAATGCGTACCGAAAATTTGTTCAAAAATTTCTTAATCTAGAATACATAAAAATTATTGCTCTAAATGATATTTTGTTCGTTCCAAGTTTGTGTTTTGTGTTTAATTTAAATGTGTTCGGCTATTCGAAATAGCCAATTTGGAAATTTGTTCTTTTTCTTCGATTTCATAAATAAATACATTGCGTACGTTTATCAAATACTTGTTAATGAGCTAGTTTTGCTTCATTCGTTAATTCGACTTTTAATTTTTTGTTTCGGTTTAAAAACATTGCTCCACATCGTTAATCACAGAATCGTTTCTAAAAAAAAGCGGGTTAAAATTGAAAGAGTGAACGAATTTCGTATGAAAAAAGGAGAATTCTGTGAGATTGAATTTGCGTTTAGTGTAAAAAAAATATGATCAGATCTATTTAATTTGAGTATTCAAACGAGCCGGAATAAAGAAGAATCGTATTTCGATTTGAAGTGTGTGTTCGAACTAAAACGCTCCGATGATTGATCGCCGATGCTTATTCTAAAGGCTTTTCGATTTTGGCACGACGTGAATTGGAAAATACTTGTATTGCATCAGCTCTCTTTCTACATGATATTGTGATGATTGCGATTGGAACGAATGTTTCAATTCATTTCAAACGAAGGGAAAAACAATGTAAAATCTTAATTACAGTCTCATTTCAGAATGTTGATTTGATTTTTTTAAAAGAAAAATTAAAAACTCGACACTAAAAATGATGAATGAAGATCATCTCGTCTTTCGGTCATGCAATGCTGCTTCAATGTGTGTGTATGACAATTTGTTGTTGCATATATTTGTTTTCATCTTTTTTTTTTGTTCCTAAGTGCATTTCCTAAGATTTTTCATCGTTTTGATGATTGCTGCGCATCTCTAGACGCTCGAGCAACTGTGCCATTACATCCTTGTAGACGATTGGATCCAAATTCCTGCTCAGCATGTAAATAAGCCACCAATCGCCAATGTCTAATTTCTGTGAGATTTTCCTAGCCATTTCGTGCGGAAGCAGTCGGTTTCTGGCAGCCAAGATCTTAGTACGTACGCTTGTCATCGAGATGATCATAATGCTGCGGAAAAATAAGAAATGAAGCGGAACAAATCAGTTTTAGATTGGAATCGCTTTGATTTGATATTCAAAAGTGACGATGAAACTCACCGATAGATCAACAATCCGATCAACATGAACAACAACGCAAAGTACCAGAACCATATGAATATGTAGGTCTTTTCGTTGACAATATTCAGAGGTAGAATACAGAGCGAGTCATGCTTTTGTATCGATCCAGAAGCACCATATTTGTGGAAGATACACTTTGTGATGCGAGGGAATACGTACACCTGGAATAGAATTGAAAAAGACATTTAGAGATGCATTTCATCTATTCAACGGCTAGAATAATGAATCACTTACCATTGGATCGTATCGTTGTTCTTGTGGCGTATCCGATAGATTCATCACGCGCCATCCATAGGACAAGAATTCACCGTCAAAGAATCGATCCATCATCCACATTTGCAGTATGATATTCACCAGGCACAAGAGTTCGCATCCCCAATACCGAATGGCATACAGCTTGTGGCGCTATTTTATGATGATTGAAGAAAAAAGATCAATAAATTTAAACATTTTAATGGATGCTATTAAAAGCAAGTCTCAAAATTAATTGGTTGGTGTTTGTTTTTGCTTGTTCGAAGCGACCGCTTGTTCATTGCTACGTTCAAATTGTAATTTACTTTAATTAATACTGCTTTTAAAATCAATCAAGATCAATAAATGCACTGACATTGCAGCAATCACACACACAAAGAGAGAGAGAGAGAGAGAGAGAGAGAGAGAGAGAGATATATAGTCTGGTGTTAGTGTTTCTTCAATTGCTTCGATAGCAGCCGATCAATGAAAATTGAAACTGGTTGCGATCGATTTAACATTGCGTAACGCTTGTAAAACGGTAATTGAATGTGGACGCAGTCAAATCAAGCATTAGTTTCTCCGCTTAAATGGCGTAAGTGTGCTCTTGATGCATGTGCAAATGATTCGTATTTATATTTTTTTAATGGACAACAGGTTTTTCAGCATCTATCTAGCCGGTTACGTATGTGTCATCAAGACATTTAATTGCGCTTATTTTAATCTATATTCAATGAATTTCACCTACGTGTGAATGTGTCCCTTTAATCTGCTTTCAATAGTCGATCACAAACGAGAAATTCGAATCAACCGCAATCGTGCCACTGACATGCCGTCAATAATTACTTCAATTTGCGGGTGTTGAAAAAGGTGTGCGATCAAGGTAATCCCTTTGAGATCAATAAATGCGTACATTTTTGGTTCTCAAATTGTTTAATCCGAATTGAAGGCAAATTGGTATTTATTGTCGAAGAACAAGGTCAAAGTGCTTCAATTTCAAATCCAACGCCTTTGAAATTGGATTAAATTAGTTGAATAAATCTCGCAGCTGGTAGTTGTCAAATGGTAAATAGTTGTATTCGACTCTAATTACCGAATTGATTTACAATCTGCCAGCCACTTCAATGCGAATAATCGTTTTTTTGTCTTCTTTACATTGAATATGAGAATTGCATGCCTCTCAAATCGTGCGCAATTGTTTCTTTGTGTGTGTGTCTGTGTTGATATACGCGAAATGCGTTTTACGTGCACGTTAATCTGAATCTGTGTACCTGCCATCGACGGCAAAAAAATTGAGAACAAATTGGGATTTATGATATAACCGATTAACCGCATGCAAGAAAATGCCACTCGACTTGACAGTTTTTGTGGTTGGTTTCATTCGCTTTTTTCTCTTCTTCTCTCTTTTTCCCTCTCGATGTTCATTTTCTGCTTTTTGTTTAAAGCTTCTGCGATTGCGTCTCCCCTTTAGAATCAACAAGTATATCGTGTTTGAATGAAACAAAATTGTTTACCTTTAAATGAGAGGTTAGATAGCTGAGGATGACATCTTTTTTCGCTTGTTTCTCTTCTTCGCGACAAATGCCGAGATTCAGTCCCATCACAATCATCCGAAGTAAGCCGCCTTCAAATGCATCCCAAAGAAATTTCGGTGTATAACACGCGATCGCCTGCAAATACAAAACAAAAATGGATAAGAAAAAAAATGTTAATTTTCAGTTTGAAAAATGTCAACATTGAATCGTTGTACAAATAACGAGTAACGGGCCTAGTACGCCTACCACTGACATCGATCGTCATAAAGTGCAAACTCAAATGCTTACATCGACAATTACAGTAAATAGCTGTGTCATGAATCGACGACGACTGTGTGTATTGAAAAACAGGTGGCATGCTGACATAATAGTGCTTAATGAGCTGAAAATCTCACAGTCTATGGCATACTATCAACTTTGTACTGGACAGATGAAAAGCCGAGTGCATTTCAAATCAAAGCATAACTAGTTTTATTTAGAACAGATCGGAGTTAGATTTTATGTATCATTTTTGGATTTTCTCTCGTTCAATTAATTGAATCGTGTCCAAAGTCACCTGCGAGAGAAACAAAACTCCGTTCATTTGTTCACGATGTCAATGTGAATATGTTTGGTATTTTATGGTTTAACCACGTTGTACGTGGACACTATCGGCATTTTAGAACAATGCAGCACACAATGTGCTTGTGTATACTTCTGCTTTGGCTTTGATTACTATTTACTGGAGGAAATACGAATAATTTGTATGCACGGCCTATAATTTGTCATTAGGCATAGTTCAACGAAAATGACACGTTTTTTCCATTCATTTGCAAATGAATGTTGCAATGAAACACACAACAACTTGTGGACACTTCTGCTGGAATGACAAAATGATTCATTGTCTAGATTACAGATTTACATACGTATAAAATATTCATTTCGTACGCACACACAAACAGACATCCAAATGGTTTAATGAACAGGCAAAGTGCATTATGGGGCCTTTGTCTAATCACAATTGAAACAAAATGAACACATAATACACAACAAGTTCTATGACTTGTTCAGGTGGATTTATCACTCCAGTGATAAATTTAAAAAATCTTAATTTTATCTTTATTTTTAATTTAAAAAATCAAATTGAGGTAGCAAAAAATGACGTCATGTGTTGCGTTTCGCGTTTATTGACCTAACAGCATAAATATTTTTGATTATTTTTTATCGGTGGAAAAGATTAGAGGCGCTCTAGTAAATACTCTAGCTCTATCTGTTGTTCCGCAAACAAGTTGATGATAACTTTTGAACTGCCTCGTTGTTATCACGCGCATGCGTAAGACCGGCTGCGGCACATACGAAAAAACAATAAACATTACATGTTCCGTGTAAAAATATCTCAACAAGCTATTTTTACCAGATTCAATTACGTGATTCGTTTTCCCTTTTCAAATGGCAAAAGACGTGGATGTGGGAGAGAATGAGAGACCGAGGGAGTGAGCGAGCGAGCAAACAAAACAATCGAAAGTGTTCCTTGTTGTTTGGTTGGGCTTCATCTTCAATCAACCCATTCATGGAAAATAATCAACATGCATCACATTTCAACGCCAGTTCACATGGCATTTGGTGCATTTGTGCCATACTCTCACGTGAATCTGCAGCTGCTGCTGACGCAGTCATGTTCCTGATGTTTTTTTTTGCGCTTCTCTCTATTCTCTCACAATTGTGTGTAGAATTTCACTGGATTTTGATTTGGTTCGCGTAAATGTAATGCGATGCGATCGAATGTGAGCAGTGACTGGAGTTGTGGCCACGCGTGCTATGTATATAGGGCGTCTTGTAAGAATCATGTTAAAACTAGGTCTTGCTTAGTCTATTTTAACGGGGAAAATGCCAGCTCATCGAATGCACTGGACTGACAGACAGATGGATATATTTAATATGGGAATTTAATACGGTCATACAATTAAATCGGATTTTCTATCGAAAATAGAAACTAGATTCTTTTTCCTTGAATCTCATTCGTGATGAACAAACGATCAAGCAGAACCTTGACTCTGTAAACATATTCAGCTGATTTTTTTCTCTCTTTATAAAGAGAGTGAATTGAGTGTTTTTTTTCTGTTGAATACTGTATCTTGTATTACATTTTAAAAGTAACAACTCCAAGTATTCGTTTTTATTTCTTTTCACAGCTTCAAACATCTTATGCTCACTAAAATTATAAACGAAATATTTCCACCGAAATGGTTGAATTCAAATGAATCACTTACCTGGAAGAATAGCACGAAACACACCCATTGATAGTATGTGTAATATTTTTTCGCGTCTTCGTCGTTGAAGTCGTTCGCAATACCCGGATGAGCCACAGACACGCCAACTTTCAACTGCAACGACCAACCGAAAATGGAAAGACAGAGAAAAAAATGAATTAAACATTGAAACACGAAAAATATGCTTCATTTCGCCAGCGGCACCACAAACATTTACTTCCAAAAAGAGAAAACATATCATTCGCTTTATGGAAGAAAAAAATTTCAGACTTTTTTTCTTTTTTTGATTTAGTATCATTTAATTACACGTTGTACAGTGTAAGAGAAGAAAAATTATCTTTATGCAGCCTTTTGCTTGGAAACTAGGGAAACAGGCAGCACCGATTTTATTTTCCTCTTTTGCTACAATCAAGATGAATAAATACAGTGCGATTTGAGCGCAGCCATGCAAACTTTACGCGTACTGCGACGCTGATGAATGAAATTACGTAAGTACTTTATCAATCAATTAATATCGCTCGAGTCGTGCTTTTTTTACTTACGCTAGTCAAGAATGAATTAAATTGCGCTCGTTGTTTTTTCGCGTTGATGCATTCAAGGCTTTAAAATTACCTTTTTTTTCCCAACATCAGTATATCATCAAACAATCTCCGTTTCGACCGCTTTTACTCGACACCCAACGAGAAGCGTTTTTGCGCTCAACTTCGTTTCGCTTTTGAACTTTTCAACCAGTGCTGCTGGAACAGAAGGAAAGTACACCGCAAAACAGTGTGTGTCTGAGTTCTTGTTGAAGCATTCAATTTAACGATCAGTTGGTCTCAATTTGAAATGAGAAAATAACATTCAAGTGGTAACAAATAAACGATTCAGTTAGAGAATCAGATAAATTGAATAATTGGCTTTAAATGAGTAAATGCCTAGCAAAATGCATGGAATTTCTATGCTCGTCACCCATCGAAATTGCAGCAACTTGTTCGCCGACTTGTGTCTAGGCAACGAAGACGTTCATTTTGATTTCCATGTAAATGGTATTTTGCGAGTTTCTTCGCTTCCAAAAAGTACCACAGTTTTATTTTCAACTCTTCAAGTATCCAAACCAGCGGTATTGTTGATCTTAATGATCTTTTGGGAAAAAAACGGAAATTTTTGCTCAAATTTATAAGAAAACCTACCAATTTCGGTTTGCCGTAGTCAACATAAAATGTCATTGTATTGACGAAAATTAGCACGAAATTGGTCTGTAAACCGAAGGTGCACCATTCATTTGTGGATTTTCATTAAAAAGTGATTAGTAACGACGTATGAAGTAGTTCAATGGGTCTTCGGAAGTGTGTACTCGATAATATCTCATGAGTTTGTTTAAATCTGTTCCGAAAAACCACAAAGCAGCAATGCTAATTGAAGCATGTAAATCGAACACGATTCGTGAAAAGCAATGTTTGACTTGTGGATTTCGCAGGAAATGCATGATATGATTTTGAATTGAAATCAAATGGTGTTTGTTGGTCGACACGATTTCACAGTCATCATCATCCGTTAATTCACCTTGTTTTATTCCGAATGCCAATAATCTCTTGCTATTCAGATTGTTCCGATAAACGATTGGACTATGTATGATTTAATGGTGAGTTACAACTCAATTACATTCAGACTGAAATGGAACCCCATTTTTGAATTGAGAATTGAGTTTTGACCTTGTAACGCTTTGGAATGGCTCGCACACAACATTTAAATGTCGTGCACTATGACAAAGGTCTGTCCATTGTTGTCACTGCAAGAGTTCGATCGAATTGATCATTCTCTTCGCATCGGTTTTCGTGAACAAAAATCCTCCCAACAATCATGCATAATATACATGTTAAGATTGCTTCGGCAATGTCATTGCATGCCACGTGCATTACAAATTGAAATGGGGAAAAAATGAATTTACTTGCGATTTTAATGAGATTTTTTTTCTTACTGTTTTGTGTTTTTCGTTTGGTTTTCACTGTCTCATTTTCATAATTACCAAAACAAACATCTTTTGTGAAACTGTGGGCTTTTTTCGGTAGCGATAATAATAATTTTTTTTTATGAGCTCATTGGCTATGGATGACTTTTTGTATGCTGAGAAAATTTAACAATCGTCATAACAGTTATGGATGTTGTCACAATTATGTGAATGTGTTTTGGTAATTTTTATGGGAATTTCGAATCTATTTAAGAGGCACTTAAAACACAACCATATCGTCTACTGATAAATGTTCAAGTGTATTTTCAACTATCTTCATTGAAGTAACATGAGAAATACCAGAAGCACTTTTTCCAGACATTCCTTCGATTTCCTTTCGATCGTATTGAATGGTTTTTTTCCGATTTGTTAAATTCTTTCCCTTGAATTAAGCCCACCCATCTCTGGCTAATTGATGTCGGAGCGATAAAAGTGACGTTCGTTCGAGTGAGTAAAGCGATAGAAAAAAGGATCGTTAAAATGTTGAAAAGTTTCGGTTCACTTGTTGAACTGTTCGACGGTTGAATCTCGAACGTGATTTGGTAAAAATGTCGAATCGTGCACGTAAGCCCATATCTTGGTGTACAGGCAACTGTGGACTAACGATACGTTCTTACGCTAGCTCATGCCGCCAAAACTGGTTTTGTGCTTAGTTCACTTGTGTCTTGTTTTCTATAATGTTACGTTGTACGTGATTATTTAGAACAACGGAGAAAGCAAAAAAACACACACACACACACACTCACACTCACAATCTGAGAATGGGTGAATGAAGTAACTTTCATGTGTTTTTTTGTTCTGTTCAATGTAAATGCAAAATCGTGAGTTTTTTTTTCTTTCTTTTGATAGAAAAAAAGAACAACAAAATTGACAAACAATTTTAAGCTAATAATACCCATTGTTCTAGAGAAGTGTTTGTAAGACGTGAGCGCTTGAAATTAGGGAGCAAAGCACGTTGTCACGGATTACATCATCGTTATGACAAGATGAACTCAAGTTTGTCGTCACTGTGCAGTGAATCTACTGTGACATGACAAATATTTACCGAAAATCGCTTTCGTTTATTTACATTTTACGCATCATAATATTGGCTTAGCGCTTCTGCAACCTACTTCTTCATCATTTTCCTATCGCTAAATTCACTAAACATGTTTAGATTTTGACGCTTTAGCCGTCGAATGCGTTGTCAACTGGGGTTCAACGACATGGAAACCAAATCGCCGAAATTAGACGTAGTTTTGAGTACATGGTTTTGTGTGCGATTCAAATGTGTAATCGATTATAGTGCCGGAACGCGGTCCATTGACAACAATTGTACTGAGCCTTTGTGTGATTTAATTCAATAAATTGCATGAATAACTGGCACTGACGGCATTTGCCGTGCCGATCTGAATCGGTTGCAAAACGCATTGCATAAAATGCGTGTCATAGCATGAACAATAGAGTAAACCGACGTCATCACATTGTTCCGCTAGGGTAAATTGGGTTAAAACATGTAAATTAAATTGGATGCTGATGTTCATGGTGTTTTCATTCATTAAATTATCATCTAAAATCTGTTGAGTAGAAGGAGGACAACGAAAAATCACCGTAGTGATGAGACTTACGTGTCGTTGAAAGGCGTCAGGCATTGTGAATGTGCTGGAAATCCAGCAGAATGTGTTGACCACATGTGGTGGTACACCGTTAACGATGCACGAAATTGGCTGACCAACATATTGTGTGGCAGTGATGATTAGACTGCAGGTGAGCAATAGCACCGTTGTGAATAGATTATGCAGCCGAAATACAGCATTATCCGTTGTCACTTCTTGTAACTTGAAATAATCTTTGAGTCCACCGAGTAACTTATACATGATTGATCGTTCCTAACATCGATTCCGTTACACCAGTGTCAAAAATGCGTTCTCGTTCGTCGTGAAATTCGGTGATTTTGTTTTTAAAATAATAAAATGTCACACTCAGTTTCAGTTCATGATGTTGAGATTGGGTGCGCGTTAAATGCCACCGCTCGTTTTGGACAGTTGACAAACCGGCAATCAAACTGTCCACTCGAAATGGTCTGTACACTTTTCCCGAGAGAAATAACTAAACACTGAACGAATTCTAAGAAAAATGTGTTGAATTTTGGTATTTTTCCATAGATATTCTTGAAGATGTGAATACCAATGACGAAGTTTGCTTTTCAATTCACACCTTTTATTGTTCTTATGGTTTATTGTCCGATTGTATAGCCCACGATTGACTGTCCCGTTGGCAATGAAATGTTCACCACTGATGTTGAAATACACGAAAATTCGATTCGTATCACAAAACACCAACTATTGCAATCAAATTGAACACAATTCGGTCGAATAATCGAAAATATTCGATTAAAAATTGTCGATTCCCATTCGGTCTATACGCTGTGCGCGCGTAAAAATGTTTTTTTTCTCTCACTCGTCAAATCGAAGTAAATGTGTACTGTATTCGATTTACTCCGATACGTTACTACCATAAAACATGTAATGGAACTGTTTGCAAGGCTCCCCTCTCTCTGATTCTGAGCAACGCGACGCTTTGTTCGTTCGTATGTTCACTTCGTTTATAGCTCTTAACAGAGAAACAGAAAGAAGAGCGAAGAGAGAAGAGAAAAAAAAACTGTGTTCCCGTGTATTTGCTGCCGCTTTTTAGTTTATTATAAGTTGGTTTTCGTCGACGTAGCTGCTGTTGTTGTGCTGCTGCTGCTTTTTCTTCGCATCAATCGTTGTTAGTTGTTGCTTCAAATTACACACAGATACACACACATACATACGCACGCATTTACGCATAAATTATGAAGTCAATGTGAATGCACCCATACAACGATGTCGCTCGTATACGTATACGCTGTGTATGTGAACCGAGAATATATGTACACGTTGTCAACTACACGCACAAACCGTATAAACAAATGCGATATATGTTGAATAGACCTTTTTTTCTCTCGTCAGTCCTACGGGTTTCGGCTACGGTGAGTAGCACGAACATATATATTTAATGAACTTTAGCATGCCTCTCACGTACACGCTATACACGCGTGCGCTTGTATTGGTGCAATCCGAATGCAATTGCAGCCACCAAGACAAAAGCCTAAACATCGAATGCATTCTGTAGCGACACGTTTTCAATTACAACGAAATGCTCGAATACAAACCTAGCATACGGGAGAAAAAGAGAAAACGATGCAGAGAGAAACGAAAATCCGTAGGCACGAAATGAAATCTCATTTGGAAATTTTTCATGTGCATTTGTGTCGGCCGATTCGAGATACGAAGAACAAAAAGGTCGTCATGCGAACGGAGAGTGCACATAATTTATTACGGCAGAGTGAAAGAGAGCCAGCGATCCGTTTTAATTAAATGCTGAATCGGACACAGATTTTTTTTTCTCTTGACCGCTCACGAGACTCACCGAAGTACAGAAACACAAAAAATAACAGTCGAAATAATTGAGATTCCCATGATGATAGAGTTAAACACATGGATATATTTTCGCCAACCATTCATCTCACACTAATCATTATCGTATTTTTTGTTTCATACCCATTTTTACAAATCGCGAACACGCAAGCATACAATTCTGAGCGGTTCTTCTTTTTTCGCCGGCAAAGAGGAAACGACGTCGACGAATGAGCCGAATCATCATTTACGGCACATAATAAACTGGCAAAAAATAGATTGCTGGTGTAAATGGATTTTCGAGCAATTTTTTCGGCGCTATTTCTAAAGTAGAAAATAATAGGCGCAAATAAAAATGAAATTACGATGCGATAATTCCAGAGCGTAAATGTTCCGGTTCGTTTGTGAGTAAACAGAACGCAGTCGAGTGTCAGTCCGCGTGAATATTTGTTGGCGTTGCCATTGGTAACGCGATTCCGTAATGTAAATAATAAACAGCTGATATTGTTCACTGTCTCACAGCCTAGAAATTGCAAGAAAAAAGAATTCAATCAGACGGAGAAGCCATGCGAAATAAGCTGCGCATATCTAGAATGACGATTCTGAGTCGAACAAGATAAAAACGAAAGCCATTTTACGGCCATCTCGCTTGAATCGCTCCGAATTTTCGAGAAAAGGACCCATTTACACTGCACACGGTTTTATGTGCGTTGTTACGTATTCATTACAGCCTATTGCATCATACACTCGTGTCGATGTCGATGAACGCACCACGAAAATGTACGCGTTTTCTATTGTCATCTATTCTATGCTACGCACTACGCAACGAAAATGCCTTACACATTCCCCAATGTACATCGTTTGTCGCGTCACAACATACAAATGCAACTTCCAATTATGCGCAATACTTTTGGACTTCTGCACTGTAATGAACAAAAGAATCTTTCCGGTTCACATTCAAACGGCAAACGAATTGCTCGCTGCAGCTCAAGCAGGTCAAAAAAGTCGTCCCTACCAATTATTCTATGTTGGTTTCGGATTGTAATTCAGACAACTTCTTCTTGCTATATTCTTCATATTTATAAGAGGCAGTTCACACAATAGCCATTTCCGACGGGCCATTTATGGTCGAATGAATGCAATGCCCGAAATATTTCGTATTTTGTTTTCTTTCATTAGAACTATTTGCTACGCTCATTCTTTGTTCACAATACAAAAAAATATTTTATCTGTTTTTTTCTTCTGTGGCTTAGACCTAAGTAGTGTGCTGTAAACAAGCTTTGATCTAAATTGTGCAATACACAGATTTCATCAAAATACGCGTTCGCCGCTTCGGAATGAAAAATGAATTCACAGAGCGCGAGATTGAAAGAGATTTCGAAATTTTGTTTATTTGTTTGGTTGTACGCAGTTCAGTTTTTCCATTTGGTGGGTCTGTGTGTATGTGAGAGATCTCGACTTTCTTCCGTCGTGCGTGAAAAGATCTACATCATTTAATATTCGGTCTCGCTTAAAACTTGTTTTTGTGGTTTGGCATTTACATGAAACGAGGTAGTTCACTTGACGCCCGCATATGCATTGAAATCTTTTCTGAAAACGGTCAACGTGGAATGGATAATGAGACTACCGAATAAATGTGAAAGCAACATAATTGATTGTTCGAACATTTTAAGGATTCTCCAAGATTTTCCCACAGTTTGAATCACAGATCGAATTTGTTCTTCAATCGTTCCTCTGTTTTGTCACATTTAAACTGTTGCCTTTCTTTATTCCGCCTGGAATTTGGGACAATGAACCGTAAGTGCGGATTATTTATTTTACATTAATCCCATCAATCGATTTTCGATTGACAAAAGAAATCTCATGAAAAAAATTTAATAATTCAGTAATTTAGTCGCTGCATTCTCCTTTCGAAATGTGTTTATAAAGCCCGAAAAAAGTGAACCACCCAGACATAATAAGAATTGCAATGGAATAACATCGTAAATAAGTTTTATGACAGCATTTCGGTATCTTTTCCACGTAGACGATCAAATGACCGCAAAGCCGCTAAAGATAATAACACATCGAATATGCTGTACAGTGAATGTGACACCACGGTATACACGAAAACAGCCGTCCAAAAAAACTGAGTCCATATTTTTGTTTCTCTCTTCGAACGAAAGCATATCGGTTTGTTTGCAGTATAACTTTTTTGCAGCGTAGTCATGATATTTCATATTCATTGAATCGTATGATCGTCACTGAACATCGATAAATACCTAGAAGAGCTCGTACGGCGGCGAAAAAGAGATGTTCATTCACAAATCTACCTTTTTAACGTGATCGTAATCCAATTGAGTGGCACACCAACAAAAAATCGCGCCATTTGAATGGCATTTGGCAAAGTATCTAACTGTCTAGCATATTACCGATTCGATTGTCTGGCTGGCTGTGCCTAACGTCTTTAATTATTTCGACTTCTTGATCACTGTCATTGAGCATCAATCAAATTGATTGTATTCCAATCTATAAAACCGCAAACACGAATTTCTATTGTATGATTTAAACGCTGGCTGATCATCATCCATACGAAAAACTAGTTTACGGAGAAACTCGAAGCGTTGTGACCGAATTTGTGGTGTTGATGTGCGAAGAAACTTTAACACCATTTGAACTACATACATTCAGGTTCTAATTATATGATTGTGTTGTTAGTTCGCACTTCTCGTTGGAAGTGGTTCAGTAGGGCCGGGGAGCAGCTGTGAAAGTTTGGACAAAGTGGAAATTCAATTAATGAATCACGGCTTCGAACGGCATGTTTGCACGCAAATCCAACATGCGTCGATGATGATGATGACTCGACAACGCCATCCATAGACAAATAGTTGCCTGGAACATTGGTGTGTTTTGATTTCAGATTGTATTTCACTCACAATTCAATTTTCAGTTTTTCGTTGTGACAACAACCATTTTCTCATATTTACCCAAACACATTTCAACAATCACTTCCAGTTAAACACACGAAAACTGCCAATATAAATTATACATTTATTTGATTGCCAGCTCGGTTGTTATTTTTCGTTGCGATTTCCGCCGCGATGCAATCGCTTAGTCTCATTATTTGCTGTCATGACAGCAATTACAGTCATTTCTCAAGTGGGAATAACACTATTTATATTTGGCCCAAATTAAGTAAACTGTAAAATCTATGTAAACTGCCAACGACTCACTTTTACAACGCTGGAAGTATACACGCAACATTGTATAATTTTAATGACTTGGACAGCTTTTTTGGGGGCTGATGGTGATGACTTCTTGCCTATGTTTTTTAGACAAAGTTAACTTGGTTTAACAACGCGTAATGGGATTGTTAGGGCGCGAATTTCATTATTTAAGTAAGTTTGGATTGGTTAGAGTGAATTTTAGACTGAAACTCGAAGAATCGCATCAAAGGAACCAATTCAGTTTAAAAAAGTGTGTTGTACGTTGCCTCCCGGGAGTCATAATCTCACTCCCCATTGGAACCAATAATATTTGCTCCGCAATAAGCTTGAATAAGCGTATTTTTGTAGAAACTGTTTGAAGAAATGATATGAATTGGAATGAACGATATTAATTGCGATGACTGTTTGTAACAGACTTGAATTGATATTCAATAAATTCGTATTGTTTGGACTGACCGTATGTCAATAAAACTTTTGATAACATGAGTTCGATGGAATCAACTTGTTTGTCATACTTCTTATTTATTTCTGTCTCGTCTACAGTATTTTCCATTGAGATTCGGAATATTTATCATTCTCTACACTTTTGACTTTGCGGAAAAAAAAACTATGGGCTGCTTTTAGAAATTATTGGTTTTACAGAAACCAACCGATGTTGATTTTAGCACTTCAAATTTGAGTCACACTTAAATTGTTGAGATTTATTTTATCGCAATTGAAATTTTCAATAAATTCATAAAGAATGATAGAAACCGTTGCATCGCACGTTCAAATCAAAATATTTGCGATTTATGCGCACATTACGTGCATTTGCGCAGCCACAAATTGTATATTCTAACGCCGTTATTTAAATATCTAAATGACTGATTGTCGCACCGTAGCTTCGTTTAAAACAATACGTTTGGAAAATATGCATGCAGATTGCAGTATTGAATTGCATGAATAGCATAAGAGAATCGAATTGACTGGTCGCACTTGCTCAACAATGCGATTCAATTTGAAACAAAAAACACATTGAATGTTTAACCTTATCATTTAACCTAAATTTCATGTAGTCTTGGTTCAAGAATATCTGCCTCCGTTCTCACATATGAACACGATCGATTAACACATACACATGCATCAAGATCACTGCTACTATTACTAAGAGCCAGCCATTTGCATGGTGTGTCTCTTTTATGGTCGCACAATTCGCTTTATGTTTAGAGACAAGAGTTTCCATTGTTTTTATTGCTAATTATAAGTTATGATGATGAGACATTGACGTTCTTTTCGCTTTTGCGACCAGAAAACTGGCAACAATGAACAGAATGACTTTACTACTCATTGACATAATATTTCTTAGTAAAACATAATTCTGGTTATTTTCGCTTAAGACTTTGTCTTTTTCTATGTCAAAACATTGGAAAAAAAAGAAACGAAATGGAAAATGGAAAATAGACACTATTACATTTTTGTCAATTGAATCAAGTAACAAAAATTATGCGAAAATTGAACAAAGAAATCGGGCATTTAACTTGAATAAAATGAAACCAAAATACAAAAAAAAAATCGTCATTCAGTGAAAACAAAAATCGTTAAATTAACACAGTGTCTCATTTCAGCCAGAGAATGATGGAATCAATCTTGGATGGAATACAGATATTGAGATGAAACGAAATGAGAAACGTTGCTCAACAACTGGCGCATTCTCCATTATACGGAATTGAATTGAATTTCTCTCTGGAACATCAACATTTTGTGATACTTTATCTCCTTTAATTCGTGTCCGACTTGACGAAATACGACGAAAAAAGATGAGTGCACACATGAATCATCAGTTTTATCACTGAAAAATTGTGATTCATTGGAACTAGGGGAATATCACGCTCCTGAATCTTGTGAGATATTTGAGATATTTGAAATAAACATCAATTGCATGACATATTTTCGAATATTTCGAATAAATAAATCAGATTTTTGTGGATTTTGGAGATATTTGAGATTTTTTGCATTAAATCTAAATAAATACATTTAAATATCATTCATAATCACAAAAATCCAAAATATTCCGCCGTATTCACAAATATCCACCATATTTCATACGACAGATTCTCAGAGATAAATTGGATTTTTTTGAAATATTTGAAATAATTTAAGCGTGATATTCCCCTAGCATTGGAATTTAGGTGATTTAAACCTAAACACGAATGTTTACTACTGTGCATTGTCAAGACTCAATTTGCTATCACTTGACTTTTCATTGAGAAAAAAACTGCATGTTTTTCTTTCAATAGAATTAAAAACAACACGAAATACTTACCATGTTTGCTTCTATAATTTAAATATAGTTGCCACTTATTCTATGCCATCTAAATATTTGTATTAATCGGTAATCTTTGATTTCATGCGAACATCATGATGGATTACAATATTGTATACAAAGTGTGCTGCGTCAAAACCATAAAATATGTCATGATGCAAATGCATGGAGAAAAATGAGCAAATAAAGGGGCAAAATAATGGTGCATAATCTGATATATCGAATTGAGAAGCGAAGAAAAGAAAATGATGTAAAAGAATCATTAGCCTAGGGGCATAGCACACTCAAAAACTGAAGTCGTTTCAATAAATTTAAATTAAATTTCTTCAATTCAATAGATTTCTCTCAATTCGAGCAAATAAAGGTTCATTTCCATTAGAAGTTTCAATAATGATTTGCCTGCATTACCGATTTGTTATAATCTGCTGTAATCTGCTAGAATTAACAGTCAAACGAAAAGTCATACTCTTTATGCATTTTTTTTGACAGATAGCGAAATCTAGGCATTCACTTGAGTGTACAATAATTGTGAAATTCATTTTGAAAGAAATTTTGTGAAGAAAAAGCAAATATTATTAGTATACTAGTATACGTATCGTTCAACAGCGTCGATAATGCAGTTCAAAGTGCTATAAAAATGACACCACATTGAACAGCGCCAAATTTATGAAATTGAAAGGAATTGTCAAAAATGTAGTAGAATGGACTACATTGAGTTACAATTGGTTCACATTCTAGTTCACATTAGATGTGTCAATTTTTGTTAATTTTTTTCAATTCCTTAGATTTTATTCAATTTGAATGGCAATGAGAAAAATGTATGAAATTCTTCTACATTTTTGAGTGTGCTATGCCCCTAGTCATTAGCATATATAGCTGATTTATGATTACTTTTACAGTGCATTTTTATTGCCGCACGGCACTCACATGACCATCAATGTGCTGCATTGTAACCAAATCGCATGTTGATATTCGCGAAGAATGTGAATGTGATCGAAGCTTGCATGCAGTCAAATGAGCAAAATAATCGCATGGACTTTGATCCTTCTCAAGCGTTTTGATTGCACAAAATGTTAAAACAACAAACAAGAACTTAGCCTCAAGACATCGATATTGAGGGAGAGGGAGAGGAAGAGAAAGAGCGAATGAGAGAGAGAAAAACACACAGCGAACCTCAGCAGTTGCTCGCACACAACCACAATTCGATGGAGGCTTTGCACGAAAGTCAATCTACATATACTTAAAACTCAGCAGAATGATCAATTCGACATGTTCGATGCGTGAGAGTGAGCTCGCAAAACTGGTTTTTCTCCTATCAAAAAGCGAATTTTAATGAGCTGACTGAGCTACAAGAATGAAAAACCTCGTCTCTCCATTCCAATTTGTGACGCGGTGGCTATGTGACTTGTATGCAGCCGTTCTTTTTTTCTTCATTCTCTCAAACGCGAAATCGATTTATGATATTATTTTAAACACACACTCACACGCCATACACATTTTTCGTTTAATTTTAAGTAGCGGCGATCACACGAATATAATCTTAAGCAGGCTACTAAACGATAATATTTAATTTGTATTTTACAGAAATTTCTTACTTAATTTTGCGTGAAAATGTGCATAAGCCCATAATATACGATAATTGGCTGCTACGTATATCAAAAAAGCGTTCTTCAGCTGGCGCACAAAATATTTGCACATGGTTGATCATTTATTATGAAAAAAATGTAGAACAGAATTCGATCACTAAGGGTCTAAATATTTCTTTTACTTTAACACGTGTTAAGTCGATTTTTGTGATAACTTCGGTACTAGTTTAACACTGGAAATGTAAATATGTCTATGCATTTAATACGTGTTATCTCCGTATTTTGGTGCTAATGGTGGAATTTCGTGTTAAAACGGAAAAAATGACGTCAAATTCTGTTTTAACATAGATTATTACAAATTCCAATTATATTTTATTGTTTAATAACATTGTTTACTTGTTTGAAATGCTTTCAGCTATTTATATCTACAAAAAATTTCTTGCATATTTTGGAATTATTTTTAAAACAAGATCAAATTAAGAACTAAAATTTTGATTTTTTCCAAGCCTAATTCATTTCTATTCAAAACTTCTGGAAGGTTTTGGGAGTTAGATTTTTAACTTGGACAAATTTTGAACGCATTGAATGATTAGTTTGTGAAAAATAAATGAAACTTCTATCAGACTTAAAACTTAGACTTCAAACCTGAATAATAATTCTAAGCCAAATTAAAAAGTACAGATAAATCTCGTGTATCATCTCCACTTGAATTGTTTTTTACATTGAAGGGCGTTGCACGCACCTTAACATTCACAATACAAACTCAATGCGAGTGGAGACGCCTGATGAAAAATGGCACAGATTGCTAGTGCTAAGGTTTATCTGTACTTTCATTTATTTGTTCTGAAAATTGATATTGTTTGAAAAACGGCTTGAAATTATTATTCAGGTTTGAAGTCTAAGTTCTAAGTCTGCTAGAAGTTTCATTTATTTTTCTCAAAATTATCATTCAATGCGTTCAAAATTTGTCCAGGTTAAAAATCTAACTTCTCAAACCTTTTGGAAGTTTTGAAGAAAATTCGGGAAATTTCGAGTTATTTTCAAGCCTAAGAAACTAATCCACGAAAAAATCTTATAAATTGGAAAAATATCAATTTTGGATCAGTATCAATAAGAATGCAGGCTCCAGAGATAGAAAAATTGTTGTTTAATTTTTTTTAATTTGATTATCTTTGATCCAACAATGTCTTTCGGAAACATGTGAGTTCATATTGACTGAACAAAAAAATTGAAGTGTGAACTAAATAAAATTAATCACTGAGAATTATTATCGAAATTGCAACTAATAATATATATTGGCAACACATATAACCAGAACTGGTGATATTCCTAATACTAGTAAATAGTGGGTACAACTATAACACGAAATTATGGGATAACTCAACAGAAATTACATTAGAATATTCTTTTTCGTGATAACTTTTTTCGTACTGTGGCTAACTCCAAAGTAAGAACGTATTTACAATAGTACGAAAATCTGTGTTAGTGGCAAATCGGCATATTTGATACCGATATTGGTGGTATTTCCAACGGAAATATTTACGTTTGGTGTTAAATACATCCATTAGTACCAATTTTCGGTGATAATTTACGAAATAGTGGTAAATGTAGGAATAGTCAGAAAAGGTTCTAGTGTTATTTTATCACTAAAATCGACTTAACACGTGTTAAAGTAAAAGAAATATTTAGACCCTAAATGATTCACTCAATTATAAATAGCTCAACATCTCGACAGAAGATAAGTTGAGGCTGGTGTTTTCTCACACTTTCGATCTTGATTTGCGGACTGGGCCAACCCGACAACTTAAAATAATTCGATAATTCCATGAATCTGCGAAACAATTTCGTGCTCGGAAAAAGAAAATAATATTCGGTTCCTTGTGTTTGTCGCGTGAGCTTTTGGTTGCGTGATGTATCACTTAATTATTTTCTCCTCTTTATTTAGATTGACTACATCTCGTCTCAATTTTTTTACGTGTGCTCAACACGCTCAGCTAGCGAAAATTGGTCAATTTTGCAATTTCATCGGCACTTTTCCTTGAGAATGCCACTTTTCACTATCTCGTCAATCGAAAATGAAATAATTTTAATATCGTTTTTTTTTCTTCTAACGAACGAAAAATTTCATTTGAAAATTTCAAGTCTTCACAAAAGAATTGGCAAAAATTGAGATCTCACTGTATCAAAAATTATCCACTTCTTCCAATGAGACTAATTTTGTCTTCGGTGGATAACGTTTGTATTACACACTTTGCAATATATGCCGTGGCAATTAAGAAACGGGCCCAGTGCATTCTATCGAATCAACAAAACAGAAAACTACTTGTCAGCATTCATTAGCATTTTCAATTGAATTTGCAAAAACATGCAAGAGCCAACGAAAAAACGCATCCCAGAAGTAATGAAAATTCGCATCTACATCGATTCCGGTCAGCATCTTGCATTGGATCGTCATGTTAATTGAATTGATCGCAATTGAATAATAAGATTGTCTAATTCAGGCCAGAAAAATTGCATCCATTGCAATTTGGCGTCTCAAAACCCATGTCAAAAAAGTCTTGGAATAAAGACAAAATTCGATGCATCTCGTTGCATGTCAATCAAATGTTTAATCAAATCAAATTTATCAATTGCGTTTGATTAAAGTAATGCCTGAGAATGGGGCCCGGTTGAATATGTGACAATTTCTATTTTTCGCTATCAACTCAATTCATTCAGAACGTTTTTTTTTGTGCTATGTAAAAATGTTTCCAATTCAGTTTCCTCTCTTGCATGGTTTTGATCTATTTTGGTGGAGTCATTTGTGAGCGAATACAAGTCATTTCAAAGATATCAACAACAAAATTGCACCACAATTTCAAGTGATGAAAGCGCAAAAAAAAGTCATTTGAAATTTGAGTAAGCTTGGTTGCAAATCAATAATCAGGAAATCGACTTTTCGATTAGCATAATTACGACAGTTGCACCGGGGAGCGAAAGAAAACAAAATGGTCATTGATCTCGCGATCAGTGTTGGTTTTCCGTGTATTTGATTACACATGAGTGACTCGCGTCTCGAATGATATGATTTTTCTTTGTGTAAATCGTGAGGTTTCGATTTTATACAGCTTTGTATATCGCGCATGCACAACGTGTGCCCATATTTGTTTGTTTGTCGTTTGCCGGACCAAAAACGATCGAGCATTAGCTTAGTGTAGAGACGCGTGTTTGTCATTAGTTATTCAATATGTGAATCTGATCGAATAACCAAATTCATAAAATGTATGCGAAGAGAACAGAGCAGAGCAAGAGAGAAAAAAGAGAAGAGTGCTAAAAGATACTGAAAAACGAATGTCTTTGACCAGGTATCGCAGTGACAAAGGAAATACAGTAATCATCGGATCTTTCCGTTGGATATTTTCGTCAGCAGTGTGTTTTTTTTTTGCCTATTTTTCGAAATCATCGTAATTTATCTAATGTCAACGATCTCAATCATGTGCGCCCGCAAACAAAGTCTGCATTCCGAATTCAGTCGAAATATTTGCAGTTGCGTTGCATGTCTAAGAGCCTCATAATGCTGGTGTTGAGCAACAGTCAGTCGTAATGACGTCATAATCACGTTGGAATTGAGGTTACAACGATTTATCTTTTCATTTTCGAACCGAAGATGTTGGCTACTCATAAATTACAATTTAATTCCGCATGGTTCTCTATATTCGACGAGGCAAATTCCCAGTTTTAAGACGTATAAAACAGTTCCCGCTTCGAACTAAATCGACAACAAGAGAAGAGGAATCGATCAATGCGGCCAGTTTTCGTTGTTGCCGCTCCAAATTAACAATAGATATGATGGCTCTTTATTGATCTATGTATGTGAAAACAAAAACAATAATTGAAAATTACAACTGAAATGAGTGTATTTCGACATTGATTTCAATGAAGTATGTGTCTCTTCGAAGCTGCGCCGCTTTTTGTTCGCGTTTGCGTGAACATTTCAAAGAGAAGCGACTGGCTAAACTGACCACATATGGTGATAAGTTCTCTCTGCCAACATTTACGGAATGTGTCTGTGTAACGGTTCTTCTTTACATCGTTTTGACTTTTCTTGCTTAATTATATATGAATTTTATACTGGTTCGAAATGCAAACCAATATTTAACATTCGATCGACGAAACGGCAAACAAAGTGTCTCTCGTGTACGAGCGCGCGCACATGCATACACATAGGCATTTAGGTTACACGGCTATTCATCAACTACACATTCATTCAACTAAATAGGCGTCAATCTCAATCGTACAGTGTCATATCACTGGCGCATAACACAACGCTAATAGCATCGAACCATTGTTGCAAGACAGAAAAGGCAAATATTTCATGTTTCAATTGTCGTTCGTTAGAATTTGATTTAATAAAATGGCAAATAAACGTGAACATTGACGAATCACACATTGAGTATGTGTGTGTGTGTGTTTTGAAATTCATGCTCATGGGTTTGGGTGTCAATCTCATTCGACTGATACATTGGACTTGAGATTTAATAAAAGTGATGGACGCTAAATAGTTTTTGTTCAATATTTGCATATGAACACAGCCGTTGATATAGCTGAACAAGTTAATCCAATCACAAGCTCATTCCATTCAACACGATCGAAAAGTTGAAAACTCATTTTGAAATTCAAAGAAATTCACTCAAAATCGATGGCTTCATTTCGGAATATCCATAAACAGATTCTTTTCGCTTGTTTCTGTGTTGAATTCTCTCAAAAGAATTAGCCAGAATTATTATTGTAATGAATATGATCAATCGGAACCGGTTTTGCTGTTTGCACACGCACAATCAAAAGTTTTGGCTGCCAGATTGTCAAAATTGAATGGAATATTCTACAAAAACACAACAGTAGAAAAATAAAAGATGTTTAAAAATAAGGCTAAATATGTTATTCATACACTTTCGAAACTCAACAGCGATCCGAACATCCAATTTTAGATGAATGAAATATGGATGGCATCTGGTATCTATCGAGCGGAGAAATTGTGAGAGTGAGAGAAATGTTTACTAGATGTTGCGTTTCCCCTCGTCAAAACTATGTATAATCGGCAACTTAAATCGAATCCATGTGTCGCCAGTAGGCACTTAGGAAATAGACACTGTTGTTGTCGATGCATATGCGAATGGTGTGATGAAATTTCAGATCCGTGACAACCCTAATTTTTCGAGTGTTGTCGGTCGGTCGGTCGACGTCATTCATTAAATCCGTACCTCAACACGGACGCATTTCAGACGAGCATGAACAATACCGTGTCTGCCATCATGATGTCATTAGGCTCAGCCGCGTGCAAAAAAAACGAGCATCCGTTTCGGAGGCTCGACTTTACACATTTACAATTGCAGTCGGCTGTAAGTCCAGACGGCAGATGCTAATAAACCGCCTGTTCATGGGTTATAACAATGTTAACATTTCGCTCGTATGAATAATAAGCTACGTAAATTACAACGGGTGCTCAGGTGCTGAGTAAATGATTCTTTACAATAAAACGATCATTTCCGCGAATGAATGATGCGAAAATTAGCACAAAAGAATTTCATCTGAATCATGAAACTTGCCAAGATTGTGACGAAATTCGTCTTTTTGCCATGTTTTTGGGTATTTCTTTTTTTAGAAAGGTGTGAACAATTCATTTTCGTGGGATTAAAACTTAATTTCGAATATTGCTTCGCCTGAGGAAAAAGTGCTGAAATAGGAAATGAAATGCCGAAAAATGCACTCATCGCTCCATTTGTTGAAATTTCATTCGGTTTCTTCTTCTTCATTCAACCCAAACATTCTAACGAATCCAAAAAAAAAGAAAAACAGAAAAAAAACTGACAAATGTAAAACATTTGCTCGCTTTTGTTTATGTATTGAAGTTTTTTTTTCACCATTAGATTGGGATGGAAGAATGTGTGCTCGTTTGCATGTGCTCGCATCAGTGGTATTCCATCCAGTCTCAACCACAATGTTTGCACACAACGCGCAAGCACTCCAAAATCTTTTATCTGAATGTCTAGGCGTTTTTTCCTTCACTCATCTCTCTTTTCTTCCATTGAAACGCTGAATGTATTTGAAATCGAAGAAAACCAAAATGATGTATAGCTAGGTGTGCGTCGTCAAATTCGAAAGAGTTTGTTAGCGTTACGATCATTAAAGCAAATATTTGGTGGTTTCATTGTGCGATCCAATGTGTCTGTTGTGTTTTCTATTTTCGTTTTCTTTGTTTTTCTATTTGAGGAGCATGCTTGATGCGTGCATGTATTATACGAAAGGTGTCTACCTACAGCTTAGGGAAAGAGAAAGAAAAAGAATCAAGATTTTTTTCTTGGTTTGAAGAGAATCTGAAGTGCGACCGGCACCGGCACATTCCATCCATGGAATATTTCATGCAAAACGCAAACAAAACGTTTTTAAACAAAAAAACAACTACGTGGGTTTTGTTGATTCAATCAGCGATTATTCTGTGTATTCTTCGTACACGATACCAATCTCTGGCACTACTTATCGATGGTTGTGTCAGCCGTATGGCTTCTGATGACATTTTACTGTGGTTTAAAAGCAATCAGACATTTTACAGCCCAGTGACAATGGGCCATTTTGCTTTATTCACTTTTACTGATACCTAATCATTCGAGTAAATTACCTAATGTTAGAACCAATTCAGCGATCAGCAACAAACACTAAAACCTTGAAAGCCGTGCTGGCTAAGGACCATTCCGAAAAACGAAAAGAAAATAAAAAATAGCGATCGATTTGATTTGAAAAATAATGGCGTCGCCTGAGGTCATCGAACGCATGTGACCTCCTATACATATATTGATACACGACTAAATCGATTTCTGCACGGTAATGTTGCATTTCATGGCAGAATTTATGCGGGATACAAACACATAAAGATCAATGCATTTTCTTTATGTACTCAAAGAGAGTGTTAACCACCAACAACGAGCGAGCGGGCGAGCGAGTGAGTGAGTGAGTGCGCGAGCAGCACTACAACAATCGCCTAAGAAGAGTAATGTGTGTTAGGTGAAAACAGGTTTGCTTCATAACTTTCGAACTTCGCTCATCGCAACATTCAATATTCCACTCACAGAACATTCTCCTTTCGCTGCCGATCGTGAGCGTCCACCAATTTGGATTTATCCGCGAGCACAACCATTGTGAATGATTCTAAATTTTCGATCAGACAAAAAAACGGAATCACAAGACAACATGATTTGAATTGATTGAATGCAAAGCATTGAAATGCTTTGCTACTTTTTTATATGTTTTTGGTTTTACATGGATTTTCCGTCATTTCTCGGTTTACGTCTTAAGTCTACTTCGTCTATGCTTTCTTTTTCGTTGGTACTTTTTTCGCCAAGATCATCCATTCTCAATGTTTCACGTTCGTCACCCTGAAGTGCTTCCTGTTCTTCAATGTACGGTCGTCGGAATTCTGCCGCCAAATCGGTCAATAAATCACAAAATACGTATGGTTCCATATTTTTGGCTAAATAATACAGGAAAATCCAGTCGGAAAAAGAAATGTGGCGTACAACTGTTGACAGATGCTTCGTGTTCAAGCGGCCTGGGCAAGTTGATCCGAAACAAGCGCGATTGAACCACATGGAGCTGGAGAAATGGAAAGAAATTGATTTTTTCATGAAATTAAAAATTTTGGACCATGAATTTGAATTTGTTTCAAACAATGAAAAATCAAAATGAATTTGCGTGAAGCTTCACCTCGAAAACAAGATGAGCGTCATGAATCTCCATACGATGCTCGTAAGCGTAACACCAAGCATGACCCAGTACCAAAACCAAAGGATCACATAGATTTTCTCGTGAATGATGTTCAATGCCATTACGCAGAGTGCATCGTGTCGTTGAATCGATCCAGAATGTCCGTACTTATAGAAATCACACTTGGTTACTTTCGGGAAAACGGTATCGAGGCTATCCATTGGTCCGGTGAAGTCATCTTCAATGAATTTAAAACCGAGCGAATAAAATTGGCCGGCCAGAAAGACATTCGTTACATAAATTTGCACCAGCAAATTGACAAGATTCAATACTTCGCACAGTATCAACGATCTTGCAAATTTTTTGTTGATTTTTATGTGCTTGTAGAAGTCGTCTTTGATTTGATGGATTCTTCCTTTGATCATATCATTGCTTGGCAGCACATAGTTTCCGCTAAAGCGCATTTCACATTTTTTCTGATTGTGTTTGCTGAGTGCAATCATCTGTAGACCTTCGACCAGCGCTGCGATTCGCCCACCTGTCAGCATCACGGAAAATAAACAACAATTACCATTTTCAATTGAATTTTCGCTTATCACGCAACCGCACGGTGATGAGCATTTGCAAATTTGCAACTGGAATTCAATTCATGAGTCTGACAAGAAATGTTAATGACTAGCGTTTCGATGGAGTCCAATGAAAAATGCTATTTTTGTACATTCATTAAAAAATCAGGTAACTGTAAGCTAATGACGTCTTCATCGATATATTTCTGGTTTTATTCTGAGAAACATTTTTGATATGCCTATTTGGCACAACGCGAGTCTCTGCGGAATCAATCACCTGTTGAAAGATCTTCTTTGTGTACACTCAATGCCCATTGTTTATTTACGTTTTTGCTAATGAATCTCCTCTGTTTCTCTCTTGCAACGATTTATTGGACATTTAACACGGATTTCAACCCAAATTGATGGCAAGTGTATGTCTCTATCTCGTAAATTTAGCCGCTTCATTTCGTGTTAATTTACCGTAAATAAATCATAATGGAAATTGTTCAAAAGGTAAACGTTAAAAGTGAAATGAATCGCATTTAACGCATGATGAGCATGAATGTGAAATATTGTGTTTATTTTTTTATTCTCGCTGTGAGTTTTTGCAGTTCGGCTTGTATCCGATTGAACGATCATCGGAGAGAAGTGTGTACACAAAGCGCCATTTAAACAGTGTGGTTTTATGATCGCATTGCGTTTTTGAACGAAAAAAACCAAAACACTTTTTGCATCAACTTTTTCGTCTGCGTAAACAAAAAGCCAAGTGATTGAATTTGCGTTCGTAAAAAATTCGTGTGAAATTCGCCAGAAAGTGAATTAAGTATACATTCATTTTGCCAAAATGAAATGTAGGCTTTTGTAAAAATGTAAACTTGACGAAAGTGAAAATGTATGTTACCCTCCAACATTTTCCAGATAAAGTGAGGCAGGAAGAAGAAAAGTGCTTGTCCGAAGAGTACGAATGGAACCCATTGATAGTATGCATGATGTTTGACTTTATCACCGGGAGCTATATCTCCAACGCCTGGATGAGGTAACCAACCGCCCGCCAGCAAACTTTCGTTGTAGTGACGCACCTAAAATGATGAGCACACGAATTTGTAAACAAACGCAATTTGGTTTTGTTATGATTGTCAACAACAGATCAGATAAAAACGAAAACATCCGCCGAACAAAATGCTTACCACAGTAAATGTTGGCGTAAAGAAACAGAACGAATTTATCACATCTGCCGGTATCGAACCGTCTGTAATACACTTTATATGGTCACCAATATATTGCCTGTAAAATGAAAATAAATCATTACACATATTTTTATATTTTCAGCGTTCGACACACGCGCATGTTTGTACTATCAGGTCAAAGTCGATGTGGGTATACTTAAATGAAGCTACATAAAATGTCACCAACCAATGCAACTAATGATAAAAAGTGAAATTTTATGAAACTTGGTGTGGTGCGAGATTTGATTATTATGGCCCATTTTAATATGTACCTAACGTGGCCAATTTTAAATTCACCATAATTCTTTACCTGGACGTAACGAGCAAAACACACACGAGTAACAATAGATATGTGGCCCGATAATGAAATTTGAACGCAAAATTATCGATTGTAATTTTTTTCGTTCGGAATTTAATGAACGGCGTTAGTGCTGTGAATGTCTTCAACATTGTTGCAAAATCACAATGACAAAAATTGCACGTGTCACTAAACTATTATCGATTTCACTTCGTTTTGCTAGCCCGTGGCTATTAAACGTGAAAAAATAAATAAAGGGCCGCTGCCAACCGTGCAACGAATGTGTCTTTTTCGGTACAAGAACAACACTCTACTAACGGTTTGGTTGGGAGTGTTTAGAATGCTTTGTTTAATTTTCCCGTGCGCTTAATGGAAACGATTACGATGTGTATTTTTTTCTTTAATTTTTCAACAAAAAAAACACAAAGCACATCATCAAATTACCGCAACGAAAGCGAATCGCACATGAAAAATATGAATTTAATGATTCAAACACGGTTTATCATCTACTACTAATTGAAGGCGAAAAAAGAACGTTTTACCTGAATCACACACAACACCGAGCCGCCGCACACAGTTGAGAAAAAAAGTGCCACAGTAATTATTGAGAAATATTAATAGATAAGGGAATGAGCGAACGTACCGTTTTTTTCGGTGATTATTTTGTTGTTTGCGCGGTTTTTTTTTACTGTTTTTGTGTTTATTCTGTCTGTTTTATTAATATCGCCTTCATAAGCTGTATGTGTTTATTTGTTCGATTGAATTTAATCAACGCTATCGCTTTGGTGGCGATCACTCATTTTCTCCTGCCCAGTTCTTTTTATACACCGTCTGTATATATGGGCACACTATGCGACGCTTCATGAAGGTTTGATCGCTCGCGCGCATTAGTACTTGTCAATCATCGACAGATTAACGTGCTTTCATGTTCGACATTTATTTTTATCAAATTCACTATCAGAATTTGTATTTATCACCGTATAATTAGTTATAATCACAAAGTCAACAGTGACATCAAGTGTTTTTTGGCATATGTCCAGCCAGTTTGTCGGACTTGATATCTAACCTATTTTTCATGCTTCATCAAACATTTTCATTGATACTTTAAATCACGTATTCACTTTGGTTGTGGAATTTGCGCGTTGTTTGTTTATTTGCAGCCAACTTTCCGGCTGATTGGCCATTTTGTTTGTCTAATTTGCATTGGGACAGTATTGAATGAATGGCATCGGTCGAGTAAGCAAATGAACTCGTGCTGGAAGAATGGTTTGAATCAATGTTATTGTTTGCACGAAAGATTTTTGCTGAAGATTTTTTTTTATTGGAATCATATGATACGCAGGATTTCATTTGCAAATTCGTCATATGTGTCAAAAACACACAGACCTCTTTGATTTTTATACGCATTATTATTCACATTGATAACGTTCAAATTGCATTGTTTTATTTTCCCATTTGACACTTTGTCATCTCTCCAGTCAATGCTTCTATTGTTGGTTCGCTTTTTTTTAGAACGAGTCAAACAACTAATGTAAATCCAATGGGACTTTTTAATACATTGGCGTGATAACGCTGTGCAAAAGGTATGCCGGTTATCATCAACAAATGAGAAATTTTGCATGAGATGCTAAAATAATCGTGAATGTTGAATAAATCTGTCATTCAAATTGAAACGAAAAAAGCAGTGATTCATTATAATGCGTCAGATTGTAAATGCGAGTAGCGAGCACTCCTTTCGTGTAACTGACAAATTGAGCGAATTCCACCGACTTGTTGACTTGTTCAAATGAACAAATGATCGATCATTCGACTTATAAACTGATACTAGTAGCAACATTTTTTAAAAATTAGAACAAAAAGTAACTAGAGCAGCTATCTGTTTGCGTTGGTTTGAGCAGGTCAGAGTCGGAAAATCGATGCGATAGTAATTAAAAAGTATTTAGTCGTTTAGTTAAATCGATCAACATGCAAAATGTAAATAAAGTCCGAGAGCTAGAATGGTCAAAATTGATTCCAAGGAAATCTAATTTATAGTTTATGCGTGCGTCAATTACGCTCTGTGAACGACCAAAAGACACTTGATATGCAATCTTTTGAGTGAGCGAGAGACAGACGCGAAAGAGCGTCTCGTGCGTCAAAGTCCATACAAGTAATGTTTCAGTTGGCGCATATGAGTGCGTGTGTGCTTTAGTATTTTGTTCTATCGTGTTAACCTAAATTGCCAATTAAGCGGTTTGAATGTGAACGACAAAAAATTAAAATAACATTTGACTGAAGTCATGTAAGAGGGAGTGTGTTCGGCCGCTGGCTAACAAGTATACACATTGTGTTTTATCTCTCTCTCTCTCTCTCTCTCTCTCTCTCTCCGAGTCTCGCCTCTCTTCTTTCAATTTACTCGGCTCGTTTCATTTTTCATCGTGCAGCTCCGAAGCCAATTCATTGTCGGACAATTTTATTACTTGTGTTTAGTGTGCGGTTTCGGTGAAGAAAGAAAAAAAACTTTACACGAGCCCAAACTTCAGTACTTTTGAAGCGTACAAATCAACCAAAATGAATTATGAACTTCGCACGGCGAAATCGTTGATAAAATTTCATAAGAAACCAAAATGTTTATATTGAAACGGCCCAACGTGCAAATGTGTACGGCAATTATGCATGTTTTGTTACCAAGGTAATTGAAAGTTGTCACTTGTCGCTTATGCACACAACAGATTTTAACAAATGAGACAAATCGAACGACAAGAAGAAAAAAAACGTTCAACAAATCACATAGCCGCCAGTGTGTATGCGCGAGAGTTTTTTTTTGCCCCGTGTCTCATTACAAAACGACACAAAGCCAGGTGGAATCGGGTGTACGCTCGCGAAAAATCGCTTCAAAGAATTTACAATGAATTGTTTTTTTCTCTTCGTTTTTATGCACGAGTGGAAATCATTTTTCATTAGTTATACTGTCTTATTACTAGAGTAGCCTATGGCATATTCTAAACAATGTTCAAGCATTCGAATTAATGGTTCGGTTATGAATGACTCAAAATTCGCATATGGATGATTTAATCGAGAGACGTAGTGTTTCTCACGTGTTTGATGCTCACATGTGTCTCATTTATCGAATGAACTCAATTGGCACTTTCGGCCAATTTATTCGGCAAAACAACACTCGACATTTATTACACGAATGTGCCAAGCTCTAAATGATTGTTTGCGTGACATTCGGGTAAGTATCACATGAATTTTGGAAGTAAATAGCTTTTGTGTATGTGTGTGTGTGTGTGTGTGTGTGGTGGAAAATGATTTGCTTGAGCGCAAATATCAGCGATTCTCTAATCTCTGTTGAAAGTTGAAAATTATGATTATTTTCTAAGAAAATTGCCATTCCATGAAGAAAATGTGCTCATTTTTCCATGCTCATTTTCATGCCAAATCATTTCTGATTCCCACACATTAAAAATAGAGATCATTTGATTGTCGCACAGGCCGACAATACAACCGATAGTTTACCACCTACGTCAAACAGCAATTCTCATGCATCGAATAGTTCTGCTTGAATAACGTTCACATTCATTCATTCCTCCATCCATTTCATGGCTTATATTTATGATCGTTACTTCGAATCACATGAAATTCGTTTTTTCTATGCCGATCACACACAACCACGTATCGTCGATTCAATTGCATCATACAAACAAAGAAATGTATGATTTATCAGCGGCTAAAATCTTTGAAAAATCGCCGTACTTTACGATGCCCGTAAATTGATGGAGATATGCTGCTGTGTGTGAGTGTGTGGGTAAGTGAATCGCACAAACAATAATACGAATTAAATTGAAATTGAACACACTTTTCACATATATTCTCAAAACATTAAACCAAACACTTAACAGAACCCGGAAAAGAAACAGTAATGTATCGAATACACAAACACCAATTTCATATTTGTGTCAATGAATTCAAATGTCTTGAATTGAGTTTAAGCCTTTTGTCATTTGAAAAAAAAATTGGTTCTTAGTTGAAGGTTACTGTCATTTCATTTATTTTTCTTCAATTTTGTTACGATGTGATAAAATACCGAAGTGTTTTTTGAATTGACAGCAAACCCTCAAATTAACGGTTGACAAATGATTTTTTGATAAGATACCGATAATTCCACGCTTTTTTCCAGAATGTCAGCTCATTTTCAACGTTGAAATGCCGTTCGATATAAATCATGAGCGTAACATTTGAGGCATTGATGAAACCAACAATTTGTAGCATTCACTGGGATTTAAACCATTTTGTCGGGTGTTAACGAGATATTTCTTACTTAAAAACGGTCTTGATCCGAAAATGAAAAGCTTTGTAAACACGGCTAACCAACCTTAGCTAATAACATTTAATTACACGAAATAAAACGTCAATTTACTTCATTGCCGTTAGTTTTATTTGCTAGAAAAGATCCTAAATAAACGATTTTCCCGTTTCGAAGCTTGAAGTAACTTAATAACACAGGACTAATTCGCGGAAATCGATGATTCCAAATCAATGCTTCCTTTCAGTGCGTGCGTTTAAGGCTTTAATTGATGTTTCACACATTTGTTGTAAGATTGACGCAGGTCCATTGATTTCGTCAATATTTCATAGGACGTAATGTCTGCGCTCGATGTGATTGGAAACCATGAATTAATTTATCAATTGTTAATGCCACACTTGGATAATTGCTACCTTGAAAGGTCACGATGGCCTATAAAATCGCCACTCTTCGTTCAGAATAAATTGTAAGGGTTGTTCCGAGAAAATTACACAAGAAACACTTAATTTGATGGTTTAACTTCCTTTTGCTTGGGCTATAATCTAATGGAATGCAAGATACTTCTTATAAATACGACCACTCTAGCCTCTTTCGCCTCAAAGCCTCATCAACAGTGTTTGGCAACGTGTGAATTCCAAGTGATTACAATTGAAAGAGTCAACCATGGTTTACATCAAAGAATCGAATCCAGACCAAATCTTCAAGGTTTTCATTTTTCTTTTCTCGTGGTTCGGTCTATGGCATCCGTATCAAAAATCGCAATTTATCCAATTGTGTCTTTGTACACCTTTTTCATGGTTGCCAATTTGTATTTTCTCACAGATTTCGCCGACTTAACCAATCTTTTGTTCACGTCATCGACAAAAGTCGCCTTCACCATGAAGGTTTTGAATCATTTCTTCAACAATAAAAGCATTCAGAAAATTCAAAAAATGCACAAAGAATTCGCCATTTTGTCAGCCGACGTAAACGAATCGATTCAAAAGCGTATAAAGGTTTTTGGAATAATTTTATTCCTCTATTACCTACTGTCGATTACCCTGTGGAACGTAAGCACACTTTCTGGAAACAAATAGTTTGGCATTCAGTGGATTGTATCCAGGGTTCGATTGGGAACACAATTAGCGAGATTATTGGATCATTTCCATTTATCAATACGTGGGCATCACAAAAACTGGCAATTTAAATGTGTCTATCGACTCGTTTTTTTGCTTTTCGATGTATTTAATCAGCGCGGAATTCGAAATTCTCGGCAATCGTTTGAAAGCCATCCAAAGTAGTCCGCAAATTGGATCGATTAAATTGGAATTATTGAAACATATTTATCATGAGATCACCGAAATTATTCTTAACCCTTTGATGCACAATTTTTTGTTTTTGAATCATTTTGATATATGTTTTGTGCCACGATAAATAGAGAAAAACCTCATACTTAGATTTTTGGAAAATTGCGTGTTTGTCGAGAAAATCGGAAAAGAGTCAAAAGTGTCAAATCAATATAAAAGCTTGGAAAAATTAAATTTCATAAAACTAATGATGCAAAAAGTTAAATTGATGTGTTTTGGTCCTACGAGTCCTAATTTGACAATTGAAAAGAATGAACAAACCCACAAGATGAGAGGAGGAAAAATGTGGAATTCTGCTATAATTTCGCATTTTTTTTACAGCAGTACATGAACAGAAAAAACTTTCCATTCAGCCAGCCAATTGTAGCCTGTAAAGTATCAAATGAAAGCTAGTTCGATTCCCTACATTTGTTTCCAAACAAGAATGCAAAAATATTCAGTGGTTTCATAGCTATAGCGTCTGGCGTATCTGGTTACTTTAGGAACCGAAATGTGATAAAGGGTTAATATGAAGAAGAATTTAGCGCTCACCTATTTTGCCCAACTTATCCTAAGTGGTTTGTTCCTGTACGACTGGATTGGCTAAGGTATAATATTCTTTGCCAACCATTTTCTAACCATTTTCGAAAACTTTGTTATGATTTTTTTTATAAAATAGGCTTCTCTATTGAAAGATACCGTTCTATTTATGTCCAACTTTATCTCAATGATGACATTCCTCTTGTAAATATTCCTGATGTGTTACTTTGGACAGCATGTGATGTCAGAAAGCGAATTACTCCTTTTGAAATTCTATGGGTCCAATTGGCCAGCAATGTTCGATACGAACGGATCACGGAATCTAATTCTGATTGAAATTAAAAATTATCACCATTTTGGAATAATTTCCAGATTCTCAACGCAGCCTATCGACTGTTCGCTATTCTCAAAGAATGAGTTGGTGCTGAACTACGTGGAGAATGTCATCAAAGTGATATTCAATTGAATTTTAAATACGAACCGAGGGAAAAATGTTCCCAAACAAGCGGAACGTTGGTTGAAAAGCCGCATTCTTCTTCGGAATGCTCGAAATAAGAATACATTTTCCGCTTCAAATATGTCAAAATGAAACAAATATCAAAGCAATTTGTTGCACATGGCACATGAACTATGGAATTATGGTGTACAAAATGCACTCGATAAAAGCAATATCACTCACCACAAGTACACTATGAATGTAACACAGCTATTTCAAAAAAATGTGGTTTGTTTATTTTATTCGAAAAACGTGTCATTATTATGGATTCAAAAGTTATTATTTGAAATCTGGATTGCGTGAAAGAATAAATTGTACTTTTTTTCACGCCAGCGATTTTATGATGCAAGATCATGTTCGTGAGAAATTACTTCTTCCTCCAAAATGATTTCGATTATGAAATTCTCAATACATGAACAATGGATTGAACGCATGAGTATAAAAAATGGTGACGATGTCTTAAGATAACTATTCATCATCATTTCCATTAGCAATTTCATGGTTCAGGCCATTTTGTAGATGAAAAGTCTTTCTTTAAGGTAAATTACATGGAGGAAAATATAGTGATTTTCATGAAAACTGAAATCTAACTTCATCTCTGAATGTTATTTGTTTTTTTATCATCTTTCTGCTTCACAATTAGTGCTACTTGGTTGGCAAATGGGCCAAATATATTTTTGTTTCTCTCAAAAAAAATGCAAATTGAGTAAAGCGTGTGTTGCGTCGCTCTTGAACTTGGTTCACAACTGTTTCCATTTCGGCACAGACCTACAACAACTGAATATTTTAATATCAATTTTGAAAGGCAGGACGCATTTCTGAGTGGATTTCGGAATTAAAATATTCCATTTCGTTTAGTGCTATTTTCGGCGCGTTTATTTATTCATTTCTGCTTTCGTTATTTCGTCGCACTGAGTTCGATATATTGTCGATTCTTTTTCAGGCGGTGTTGATATTGTTTTGTTAGTTGTATTCGATCAAATGGAGCCGACAATACCATTTGTTCTTGTTTGTTCACGATTTAATGGTCGAATATGCATTAACACGCGCAAAAGTAACGCATTCTTTGCAGTCGATAAGCGAAATTTTCTTCTCATTTAATATAACGGACTTTGTGCATGCGCATAAAAATTATGTCGGAAAGTGTAGTTTTTTCTTTGTTAAATATGGTTTCAGACAGCCGATGCTATCGAGCAGTTAATGTTTTCTGCTCCAGAAAAACCGAGAGAAAAAGCAAACAGGAATAATTTTTCCACGAAGAACAACCAATTACTTGAGCAGAAAATGAGAAAAATTGAGAAAACAGACGGCAAATTTAAATAGAGTTATAAAATGGCCATTCACGGGTTTTTATGCATTTATTTATTTCGCAATTTGCAACAGCATTGAAGTCTAGTATGAAAATGGTGTAAATAAAGAGATTTTGCGAATGTTCAGGAAAAATGAGGTGCAAAGATTTGATCAAACAACATTTACAAACGGCATAGTCCATATACGACACTTTTCGGAAACTATTTTCGAATTAGTTGATGGTATTGCATCAGAATCGCTGTAGGTCTGTGTGAAGAGAGGACGAAAAATATCGACCGGGATTTTAGCAGACGTGCGTTTGATTTTGACAGATGTTTGTATGCATTCTCCCTTTGACATTGAACAAAAGGTTCGCTCAATTCCATGCAGGCACAATGTGTTATGCATTTTGGTCGCTATTCATCAAGGCACCACAGTCGAGTCGAGTCGAGGCAATATCTAATGAAAACATCAACTCATCGTTAGGCATCATACTTGTCACAATGTGTGCCGCTGTGCATTTGATATTTTCGGTCGGGTAGGCTGAAAGGCCTTTTTTCTGTGTGGAATGTCTGTGTTTGTAATTCAATTTTGGTTTGTGCGTGTTAGTTGTGTATGCGTATGTATGTGTGTGTGGGGTTTTTCTATGATTTCGTGCACTCTCTCGCATCGAAAATTGTGTGTGCATTGGGCCTACATGGTTTGAGTAACGTAATTTCTATGGTGAATATGTCTCCTTTTCATTTGTTTGATGCACAAGCGCGTTTCCATTCAATTGCTCACAATACGTATTTTTACGTACGCTGCTTGTTCTCTTTTTGTATAGTTCACCAAAATGTCTACGAATTACTTTGTCCAACAACACAAATGCGTCATTCCCTTCATTCGCAATGTAATTTCTGGACATGCTAAAGGCAATATGTCCAATTTAAAAAAAAAAAAGTATACATGCCGGTTTGTGTGCAAACTTTGAAATCGATACACCAAAAATAGCCGCATTCAAACCAGTTTTTGAGTGGAAGAATTTCGAGAAAATTACAGAATAGAAATTTATTAATTATATGATGAACCGCAGAAGTGTATATGGGCAAAAATCACAGAAAAGCTTGTATTCCCAGTTTTCTGCAGGTTTTTTCTTCGCTTCTCTCTCTTGCATGTTCGTTCGCAAGAAATCGTTTCGAGCGTATGTTTCGAGCTGTGTGGTATCGCCTAAAACGGTACATATACAATGTGCTGCGATTTCATCATAACTTGTGTGCACCACAAAAACAAACGGCAAATCAGCAAAAGTAAAAGAAAAAAAATGGCCCAAAACCGACTGGGATTTGTGCAGCAACAATTTTCGTGTCATGGTGTATGAAATTCAAACCAATTGATTCGAAAAAAATGGTGCATATTTTTTATATCTTATGAAATCGAATACATATCATCGAAAATGCATCGCTCTGCAAAATTTGAAACAAAAAATTGAAACTTTTTAGGCAGCGCAAAACAATAGGAGTTTCAGTGCCAAATGGCCAACAAATTTATGATCGTTGACGTGCAAAATGGTTGTACAAAAGATTTGAATTGTTGAGAATTGAAGAAATAAAATACGAATGAGAATGAATATCGACAAGAACAGAATTTCCCAAGTTATCGACTTCCCAATAAATCTTCTCAAAGTGAAACAACAAAGTGTGTATTGAAACAATACAAGAAGCACATAAATGCTAGTGTCCTGAGCTATGTGCTCCAAACAATTGTGAACTCGATTGAATACAGTAGATTTAATTGCCTCTCGCACACTCACACAACGGAACCAGTTCAGCTGCATCGGCAGCACCAACACACATACAAACGCAGAAAAAATGTTTGCCACACACACACACATACACACACATTACCATCGCAATAGTATCGCAACACAACTGTAAAATCCCAAGCCCCAATACATATGCATTCGATCATGCCAGGTCGAATACGGCAGCCCAGCTGTGGCGAATGTGTGTGCATGTGCTTGAGTGTTGGTGAAGTGAATGGCGCGGGCAATACAGCAGCAAAGCAGCAAACAAAACGAATGAACGTGTACAAACCGTGTTACGCGCGCTATTCATTTTCGTTTTCTCCCTCCCCACCTCTTTTTCGAACGGTTCGTTGCACGATGATCGTCCAGTTTCAATTCGTTATTCAAAGCGATCACATCGGATTTTGGTCGTTCCGAACTGGAGAGTGAACACAGTTCAAAGAGTGGCATTCTCAATGTTCGCCCATTTTGCAATCCATTGGGTTGAATATTCTTAAGCGCTGTGTTTATTTTTTCTACTTTGTTTATAACAAAAGAATATAATTGAAAGGACAAATTTGTTTTGGCCGATAAAAAAAGTGGCAAAATTGCAATTTTCCATTTGAAAGTCAAACAAATTCAATGTGTTCTACATTAAAGCCAAACGAATTCTTGAACGCAACAGCAGCAACAGCAGCAGCAACAACAACAATAACGCTACCTAAAGCAATAGCACATAGGTAAAACGAACGACAACCGCTACGCACAGCGACGGAGACAGCACAACGACGCAGCATTTCCATTATAGTACGGTGTGCGTTTAACACGAGTTAACAAATATTACGACAAAAAAAAAATCAAAGAATTGCTTACAGCCTTTTTTTTTCGACTGGAAAACAAAGAGTCAAAAGTGTATCAGAAACGAACAGAAAGAAAACAAACGCAAAATAGTACGAGCGTATTTTTTCTACCAATTGACACAGTGGTTTTCGATTATTAATTGCATCTGTGCACCAAATTGATTGGTTCGTGTGAATAAAATAAGTGTCGTAAGTGTAAAGTTACTTGTTTATATGTTTTATTTCTGCATTCAACTTGCTTCTTATGTGCTGTATTCCATCGATACCGAAACCATCGAAATTGAAAGGCGAATCCAAAAACAAAAAAAGTTTGTCGGCAAAAATGTGCATTCATCATCCGTTTGAAATTCGACAAAGAAATGGATTCAGTTCAATTTTGTTGTTGTGAATTTTTTTATTTGTAAAAAAAATTGTAAAATAACTTTTTTTGTTCGACCTGAGAAGAGATTTTGATAAATCGGTTCGATCGAAATCACAGTTTACAAAGGAAGTTTAGTGTTTGGATTGTGTATGTTTATGTGTATGTGTGTGCGTATACGAGCACTGAATTCTAAAGAAAAGTCTTTGTTTTTTCTCTCTCTCTTTCTTCACCTTTCTCATCTATTTAGACAACATGTTTGATGTGTTTGGCTCTGTTAAGGGGCTTTTGAAGCTCGACCAGGTCTGCATTGACAACAACATATTCCGATTGCACTACAAAGCAACAGTTATCGTGTTGATAGCCTTTTCGTTGCTGGTGACGTCGCGTCAGTACATCGGAGACCCAATCGATTGCATCGTCGATGAAATTCCACTGGGCGTCATGGATACGTACTGTTGGATTTACAGTACGTTCACAATACCGAATCGAATGATTGGAGTGGCTGGTCGTGACATGGTTCAGCCGGGTGTTGTGAGCCATGTGGAGGGCAGCGACGAAGTTAAATACCATAAATACTATCAGTGGGTGTGCTTTGCGCTATTCTTCCAAGCCATGCTGTTCTACGTGCCACGATACTTGTGGAAGACATGGGAAGGTGGCCGCATTAAGATGCTTGTGCTCGACTTGAACATGCCAATCGTGAACGAAGAGTGCAAAGAGGATCGCAAAAAGATTCTCATTAGCTACTTCCAAGAGAATCTACGGCGACACAATTTCTACGCATTCCGGTTTTTCATCTGTGAAGCGCTCAATTTCGTCAATGTCATCGGACAAATCTACTTTATGGACTACTTTTTGGACGGTGAATTCTCCACCTACGGCAGCGATGTGCTACGATTCACCGAACTCGAACCGGAGATGCGTGGCGATCCAATGTCACGTGTCTTTCCAAAAGTCACCAAATGCACATTCCACAAATACGGTCCATCGGGCAGTGTGCAGAAATTCGATGGTTTGTGCGTGCTACCGCTGAACATTGTCAATGAGAAAATCTATGTGTTCCTGTGGTTCTGGTTCATCATTTTGAGCATTTTGAGCGGTTTCTCATTGGTGTATCGTGCATTGGTCGTATTTGCACCAAAAGTGCGATTGTATTTGTTGCGCGCCCGAACACGACTCTCATCACACCAGGACATTGAACATATATCGAACAAGTGCCAAATCGGAGATTGGTTCATACTCTATCAATTAGGTAAAAATATTGATCCATTAATTTTCAAGGAAATCATCACAGAGTTAGCTATGAAATTGAATGGCAAACATGACGTCTGATCAATTCCATCATCATCACGCACGCCACGCCACACCGCCCAACACACAAATGATCAATTGACAATCGATGCTGTTCCTAGTTTTCTCGGACCAATGTATACTCGCAACGTGTGTACACAGCAACAACAACAACAACAACTCACATTTCAATCGTGACCATAAACAACAAAAAACCATCGAGACTAAACTAACGCATTTGCATTATCAATATTTCCATCACTTAAAACGCATATAGCATACAAGCAATCTATTCTCCTTTTTTCAAAGCACAAAAACAAATGATGATAAAATCCGATACATAGAACAAGAAAAAACAATAGCAAAAGAGATTTCTACAAATTTTTAATTCATTTGAATTATTTTGACGGTTTTTTTTCAATTTTTTTCTCTCATTACGAACGTTTCAACAACGTTCGACACAATAAGAAAATTAGATGTTAGTAAATGAATTTATGTAGAAATATGAGTTCAACATAAAAAAAACTGCCGGCTGCCCATCGAAAAAGGAATCAACTTTTAATTTGCAATGGATTATCCTTTTTTTAAGCATTTAACACCTTTTCCAATTCATTAGGATTTTCCTTTTTTTATCTTTTAATTCACAAAAACAAATCATTTCAACTACTACTTTTCTTCTTGCAAATTTTAAACTCGCCGCCATAAAGTTTAATCGTACTTTTTGCGGAACAAATCGGATCCAATGTAAGAAATTTTGAAGGAAATTAACAAAAAAAGAGAGAAATGAATACACTTTGTTTACGTAAGGAACCAACAAAAGACGAAATCATTCCATTGTTAAACGCGACAACAACAACAACCACAAACACACAAATAAAATTCTACAAAATGCAATGACTTGCAATTGATACAAAATCTTGATGATTTCATACAATTTAGATTATAATTTATGGATATACATATTTTTTTAAAAAAATAAAACAACCCTTAAATTAAGCCTCTCGTACGAAGAAGAAACAAAAAACAAGCAAATCAAATGAAAAGAAAAAGGAAGAGAAAAATATTCAGTGTGAGTGACAGTGAACTTTACAATCAATTTTTTGAAGAATATTTTACGGTAGTTTTTCGGAAAATCTATTACCTACTTATTAATGATTTAATTTTGGATGTGTATTTTAAATCGTGAAATGAGATAGATATTAAAATAATAATGAATACGAGTAAAAACAAAATGTGTAGCTGCGAGAATGGCTACATTTAATTTATTTTAGAAGAAAAATGATAACAAAAAAACGAGAGAAATTTTTTCCTCAAAACTGATGATATAAAGAAAAATGTTAAATAAAAATGGAAAAATGATTTGAAAAAGAAAAAAAGCACCGAAATTTTTGACAATTTTTTTTTCTCGTTCCCAAATTTGCGAATTTTTACATTGTTTTTGGCATTAAAAACCGAATCTAGGTTATAAACATTGGACAATTTTTTTTGAGTAAACGAAAACTTTGGATGAATTCATCACATGTTGATGAGATAAGGAGAGCGGGCGTTAACTGTTCCTGAAAAATGTGCATTATTCATATTGAAGAAGAATGGAACAATTGCGAATTTAAAAGCCATAAAAAAACTCGATATTTTCTTAGATGCGAACACGATGTTGAAGAACTTAAGCACAAGATGAAGAGAAGAAAAGCATAAATTGAACCAGACAAAATGGAAAACAAATAATAAGGAATTGAGCAATATTTACAAATTATGTCCTATTATTATACAATTTCAATATATACATAAATAAAAGAAAGACTAGAAGTTTTTTTTATAGAGAACAATATGGGATTTTATATGCGCTGTTACTATTGATAGAGGAACACTTTTCACTTGTCTGGAATTGTCGAACCGAGAGTTGGATTTCTTCGTTATCGAGAATGTCAATTAATTTGTAGAACGTGAGATAAGCTGTGAATTGAGTTCAGTTGATGATAAAAATGATGAAGATAAAATGTCAAAACCATGATAGAAATGCTATCACAGAATCACAAGACGAGAGAAACAATGATAAAAAAACAAACAAAATTATGTGTTCATGTTTTGTGTATTTGAGCTTGAAACGTAGATGAAAAGACTAAGTAGATTTTACAATTTTTTTTTTTAAATCATGATTAAAGCGAAAGAGAAAAAAAAGTAATAAATCCTTGTGTCTTTTTCTGTCTTTCTCTCTCTCCGTCTCGGTTGCACATCCGTTCGAACAAAAGACTCTTGCTATGAGAAGTAACGAGCAAATCATGTGAGAAAAGTAGCTTCGATGCGAAAAAAATTCTTTCCCAGCTTTTTTACATTTGAGCCTCTCAAAATTGTTATTATGTCCCTTTTGTTGCACCAAAAATGCAATTTATTTTACTCTCGATCACAATGGAACGAATGAACGCATGTGTTGGTGCACAACACCAGCCGAAATAATACAAACAAGTTTCAGGGCATTTAGTAAGGATAGAAAATGGAAAAAAGTAGAAAATCGTTTGGTTCTCTCCTTCGTTCGTTCTACCTTTAAAATTTAAAGGTAGCTAGATTGTGGCTCATTATTCCCATTCAAATGTGTTGAGTGTTTGATTTCAATCGAATAAAAAATTATTGGAACTTAATTAAAGTGAAAGCATTTTTTGACCTTTTTTCATATGATTTTCCAGACTTGATGCCGATCAACAGATACTGTGTCGAGTCTACCAGATTTGTTATTTTTTCTTTCTTTCTCTCTCTCCCTCTCTCGATCTCTTTAACTCTCCCTAGCTCGCTCTCTCTTGCTCTCATTCCCATTCTTCACTGCTTGATCAATGGAATTCATGGGCAGAAAGCATAATTCTTTCATAAACGACGCGACACTGGAACGATGCATCGAAAGTCGAGCGAACTCAAAACGCCAATGAACATGTTTTGAATTTTCATTTAACTCTCGACTTCCCTTTTCATATCTTATTCTTTGTTGCTTCGTTCTATCTTCTTGTTTGGATATATCGTGTGCATGTATTCAAAGGCAAACATTGTGTGCATAGGGCATAACACCGCACAAATGCCAACCGAGACATAGAAAGAGGGAGAGAGGAAGGGAAGAGTGAGACCGACAGATATATAAATGTATACTCTCATGTTCATATGTTTACGTTTTTTTTTCTTCTTCAGTTTGGCGCATCGTTGTCAAATTTCCGAAAAGAGACGCCGCTCACAGAAATGCTTCGCCTGCATTTTGTTTGTACCTAATGAAATGCATACACTTCTAACGAATTTCATATGGATGTCTAACTCTGTAGCGCATCGTCGTTGTTGTTGTTTTGTTGCACAAAGTATTCGGTACGCATATGCCTCCTTTTTGTGTTCGGTTGGTAAACAACGGCCGAAAATAACGATAATCAAACAGAAAGTGCACATACTGTTGTGTCAGTCATAAATAGTTGACTTATTATTCATTTTCAGTGCTAACACTAATTTCCTCTATGATAGCAACGTTAATGCAGCATATGTTAAGTGGGAGAGCCGAAGTATTCCGGTAGAAATACATCGAAATTCGACGTGAAATGTTAAAATCTTCTTATCGAAAGCGATAAAAAAAACAAATCTCTAGTTTAAAACAAAACAAAGCACACTTGACTCATTATCGCCTGCGAGTGCGTGCGCGATAATGAAACAGATACTCTCGTTGAACGAGAGACGGTAATTTCACTTGAACAACTAGCTTTTATTAGAAACATTCAGACAAACATGCAGTCCGGAGAATTTCCATTCAGAAGCCCATGCAATGAATTTAAATGATCATTACAACGCTGCCGCTACTGTAAGTGCTGAAGATTCGTGTCATTTACATTGCCCCTACATGGTACGAAAATATGCATTTTTCTCTGCTTTGAATTTATTCAGAATCGAATAAGCGCCTCTTTCGTGATCATTTCGCTCGCATTCGCTCATACCTCTTCGGATTGTATTGTGTAGTAGATATTTGCAATGAACATACATTTCACGATGCACTCTATTCTCTGTCTGCAGCTACTACAAACGCATGTACGTAAGTAATTTTCCCATTTTTTTTATGCTCTTCTTGCAATTCAATTGTTGCCTATGCCAAGGAAACGATCGTCAAATTGCGTCATATGACTTTCATTTGTGTGTACGTAGAATACATGATTCGCAGCTCCATTGTCGTCCCGCGTACACACTCGTCTCAGCATGAGAGTGAAATTCATGGAACAAATAAATTGTAATTTTATTATTTAATTGGACACACATTTTTCTTCTCTCTTCCTCACACCCAATGTACCGACTTCTGAATTCATTGATTTTGATTTTAGTGTTGTTGTCATCGTCGACGTCGTCGTCGTCTTTTTTCTCTCGATCAAAATATTCTCAATGAAAGGGAATTTCAAAATCAAGAGTTCAAATACAAAATTGATTGTACGCTTGCTTATGACTTTAATAAATGGTGTCAATTTCAACAGATTTTACAGTCCACAAATACTATTTGTCTCTATCGTCGTTTTCAGGTGCTTTCGTAAATATACTTTATGGACGTTGATATAAAATGAAATTTCAGTTTGATCGCTTTATCTTGCGGCTGTTTGTTTCGATAAAACTCAACAACGTTCGACGATGGTGTTCACCAGTGAAAATACTCAACAACAATTATCAAGTGTGTGAATAAAGTGGAGACGAATAAAATGATCCACATGATCTCACTTTCAAGCTAGCTCTGCCTCGCCTTTTTATGATAGTATTATATTTTATTTGATTGATAAGAATGTTGATGAAACACTGTTTGCTGGAACGCGAACACTTAAAACGAAGTCACATTGTGTGTTTTATTTACTTTTTTGTTCCATCATATACGGGGTACGCATGCGGTATGAAACGGTATCTTTGGAAGAAAAAGTTGACAACAACGACTTAAAAAATAACAGATTACCGCCACAGAGCGAGCGTCTTTTCACACTTGTAACTTTGCGACTGTAGGCTTAACGATGAATAGAGATTTCATAGAAGCACGGAGATATTGATCACATTAATCCCCACATTTTGCCAAGCCATATCAACTCAGGCTTATCACATGTGTCGATGCGATCGATCACGAAATGATGATTTGACTACTGATCGAAACGAACATAGTTACAGTAAAAGTAGTTACCACTACTGGACTTTGGTCGGTTCAATCGCAAACAAAACGCAAATTACAAATTAATGTACATAACTCATTGGATATGTCACACTTTGTGATTTGTTAATTTTCTACTCTTCCACAAAGTGCATGCAATGGAGAGCAAATGGCATTGCTATAAATAGCGGAACCTGTTTTTTTATAGCATGAGTAATTAATGAAATACTGATTTTTGAATCGACGGTGAATCAGTTAGATACGGCATGCTCCCAATGGGCAACAAATGAATAGCGCAAAACGTTTAAATCACGAAAATTGAATCACTCCAATTCCAAGAATCGTCTTGGAAGCTCATCAATATGCCATGAGTTGTTGGCACCTATAGGTAAACATGAGTAAAGACAATACACCCAGGTAAACATTTCATTTCGTTCGAATTTCAAACATCAAAATTTATTCCGTGTGAATCACTTGAAACGTTTTTTTTTTTTCTCGTCCAAACTTGAGAAATTCAGAAATTTGATACTTTTTTGATAGAAAAAAGTTGTTATTTCGTCACTAAAACCAAGTGGAAGCCCAGTCCGGATGTTCGACACTTGCACAGGAGCATGCATTTACACAATTGAAATTTGAATGAACATTGTCGATGGCAGCGGCAGCAACAGCAAATTAGTGTATTGGATTAAACCTTTGTATCGTTCGGAAGTTGTATGATAACATTTGGCTGACAGACAATAAATGCAATGACATAGAACCGTATTTGTTCAAGTTTTAAAATCCCTCTTGATGCAACCGATCTAACGATCATTAGATCCTAATATAGCCATTTGAATGAGTCGTCATGCATATACGAAAAAAAACGAAGCATTTAATGAAAGTTTCAACTGTATTTTTAACAATTGCCTTTTTGAATTAATAGCAGATACACACTCTGCTGAGCCGAAACAAAGCCATTCAAACCAGCAATTTATATAAAAACACACTGCGACTATGTTTTTTTCTCATAGCGTAGTTAAATAAGTGATTTTTTTGGACTGAACTCACATTCGTGGGTCACAAATTCGATTATTTTCTCGGCATTAAGTTTTTTTGTCGCTGCTGGTTCAACGTTTTGATTTAATGACACAAAAAAATATGGTAGACTATATGAGAATGAATGATAAACGAGAGAGAGAGAGAGAAAATGTACAAATGGGGAATTTTAATTAAATAATAAACATTCAATAAGCGCACACAAAATACGGTCAAAAATAGAAACAGCTTTGCTTTTGTTTGATCAAATTTTGTGTGAACGGAGAGTATTTAATCATCACAATTGGCTAACATTTACAGTTGTTTTTTATGTACATGTATACGATTCGATTGGCGAACAGGTGCGTTGGCAGCAAATGAGAGAGAGAGAGAGAGAGAGAGAATTACTTCAGTTTTATGGTAAAGTCGTCTTAACTTGTTTTATGGTAATTAAAGTTAAAACAAAGAACGCTAACATTACATAAGATTTGTTTGACGAACTTGGTTTTGTTTGACAATTGAAATAGAACTTCATCGGCTTCATAAAACTAGTAGTACATGCAATCGATATAGGAAACAAAAGAGTGAAAAAAATCCGATGTTGAAATGGTGCTATAAATTTACATTTCATTGGTATTTTGGGGCAACTAAAACTCTTGCGGTTGAGCGCGTCGTTTCTCTCTCTCTCGCTCGATGTCGTTGATTTCGTGCTGATTTAGATGATGTGTCAAGTCGGCAATTGAACAGATTTATCCCATTGCTATTTTGAGATCAAGGTGAAGTTTTATTGCAGTTCAGCCGCCATGCATGGAATGCATTCACATTGTGCGACGGTGTGACCTAGTGATGAGCAGTAGATTTATGCTGAATTATTCAATGCTATTATTCACTTGTTTCATATTCTATTGATTTAAATCATGTGTGTGTTTGTGTTGCGTCGTGCATTTTGTATGGTAAATGAGCAATATTCTCTGTGACGAACATGCATGCATTCATTCATCGTGTGTGAATCAAAACGGCCGCGCAAAATGGAATAAATGGATGAATTCTAACCACTTTGTTAGGATTAAAGCTGAACGATAAGATCAGGAGATCTAAAAACAATGAATACATGTAAAGCAATTTAATTATTTATTATTGATTGATGAATAAATCAGAGTTAAATTGTTACAATGATCGACTAAACACAAAACACTCCTATTTGAAATGCATCCATCCGCACATAAAATAGTGAAACATCTATTAAAATGCCCATATCTTCCATATACGAAGGGGGATAATAAAAAAGTTCTGTTTTCCAACGCATGTCGTAACTGTCAATTGATCCCCAAGATCAGCTACAAGATCAGCCATCACATATTCTGGATGTGATTTTTGAAGATTGCCTTTTTCCCATTCTCTCTGTCTGTCTGTCTTCATCTTTTCGAATGAAGTCAATAGTCGTAATGCGCGTCTGGTGATTTCCAACTCACTTAAAGCCACACACAAAGAATAACTTGCTATTAAAATAAATTATGGCCGTTGTCTTTGCGTTTGTAACGTTGAAACCATTAAAGTTCAACAAGAGTATTTATTTCCATCTCTTCGAAATGCACACACACACACCCATGCGCAACGCACTTACTCCATGCTCAATTGTAGTTTTGCTGTTTGTTGCTGCTAATCCGATGAGGATGAATTAGACGAAGAGAAATAAATTGTCCGCTTGTTTGCTTGAATGTTTTTTTTCGATTTTTTTTTGTCTCATGTAAGCCATGTGCAATTCACAATATTTTGTGTGTGTTTGTGTCTACGTTGAAATGCAGCATTATCCATTCGCACATGCCCATAAAATAGCTCGGCCATGTGATCTCTTCCCATTGCCTAATCTCATGTCTCGGCATATTTAAGTGCACTAAACATGAATTCCACCTCAAACGAGTTGTTTCATGCAAAACAAAGACCAAACCTTACCATCATTGGTATAACGAAAAAAAGTGTGTGTTTCTTTCTCGTGTTGGATGGTGGAATGGGCAAAAAGTAACATTGTATTCAGATCAACGAACATCACAGACAAATTTATTGATGTTCGCTATCGCTGCGGCGTCAATTCAGGTACGATAATAATCCTTCTAACGAGGCAGTCATTCGATGTGTGTTCGAAAAAATGGTTAAGATCTTTTTTTCTCTGTTATCGATCCGTGATTACCACCAAAGCATTCCTTGCTTCAATCGATTGACAAATATTAAGATTTAGTGGTTAAATTGTATCTCTATTACCTCGTTTCCTTCCATCACACTGTAATCGATTTTTTATGAATATAAACAACATTGGATTGTATGCGCACATGAAATTAATGCGCTGCCGCAATGTGATTGATCTTGATTGTCAATAACATGTAAACACAAAATATGCTGAAGGAAGAATTTTTTTGTGTATGGGAAAAAAGCAGACACACAAAAACAATAGATAAGATAAAGCTGGTTATATCGAAAATTCGCTTCGTTCATATGTATTCCACAGACCATCGCTTCGATGCACTCGACGATGAGCCAATTTTAAATATTTGTATGGGAAATATGATAAATCTGATCGAAAACAAAGTGCATTTATTATGTCGAAGCGAAGCCAAATATAAAATACTGCATGGGAACAAGTTCAATCGATCGAGTTTTCATTGTTGCTTCGACGAAAAACGAAATCAAGAAAAAGAAGATGCAACCTTTTGTTTCCGCTCACAATATTCACATTCAAATTATTATTGAACGATGAGATGTCGAAGCGACCGCAGGCTATACATTGTAAAATTATTCTCTTTGCCGGTATATCGCGGCACACAATGGCTCACAATGAATTGTACAGCGCAATTTTGCAACGTAACGAATAATTTAAATATTTTATTTGGAAATAATGTAAATACGCCTTTGTTGAGAATACAGTCGAAAGAAATGATGATTGAATGCTGGATTATAATTAAATTTATTTAAAAAAGAAAACAAGAAAGAAATACGTGATAAAAACAAGTGATCTTTGGGTAAAAATTCAGAACAAAATTACTACATCATTTAATAATTTTGAATCAAAATTCACCAAAATAAAACGAATTGTATAAAATTCCAGAATTAAAGAGAAAAATCATTTAAAAATCACAATTTTGTTTTCGTTCTCAATTTACATTTTTCGAATTATTTTTTTTTTGCATTTATAATTCTCTTGCCCGAATCCCAATCGACCGCTTAGAAAATGTGCGGCAAATTTTCGATTGTACATGGTGTAGAAAAGGATTGCAACAACGCAAGTTGCAATACCAGTTTTATGCTTTCAGAAAAAAAAGCCATTAAAATGTGCAGCGACTGAATATGTGTGCGATGTGCTCAAAATATTTATTCGCTTCTGTGGCCGTATTCTTTATGCGCTAAAGAAATTGGTGATGCAGCAAAAAGATGTACACAGTTCTTTTTTATTTTATTTTTTAATGTGGGATAAAAAAAACTTCGTTAAGCAAATAATGACCTGAGATTGATAAATTGGTGTGATAATATTTATTTAGCGCGGTGCTGTGTTTCAGGCAAAATCCGTTGTTGAGTTTTATTTTTGGTGTGAGCAAATAAGAGCGCGGATACTTTTAGCATTTGCAGAGACCGAGAGAGAGATATCAGTAGCGTCACAAAGTGTATCTAGGAAATTATCGTGATTTTGACGCTTGTTGAATATGGTCTAAAATTAATGATCCGTTTCCGAAAATAAATCAGCCGACACATTGGAAAGGTGATAATAACAAAGACATACAAACCACATTTCAAGATCATGCATTCCAAGAAATTGTCCAAATTGAGAACATGGAACCGTAATTGATTTCGTTCTCCACATGACGCTAATCGATTTGCTAGCTCCATTAGAAATGTGCAATTTGAGCGTCGACGACGCAGCAGCAGCCAATCATCATAAAGCACCAAGCCAAAGCAAGTCAATTGTACTTGGTTGGTGTATGTGTGAGAAAAGCGGCCACTTGATCACGATGCGCATTTATTCGGTAGATATCTGATGTCTTTTAGTTTCTCTCGCATTGTGTCCGACATTCACACGTTTTGACATGTGAAAATGCATCGCAAAACGCAATCCGTTAATTATTTCATCGTGCTCACCTATTTGCCCATTTTAGCCGGCAGCGAAATTTTTCCTTCGCACATCGCCCAAATGCCACCGAGAGAATGAGGACTGTGTGTGTGTGTGTCGGTGGCGATGACAGCGGTGCGCCGCAACTGCGACTCATCGTTGTAATTATTGACATCAAATGTATGATCATTTATAATCTAAGAGCCAGAAATAATTGTTGTCAATGGAATGGAAACAAGAAAAATATTACTTGATGCGATATTCATTACCTGACTGACTGAAATTGATCCGTTGGACGCCATGGAAGTATTCCGGTTTGGTAAGTTGAATGAAGTGGATAATGCGTAACATAGTTGATTTGTTTGAAGAAATAAAATTGAGTGTCCGATGAAAAATGAACGGATAACATTGAGCAATATTCCCTCTCTGTCTCCCGTGTGCATGTGCATTGTTTCGTTGTTGCTACGCTGGTGTGTTCGTCTCCCAAGTCATTTTTCAAAAGTCAACACGAAAAGTACTTATGAAAATGTTCAACGCAACAACACCGACATAAAAGTCATAAAACCACTTGAGATGACGATGCAATCACTTGAGCTGCGAAGCGAACTAGAACGTAAAACGGTGGCCGATCGCAACAATTCCCCAGTCAATCCATTCTCATTGGAAACGTGACGCATATGTGCGGTGCATGTGTTTTATGGACACATCCAAAAGCAGCAACGGCCACGACGTTCTCCTTTCAAATTGGAAATCAACTTCAGCAAAGGAGTAACGACTTTTGGTTTGCATAATTTGCGCAGATATACTCCTGCCAACCAACCGACCGACCGTGCACAGAACGTGAGTGAGAGAGTGAGTGAATGAGAGATAAGTGCAGCCATTTCATTTTGAATCCGTGACCGCCGCTTGTTGGAAGGCATTGAACAGCAAATTAAATGGACACAGCCATTAAAACTGAAATATATTCATTTGCGTATCTGCGCAGCCTGTGCGATGCATGCAACCGACTTTTTAATCAGCACCACCAACCAATTTCTTCTTCGACTGCATTCCGAAATGGAATTGGGAACATAAGAAATTGACCCATTCAGAAATAAAAAGGAGATAAAAAATGTGTTTCTTCTCACAGTAACAATGACAACACGCACACACTCATGCATTGGATAAAATATAAGGAGAGAGAAAAAAAATGTTTACCTTTCGTGCAATGTACTCTTCCGAAGCGAATCAAAAGCGAAGAAAATAATGATGATGAACACAAAGGTGAGCCAAACCAACGAAACACTAAGAAAAGAGTCAAGACAACCTCTTGAACGAGTGATGCATACGCGGGACCTAAAAGGTAGAGATAGAGAGATAGAAAGAGAGAGAGAGAAATGAAAACTGAATATAATGATCAAGAATGAGTCATGTTCTTCGATATATGGCTTGCTCTTTCAGGATCGGTGTCGAAGACATTGAACGAGAGATGTACAATGCTATTTTAAGATGTGCGCGAGAGAGTGTGCGCGGCACAGCCACCCGCCCGCCTGCTCCATCGTACGTTCTGTGTGTTGGCACTCACTCAAGCACTAAGCCCAAAAGAGAATGTTGCACTTACAAGTACAGTCGATGCACATTTCTTGGACAAGGTTTGGAAAGTAAACGACACAGTCATTGTGCAGTCTTTGTTGAAGTGTTTCTTTTCTCTCTTTTAGGTTTTTTATGTATTGTTGTTGTTGCTGTCTTCGAACATTCATTTATGCGCAGCGCACTCATTCTATGCCATCGATTCTTTTATGTTCTTTGGAAATGTTCTTTAAACAAAGACGATAATCTTTTCCATTGCTTACTCTTTTTTTCGTGTCTTTCTAAATATTTCGTTCGTTCATTTCATTATCGTTTGGTGGTTTCGGTATCTGAGTCGCCAAGTTTCTAGTTTCAGCCATACATTTTTTTTCTTCAACTTGAGAAACAAAAAACACAACGAAACCGAAATAAAATGTGCACGTACATTACTCGACTTTATTGCGAATTTTTTTTATTCAGCGTGATGATTTTTTTTCTGCGTTCTTCATTGGAATTTCACGTTGATTTCTGTCCGCTCTTGCCAACTCCATTTTCGTGAGCGATCAAAAAATGCATAATAAGAACATCCATCTTTGATAATAACAATAATATTTATTGAAAAGGGAAAATGCATTGCTTTGTTCTTTCTTTTATGCAGTGTTGCCGCAATGCGAGAATCTCACAAGAATCTTTGTGTGTCTTGACGTTGTGTGTGTGTGTGTCGCTGTTATTTTCTTCTTCTCTCGTTTGTTCATTATGCGGTGCAACAATAAGAGAGTCAGGTATTCATTTTAAGGCACTGGTGTATACACCATTCAGAATGGCCGCAATGGAAGATGCAACGCATAAAAACTCAGCTGAAAGTAGCAAAAAAATCTGAAATATACATCAAGTCATCGTCTCTCCATTGCCAGAGACAGAGAGAGAGAGATTGCACTCACAGGTGAGCCCGAACGAAAATTCGAATATTCCACACGTACAAAAAAATGAAAACCGGATTAGTACCCTAGAATGACTTATGTGTTTGTGATCTTTAAACTTCGTGCATCGTTGTTCGACATAAGACAATATTGAAATAAATACCTATACCGATTCCGATCACAATCAGAGCCTTGTTTTCTTTTTCTCCTCTTTTTTCTCTCCCTTTATTTTCAAATAATGCCATTAAGATCCATCGAAATGCCGTTGAAAAATATGGAAACATTGGAGGAAAAATGGAATTAAATTTATCTGATTCGGCTGTCAGACAAATTGTGGTGTATTTGAAGCGATTAGACGATAGAAGAATGGTAATGGAGAAAAACATCGAATCGAAATGGTGCGTCAGTCGCTATAAACCAATCGATACAAGAAGCAGTTGATTGCGCGTAACTGTGAAGCACACAATATTTTAATTTTCCAGCGTATAATCGTACGCACGCATGCACATCCAAGTGAAGAAGAGAGCGGTAATCATCGCTTGAGCTGCTGCTGCTGTCTTTGCTACACACATTCCACCACATCTAGTCTTACGAGCTCTCTTCAAGAGAGTACCAATTTTTTTTTTCGAAAATGTTCCAATCGAATTGAATTGTTGCAGCAGCAACAACAACAACAACAACAACAGCGTTCTTTCACATCGAATGCTACGGGACGGACCGAATGTGTTGGCGTTCAATCGTTTGCGCACACCGCAACCGATGGTTCAACTTCATTTGTTTCGTTTCTCATCTGCTTGCGAACTTGACCGAAACTATCCAGCCGTTTATACGAACACTACGTGATGGTTCAAGTGATTTCATCACAAGAATTCCAAAGCAACACACCGAACGAGCGAGTTAATGCCATTGCTTACCTTTTTTTAAAGAGTTAAATACACGTGAGAACGAGTGAGCTCGGCTTTCAGACAGTAATCGGCGCACATACAGATGGCCGGCTACTCAAGTAGTAATGAAATGTGATTAGTCATCCTTTCAACCGAACAACCCATTTAGTTGGCCATTGTTTTTGGCAAAGCAAATGTGCGATACAAATTCACAGAAGCACATAATCAAAATGTATTTAGCCCAATGCACACATGACTTACTTTTATGCCAAAAATTCGTCTCAAACTGTCAAACGGCTGTGAAGAATTGAATTTTTTTACTGAAACCACAACAATTCCACAAATTGACCATCAATTTATTGACGTAAATAAACAAAGCAACGATTATTAAACTTCGAAACATAGAAATAAAATTTAGCAACGAAAACCAATTGAACACATTTTGGTTAGAAAATAAATAGGGCGAACTGACTATCACTTGTTTTTGATGAATTTCGATCGATTTCTTTGGTTCGATTACTTGTTACGCCGGAACGATGTTTCGCTGTAGTCGATTTTCTTGGCACGTCGCAAAACCATCTTCTTCAACAATGGGCTGATGTCGGAGCGATTTTCCTTGTGGCGACGAGAACGATACTTGGTGATTTTGGTTTGCACTTTTGGTGTCTCGACTTTTACCGTTCTGTTGGCTCGGCGCATCGTAATATTGGTGTTTCTTGCCTCTTCACACAGTAGCGTTCGTGGTTTGATTTCTTGCAATGGACGGGGCTCTTCTTGGCTCTGGTTTTCCGGTTGTTCGGTTAAAAATGTGCGATTGAGCTCTGAATCTTCATCTTCATCGTCAGCATCCTTGACACTTTCCTCTTTGTTAGTCACAAATGTCGAGTTCATCCCGATTTCGAATGAGTTGAAGCTCAGTGAGTGTCGACTGTTCGCCAATTTTGAGCTACTACCACTTGCCTCATGATTATCAACGTTTGATGTCAATGATTCGCTCAACATTTTGATTTTCTTGAGAAATAATGATTGCATCGAATTGGCCGAGGTCAATGGGCTCAGCATGCTAATATCGCTAATGTTTTGGATGCTGTCCTGGTGCATTTCATCGATTTGCTTCGACAAGTTCATGTAGCCCAAAGTGTTTTTCAGAAATGTATCGTCCAGCTGCCTTTTGAGTGTATCGATGCGATCCAAAATTGACACTTGATCCATTTCCAGTTTGGAATTTCGTTGTTGCTCCAGGCGGAGTTGCGTTTGTAGCGATGCAATATCTTTTTTTTTGCACCGAAGATCCATTTTCACTTCATTGAGATTTTTGGCCAGCAAAATATTCTTTTCACGATGATCTTCACTGTCCGCCATATCCGTTCGTCAATTTTTGGCTTTATTTTCACTTGAAAAGTTGAAGTTCTAAAACAGAATTCGCTTTTAATTTGAAAACGAAGAAAAAAAATCATTCGATGCACAACGACAATCCGGTTGAAAATTCGTTAGATGATGTAAACTTTCAAGTTCCTTCGACCGAACTAATTAGCAATTTTTACAAATCAGATGACACTTGACATCGCTGTGAGAGTGAGTATTCGTTTTTGCATCATATTGTCCGGTGTAAAACACAGTTGATTGTGTGTATTTTCGTAGGCGAACAAAATGTTCCTTTGTTTGTTACAAATTCTTATTTCATAATCGACAGCATAAACGTGCTGCTGCTCGTAGTCAACTCAATCTTAGCACACCAAACCGCATGAGTGTGTGCGTGTGACGCAGACATCGCTGGATGTCTTTGAGAAAGAAAAGAATTGACGGTAAAAAGAGAAAGAACGACGACGACGACGACGAACACAGAAAAATGTGTGTTACACGCAGAAACCAGTTTTTGGTGCTCGCGCGGCCGCTGCTTCAAACAATTTTTGTCTCTCGCTCTCTCGTACTCGATCTCAGTCCATCGCTCATGTTTCTCATTTGGTATGCTATGCTGCCTGTTTCTCTTTCTCTCTTCATTATTCAATTCCACGAAATGTAAATCATAGGTTTATGTGATTTTCTATATTGGTTGCTCTGTTACCAAAAAGTATGCGACCACAAACGATTTACATCGAGTTTCGTCTTCGAAAAAATGTTGTTCGATCTGAATAGAGAAAGCCAAACGACACAAACGAATTGATGCGAAAAATTGTCGCTAAATTATTGTATAAAAAATCGAATGGCAACAGTTTGGCTTGTGGAACAAAAGAAGAATGCGCATGCAAATCAGACGATGTCGGTGGCGGCGGTGTAAATTTGATTAAAGCGCAGCATTTGGATGGAGAGTGTTTTATTTGATTCACCTTGTGATTAATGTGTTCTTTCTCGGCTATTTCGCCATCATAAACGGTTATTTTCTACGAACATTTTTTATTGTTCAGTTCCAATTAAACGAACATTTACATCAAACCACAACAAATGGACATTACAATTTTTTGGATAATTTCGTATGCACGCAGCATTTTTGACGCATAAACCATGTGACAAACTGTCATCGCCATTCGACTATTTTGAATTCCGATTTCATATCACGTTCTTATGTGGCGAACAAGATTAGCGACTTTTCCAAACGAAATAAAATGACTCACTTCGATATCGGTGTGTCGATCGGTTTTTTTTATGTGGATTTCTCTTTTTTTCTTCACGGTAAAAAAAACTTGGCCAAAATAGTTTGGTTTCGATGTTGATCGCACATGTTCATTCGGAATAAAAATGTAAAAATTCTACCGAAATTATTTTGAATTCGTTTAGTCACTGAGGTGACTATATGAATTTACCGGCTTTTGGTACAATACACCAAACGAATTCTCAATTAATAATCGTTTCGTTTGGCCGCGACGAGTTCGCTGGTACATTCTGTCGAGCTAACGTTTGGACGGAAATTTACGAATTTAAAGCACAAAGCAAAATTGTGGAAGATTCGTGCGCCGTGCGACATTTTTTATAGGGTAATTTTTACCAATCACAGTGGGATCCTTTTTTAGCGATATTTTCTTCGTTATTTTAATCACATAATTGATAAGTTCGCCGGTTCTAGATTAGCGAATGTTACGGCGATCACGTCATACCAATAACACAAATATTTTCGGCCAAGTTTTGCGATAAAAACCTTTTTGAACGACTTCAATTTGCTTTTTCCTTTTCTGCAATTTGATATTTCATCAAGAAATTTTTGCCTGCATTTTCTACATGAATACATTTTTATTGATGGTGCCACCAAAAAGACAGAAATAAGAGAAGAAAAAAATCGCTGAGTATGTTCAAATCAGGAACAATACCACCCAATCGGTGTGGTTTGTGAGTTGGAATGTCGGCGAATAATAATGACATAGAATATTCACTGTGACGCACATTGCAATACCAGGTCTTTCCATAGTCTTTCTTCCTGGGCAGGGAATGTCTGCACATAGATTTATTCAAATAAATTAAAAATATCAAATAAATTTATCCGATACTGTTCATGCGTTGCGTTGTTGTAACGCATCTGCAGTACAAAGTTCATATTCTCTTCCGGATTTGCCAACTCAAATTTGGTGGTGTTCCGAGCGAAATTCGGCAAAAATAATGCGATTTAGCATCCGAAAGGGATGCGTACTGGAGGACTTTACTTTCAGAATACATTGGACCAGGTCGGGTCCACATGCTCCACAAGTTTCACTTCCAGCTCGCTGGCGAAATTTTTCGTCCAACGAATTTTTTTGGATCCATAGTCATTTTCCGACTTTGTTTTCAAAAGTGAGGACCTTTTTTTCTGCTCCTCACTTTTGCCCCGAAGGGAACATTTAAGTTAAATCTGATAGACAGTGTTGCTCTTATCAGTTACGTGAAATACGCGAAAAACCGCAGAAGACCGCTAGCATGATGGATAGTTTTGATTATCATTTTTTGCGTAACTGATAACGAAATAAAGAAGAGATAAGTGATAACTGTCTCCGACAAAGTGGTAGGGCAGATAAAGTACTACAGATTTGCCCAGAGCATAAATTCGCTATCTCTTTGATTATTATCGCGAAACATCGCGAAAAACGCGAGATATCTCTTATCATTTTTCGCGGAACTGATAAGAGATAAGGAAATGGCGGATAGAAAAAAATTGTATAACTTGACAGTTATCACTTATCTTTTATCAGTCTCATGAAAAATAAGATGGCATGCATACCTTATTCCCATACAAATGCATATAAATACATAGGGGTCCAGCCAGACCCGAGGTGAGCGATCTAAGGGTTTTAAATACGTGAATGAAGGAGGGTTTATCATATTCTTTTTCGTTTATTTGAATTTATCAAGTAAGTTTTCTATTTTCTGTTTAGTAATTGCTTACTCGAGCAAGTTTGGACTTGGAGTCGACTCGGTTGGATCAGTTGCTCGTGCAACTTACTCTGATCCGAGTCTACTTCAAGTGAGCAGCAAGCAAGGCAACTGCCTGCTCGAGTAAGCAAGCCTACTACGGGTTGCTTCCACCTCCGCATTTAACACTAGACAGAATTGATTTTTTTGCCCCCAAAAGGAATTTTTGGTTTGACCCTACCTGAAATTTTTGGTGTCAGAATCTATGGGCTAAGGGCGATCCCAAACGAAACGGAAAATCGGTGCGTGTAATATTGTCGAGCGACAGCATTATGGAATTTTGTACACATGCTTGAACTTGCATTTGTCAAAAATATTAAGTTCACTTCAAATGTGCATTGAAGCAATCAAAATCGTCATTGCCAAAGTTCAAGTCAAGATACCAAATATGAATCTATCTATTCATGTCGAAAAAAACAGAAATTTTTTTGGTGATCTCTATATTTACAATTTTATTATCCATACAAAAATATTGACATGTGATGTAAAATTGTGAAGATTTCTACTTAATTTCTCCGAGTTAATGGTTCAATGATAAACACATATATATCTGCCCAATAGTTCTTCCACTTCCCCATATTTTTTCTCCATTCCATCGCAAACTGCGACCGAGTGAATTTTGCATGCATCCGTTTCGAATGAATTTGATCTTGAATTGTATATGTTTGGACTTGCAATTGCTGTGTCACTCGCAAGCGGGCAATCGGAATTAGTCTGCTGATACAGTTTCAGTTACCGTTAAATTAAGTAATGCTTTTGCCCACTTCAGTGGTGCATTTGACCATTAATTCACATACAATCCCGTCCGAATCGGATGAAATTCGGGTATCATCCAACTGTACGCTACACTCGAATCACATCCATTTGTGACGGTAATAATGGGTGTGAAAACTGACTGACTGACTGAGAATTATATATGTACAACAGATTTGATAGTTTTCATTTTTGAATCAATTGAGAAATCAGAACCGTTGTGCAACATTTTCAATTGTAAATGTCACTTGAAATCTTCAAACTATTCATTAGCTCTAGAAATATGCACGATATAATAATCATTTTGTTTATAATGTCATTGGAACTTCTTCTCATTTTGTCCAAGAAAAATGCATTGAAAATGGTCCGTTCCATTTTTTGTTTGTTTATATATTCGTATTGTCGTACGACTGTCGAAGCAAAAACATTTTGCTTCTCTTTGGAGATTTCCCTTTCTGTCTCCAATTCGTAAAACAGCAGTTTTGACGCAGCAACCGTCACGCCATGCAAATGTGGTGTTCAAAGGATGAAACATTGACGCCGAACGATTCGTTTTGCAAATGTCACTCAGCACAGCGGCTCATTGGTGTAGGAACATTGACAAGAAATTGGCGCACATTTTTTTGAGTGAACATTCAACGAAAAAAGGCATTTTTTTTTGCGAAATAGCTGCTTTAATTGCGAGACCAAAACCCTTTTACAGGTATGTACGGCTAAGAATAGAGTTTTTGCACATTAAATTGTGGATTATTTTGGAAATTGTTGTGAAATTGTTGTTTCGTCATACCGGTTCACATTTTCATGTTCAATGACATGTTCAAAGCGGGAAAAATCGCAATATTCTAGACCGATTGCATTGATTGACGCGAATAAATCAATATAAATTTATTCGATCACAACAAGTTTTCCCATTTTTTTTTGTTACCAATTACAATTAATGGATTGTGGTTTTTTTTCCCAAAGATTATTTCGCAATTTTGAGGCGAGATCCGCATTGAGACAGGGAGACAGAGAGCAAACGAAGCCTGATCTATTCAAATCGTTTGGATTCATACGAAGTGGACTTATTGTGACCGAGGTGAGTTTAGTAAACGTAGAAAATTGCAACAAATTAGCGTAAAATCATGTTTTTGCGTGTGGTGTACATGTTTCGACATGATTTATGGCGACGGACTGATGAATATCATCACATTGTTATCGTATTCGTTTAAAGCGATCAATCAGTGCATTGTTTTCGATTTCCGTAGCGTTAGCCAATTTCACAATCGCTTGCAACAAACATTTCATTCAATCTACAATTTATTTTCTCTCGTTTAGATCCATCGCGATGGCGAGGCGTAAGCGGCACAATAAGACGTTTGGTAGGCCAAGGGAGAACAAAGTGCAGATGAAAAAGCACTCCATTGTGAAGAAAAAACGTGCCAATCGGAAAGAAGATTCAACAAAACAGTCGACAGAAAATGGCACAATCGAAATCGGCGCGATCAAATTGGCATTTAATTCGATAATTAATCCGAACTTAACAGAAACAGAAAGAGGATTTCTGATCCATAAGTTCTTCGAGAAATGCTTGAATGCTACGGAAGTCATGCATCTTGCATCGATGTTAATGCTCTACAGAATCAACGAAGCATTTGATGATGACAATTTGGACCTCTTCGTGAATCAAAATGGAGCAAATTTGATTACAGACTGTTTCAACTGTGTCACATCGGACAACATCAAAGATCCACTCACAGCCCAAATGCCAGACGCATTTCTCGCGATGGTGACACAAGGTAGCCCCAACTTTGAATGGCCACGCCGCCATCAAATGACCCGTCAAGTTTATGCTCTCAAGGACCAGTATGTGGCCAATGTGAATACAAATTTGGAGACGTACTGTTGGGTGAGATTGACCCACTTTCTACGTGTAAAGTGCCATGAATTCAATCACAAAGGAAGCTCACTTGAGGTTATTTATAATGCATCATACTTGCCTTTCGATGACATTGACATTCGAAATACGATGAAAAATTTGATGTACAATGAAGATTGGACATCTGATGATGATAAAAGTCGAAAGTCGAAGATGGATATACTGTTTAAGGAAGTGTCTGAGCTTTGTGGCCCATCATTCGTAAAATACTTCACGATGTACGAATACATTCAAAAGGACTGGTCCGAGTCTTTGTGGATGTGGATAGGCATTCAACGCATTATCGAGAAATTTTTGATCGATACGGCTCACCTTCGTCAACATTGGAAAGCATACGATCGTGATCCAGTGAACAATCGAGAGCCGTCGGTACCGAAGATACCAAAAGTGAAGAATTTCGCCGCTATTCCACTCAGTGATACAAAACTGAAGCACATACCATTCGACCATCATGATTTGATTGCTATCATTGGCCAGTTGAGAAATGAACGGGGATGGAATATCCGTGCTGATTATCGTACATACTACAAGCAAGGCGAGAACAAAGACGAGGCATGGGGAATTGTGTTCGATATGGACAAAATCAGACAGCTCAGAACCGGTTCGAAAGAGTTTTACCACAAAATCCAAACCAACAGTAGTGCCGTGTCGGTGTTGTTTAGCAGACCCAAACGCAAAGGAGCCGGCGTGACTCTGTCTGAAATCAAGGCAAAGTACGAAAAGCCAGTCAGCAAAGGCGGTTACAAGTATGAATCAGGAATTGATCCCGGCCAGAAAACAAAAATGGCCTGCGTGCGTCGGACTCTCGCTACTGGAACTGAAGTAAGTTGAAATATCATATGAAAATTAACATAGATTTGCATTGTTGTTGTTCATTTCACAGACCAACATCAAATTATCGAGTATTCAATATCACTGGGGTGCGCGGCAAGGAATGCGTGACAAACAGGCCACGAAAATGACCAGGAAGTATGTGCACAAAGAACAGCGCGACTTGAATAGCTATCCGATCACATCCGTATCGCCGCGAGGATCACAATGGAAATCATTCATTAAGCACAAAATCAAAATGCTGACCGATTCATTGGCTACATCCCAATGAGGAAAACGTGACAGTTGTACACATTTTGTGCACAGCTTATGGAGAAATTACATTGGCCGTGCACAAAATGTGTACAACTGTCACGTTTTCCTCATTGGGATACGCCAGAAGAAAATACGCACAGCTATCGTTGCACAAGTACATCGAGTCTAATCGCGAAATGGATTTGATGGCTCAACACATAACAAAGAATGAGACAGGAGTTGTGTTCCTTGGTGATGCGGCGTTCCCATCAGATTCGAAAATCGGTGTGAAAAGAACAAAACGAACACCGGATCAGCGAAAGTTTATAGTTAGCCTAAAAAAGGACGGCGAAACGGATGTTGTGCTTATACCAGAGCCGTATACATCACAAACCTGTGCCAATTGCTTGCGGCGATTTCCAAGAAGCACAAAAAGTGACCGATTCAAAGTGTGCAAAGATTGTCGCCCACACAAGGATGTGAGACTCCCATCGCTTATCGTGACTGATCGAAGCAGACGGCGCAAGCAACGTGATCGAAAACAAAATGCCAGCCAAAAGCCAACAGCAAATTAAACTAGAGCCGAAAGACCTGGGAAGCACCGGGAAAAGCGTCGAAGTGAGCGTGAAAGCCACAATCCAGAGCAATTGGATACCGAACAGGCAGTGAGACGGTACAATCGACGCATACGACGGCGTGAACTACGTCAACGACGTCGAGTTGCAGGCCATCGCAGCCGTAAAGTAACCAAACAACCGGAAGCGGACACAAGTATTTGCAAGATTCGTGTCAAAAATCATTGCAGCGAATACATTTCGATGCAAATGATACAGGATTTGGGTTATTGGGGTCAAAGAAAATAGCCTTCCAGAAAAACTGGCACTCAAACCCAATGAATGATCAAAACGCTTCTACTGTTACTTGGCATCGTGACATCTGTGCGGCGAAGTGCATCTTGTACAGAGGTATGTGATCTAAACAATACAATCACATTCATGTTTTATTGTATTTCAATTTCGAGTTCAATTCGTTCATTCTAGGCCGTTGTATGGTTTTCAACTTGAATATGCACGAATCATTTGTGTTACCACCAGAAAGGATGTGGCCAAAATGTCGAGATGGCCAATCGAGATGGCCAATCAAATGCTGTCGATGAAAAGTAGAGCGTAGATTAAGAGGATAAAATGAAATATTAACGATTAGTTAGTTTCAAAGCTTGATTTTTGTGGCTTTGTACATTAAAATGTGTGTGCAAATACACGATGTAATACGGGTTAAGCCCGTAGGTAAGTTGTTGTATGTAAGATTTTCTCAGTCAGTTGGTCAATTTCAATATCCACACCAATATTTACCAAAGTCATAAATGGACCTAGTTCAAGTGAAGCGTACAGTTGAATGATACTCGAGGTGGGTCCATTTATGACGTTGAAATTCGTAGTAACTGTAGTCAAATTAACTCCCAAAATTTACTTTAAATGTTCACCCCTAGGGGCATTTAACTCGAAAAAAATTCGTTTTATGCGAAGAATATGCGCTTCAACTCATAGTATGTGCCGATTTCTTCGTACAATGCGTATTATGCGGTGCCTATTCGTTAGAAGTGCACACATTCGATGTCCGAATACTGCACATAGACCATTCATACTGCGAATAATTTCGCATGAATCCTACTAAAATGTTTCCTTCTCTGATTGGTCACACGCCACAATATCGACTATTTTGAATTCAAAATTGCAACGATTTTTTTCATGTAAAAATTCAAGAAATACTTTGATTTGTACTTATTTCGGCTCACATTTTTTGCTGATCATTTTTGGTAACTTCAATCATTTGTACATATGGATTTTTTTATTATTTATAATCCAGATGCTATTTCCAAGTATAATGAGTCGTCGCACTTATTTTTTCAATGATTTTTATATCTACCAAAACTATCGGCGGTTTTACTTCAATATTTGTATACTATAACATTTTGATTTTCGTTTTCATTCTTATTCTTTGCTATTATATTTTAATTTTGTGTTATATTTAAATTCAATTTTCATCAAATAAGAACAATCTCATTATCAAGAGATTTGATAAATATTAAAGACAGAAATTGTTGAGGTCAAATATTGTTCGAACGAACCTTAACGATACAATAGAATGTTGAAATTGTGTTGATACGTCTTAAATCGCATCGTGGCGTCATTATGTGCACGCGTATTCGCTTCTATGCGTAATATTCGTGACTATGTGGAAAATTCGGCACACTTCACTGTGGCACACAATCTATGCGCGTTTATCCGTACAAATCGCATATATGAAAAAGAGTAAAAAACCCCTAGGTTCACCCTAATATAACCTTGTTTCACACGCGATTTGTTATTTTGTTATCAATTGATTCATAATCGTTTTTATATCCTTCTAATTGATTTGTTTTTACCGTTTTTTTCTACTTCCATCGTGACGTTAAAAATGACTGAAACTACACACAAATGTGGGCCTTAATTCGACCGTTTACATACGCTTGGTAATGGATGTATTTACGTTAACAATTGTTTTTTGGGCAGTTTCAGTGTTAACAGTCAATTAGTGGTTTTAATGCATTCCACCTTTTTTCATGCTAGTAATTGAAAACAGAGTGTGGCTGGCGACTTGTTTTTCTTGTTGCTAACGCTGAATCGAATAAATCACAATTGCATGGGACTTACCATTTCATGTTTAATTTATCAATTAAATTTGTACTTTATTGGTATCCACTGTTGTTGCTTTCATTATTATTATGCTCATTGAAATAAAACACGGATTGACTTAATATTTTTCAACTTTCTTTAATTCTGTTTTTCCATAATGTTTTAAATTTTAAATATTGCATGACATTTGAACTAACTTAATTTATCGTTATTTATATATATATATATATATATTATCAGATGACTTGAAGAAACTCTCAAAAACTTAAATGGCCATTCCGTTGATTTTCAACGCGTTCTATGAATGATTTCAGGGGGGGAAAAAAGAGTACTACACATTTTCAAAGGCAGAAAGAATCCACAGAGCGCGATGAATTTTCTTTTAATGTTGTCTGGTTGTTTTATATAAACTGTTTCGTACAAACAGTATGAATTTAGGTTGAAATTTCTTATTTGAATAAACGACTAAATGAGGGAAAAAAACAGTGGCTACGGTAGCTATACCATTTGTTTTCAATCTGATGATTTTTAAATTCAAACATCGTATTTTTTGTAGAATTAATTTTAATAGATTTTCTTTTAGAATCGCAAACATTAATTGTGTTTCATCGGTAATAAAACACAATACCTATATTGAAAGTACACCAACAAATTCTCTTTAATAATGAATGAAAGATTAAATGCAAGATGCGTTCACATGTAACGCTTCTTCTTCTTGACTCTCAGCTTCCAATCCTTTGAATCTCCTCCTAGTCGGACTTCGTCCATATTATTAGGATCGTATTCATTGAATTTTTTCTGCGTATTTTGAATCCTGTCGTTTTTTTTATGCACTGACAAGTAATTACTGTTATTTAAACTCTTCAAATATGTTAACAAAACTCATATAGCTCAATCAGAATATTTATGCATGCAACAACAAATAAAATTGTCGTCGATGTTACATACAATTCAGAAAATGTTCAAGAAATTTGTTTGCATCATTAATAGACATAATAAATGTGTGCTTAATCTAGAATTCAACCACAAGTGCTGCGCGCTGGTCCGAGGAGATTTGTTCAAATTCTATGTACTACGGCATTAGGCTCGAATTGATCCATCCATTTTTTGTTTGTTTGTTTTTTTAATCAATTGTCCATATGAAATTCAGATTCTAAGTGTTATACAGATCAGATGTTAGGAAAATTGGTCTCGGTTGTGTGTGTTATTTTTTTGTGTTGCTTCAATGAAATTGTGCATTTCCTGTCTAGGAGTTCAGTTCGGTGTGTTTGATTAAGTCTCATGTAGCTATTATTAATTATCTAATGATGTGGCAAAAATGAAAGAGGCTGCTTCTTTGGTAAACCGAAAATAATGTGCAAGAAAAACAATTCAACACCGTGACAAAGAAAAATCTGCTTTTTATCTCATTAAAACAGACCATTCGACAAGACTAGATAAAATGAATGGTAAATTCGAATTTTTTCTTCTTTTGCATTTGATTTCGTTACTTGGAATGTACAGTTTGAGTGTTTCTGTTTTTATGCCGATGGCAATTTCTGCATTTGCAAAGGTCCTTCAACATGTAAGGGGTCTTTATTACTTTTTTTCTTGCAACTTAGACTAAGCAATCGTCATTTTTGCTGTTGAAATTTCTCTAGGACATGTCGACATTCATAGGCCGATTGAGGACATTCTGCCCACCACTTTTCTGACATCATCTAATTTTAAATTAAGTTTCGAGCTTTGCATCGTTTCAACGAGCACACTTTCTGGTACGATATAACTTTTCAAAACAATGTTTATAGCACAGTTTGTTCTGTCCCAAAAACAAATAATAAGGTATTAATACAGTGAATACTAACAGGATTTGATATATCATGTTTGAATATTACATGTCACTTTTATTTGCTTTGCATTTTTTAAACAAAAAACCATTTAGCTCTATGGACGTGTCACATGTTGAAATTAAAATATATTCCCCTCTCATTCAATCCAAATTTGAAGTTAAAAAAAACAAACAACATATTTACATTTACTTCGGAACAGAGTCTAGAGTTTAAATATTCTTTTTTTTCGCTTTAAAGGAAAAAAAAAGAAGGAAAATCGAAGATTTTTCAAATGGTTTTTCCGCTTTTCATGATGAGTGCTATACTATTTTCTATTTCATTCGTTATGGCATATATTGATTTGTCTCCAATCACACACTTATTATACATAATTTCTATATAAAACTTGTGGATTTTCCATGAAGATGCAATTTGAAGAGTTCATGTGTCAAGCTTTCGGTTGAGAAAAAAAATGAAAACGAATTTGTTTAGATTGTGTCACCAGTAAAATTATAAATCACAAATACATGCATCAATAAATGAGTTTCAAAATATTCAATTTTAAGCACATCCAAAGTTTTTAGCTCCAGGCTAATTTAAAAACATATTTTCAACAAATTTTTCTTCATAGATTCCGATTATTTCCCTTAAAAACAGGTTTTTTTTTGCAATAAACAATAATCAAATCAAATTTTCATCAACTTTCAGTCGAATATCTTTTCTGTGAATAGGTACAAATAAAATTTTCATTTAGAGAGATTATTTTCAATTTAAAATTACTTTGTAACATGTAATATCGTTATTGGTTGCAATTTTTCACTTTAAACATAAATACGTTTTGAATTTTAGAAGCAAAAAGTATTTTTTAACTAACACAAGTCTGAAGATCGGCTAATGCGAATTTAATTTTCCCTCTTTCTCATCACACCAATTTTTTCTGCTCATCGACCATTTTCATTTAGTCACCGCAATCGTTCCATTTGCGTTCCTCAATTATTCTATCGAAGCAATCAGCTAAATAAGCGTGCTGCAAAATTGGGAAATTGAAACAAAATTAAAATGAATTCAGAATAAAATTATTAAAATGTCACAGATAATTCGTCATGGATCCAGTCGATATGGTAGAAGAGCTTGACGCGAATGTAAAGAATAATTCAAATAACCGATACTTACATATGGCGTTAAGACTTTAACCCATCGAGGTGGTTTTTCATTGCGACTATATTCAAAACAAAATGCCATGGACTCTTCATCGCTCTCCCATCGTAGAATTGTATTCCACATTAACTCAACCGTTTGTGACTCTAACGTACCATCCTCTCGACATGCAATCAACCGAAAACTTTTCATTCCTGTAAAGAAATTTCACGATTTTAAAAACATTGCACACAATTTATTTTATTTATTTATTTTAATATCTTTTCTGTGTAAAATACACATTTTGTTTACGCTCCGTTTATCTCGTTTTTTTTTTGTTGCTTTCTTCGTATTCGGAAAGATTTACCAGAAATTCCATACCGAATATTGTTTGGCAAACAAATCATCGTAAAAAGTGATTAAAATGTTGGGTTTTTCAATTGACTCACCTACAGCCGGTATAACATGTCCTTCTTTGCGACTATCACATGCACAATGCGGAAAGACGACATCGCCATATCCGGGCAATGTGCGAGCTAATGCCAAGTATTCCGATGCTTTTTTCGCATCTTGCAATGCTTTTAATTCATATAAACGCCCCTCGGCTCGAATATTATTCCGATTGACTTCTTCAACGGCCTGTCAAATAGAAATATTGTTTATTGTTTATGTATTTCATATATAGAGATACATTTCTGAGTGAGTGTATCAGCGATAATGGGTATCAGTTGGGCTACTATACCTGATAAAATATGAATTTTGCCGCTTGCTCGCCGTGTGGTAACGTTGTTTCACGATCAATTGAAAACAGCCATCGTCGAACGCATAAGCAAGTACTCGATGCGGTGCTATAATTTTGGACATATAACTGGTGTGGAACTTCGTTCGGTTGAAGTTTCCGTTCTGTGATTAAGAAAAATTTCGGAGAAGAACAAAAAAAAATGAAGTTAGAAAAAAATGTTGAAAAAAGAGATAACTTTATACAAACGAAAACGAAAACGAAAACAAAGCGATAAGAGTGTGCTGTACATACCGAAATTATATTCAACAATTTCAAATAAATAGAAATATTGTTGTGTGTATGATGTGAGTTTAGCTCGTTGCACCAGCAGATCCCAGACTTGTTGGGCGTTAGCCGATTTGCGTACGGAAACGGTGACCACTTCGTGATCGGGTAGCATGATTTTAATGTCAACCGGTGACGATGCGAGGTCATCTTCCGAATCGGTTAAGAATTCTTGCATGCTGTCACTTTCGGCGATCACACGTACGGCGCATACTTTCTCCAAATATTGCTCAAGTCCACGTCGGCGGGCATCTAATTGTTGTTCGCTTAATTGAAACGGCCATTTGCCCGGCAATTTCGGAAAATTAAATCCGGTAAACTCCTTTTTCAGTGATGCATGCAAATTGGCGAATTCTCTGTAACGCCGCGAACATAACTGCCGACCAGCCATATGTATATTGAATGTTATGTATTTTTCACCGCTTCGATTCACCGTATTATAATCGGGTATGCTAATGGGTAGTGAACGTTTTTCAGAGTAATCGATGTATGAGTACCCGCCCGGATCATCTTGTGGCTCCAGTTTTTCGGCTTCCTATTGTTTCAATACGACACAAGAAAACAAATGATTTAGTCTTCATCGTCAACAAAGATAATTTGAGGGAATAAAATGGAAATAAGTTCTTACCTGTTGTGTAACGGATATAACAGTTAGCGTAAGGCAATCTCCACCGCTTTTGATCAGGTCAACAACTTGTTTGTGAGTCGCTCCTTCAACATTTACATGGTTCCTGTAACACAAACGAAATTAGCGGCATTAGTCAAACAAATCTTACATCGTTTTTTCCCTCTTCTTCTTCAAACAATATTGAACAGATGCAATGACTCTTTCAATTTTCGCTTCGTTGCACTTGGCCTTCAAATGTAGCATGTAACTCACGCACATACGCCAAATGTAGATAACAACCGTATAAACATTTCGTGTTTTAAAAATAGGATATTAGCGGCATGTGACTATTAAATCGCACCATTTAAACAACGCAATATAATTCTCACAGCAGTGATTTTGCTGTGCGTGTTTGCATACAACTTTCCTACCTACGACGGCGATTTCCGAGCAACCAATTCATAATTGCAATTGAACGAAGCTATCCAAATATTTACAATGTTTTCAACGGAATTGTGGTTCTAAATTCAAAGAATCCTTTAGTTGGTTTCTGGTTTTAATCTGTGTACTCTTTGACTTTGTGTGCTATTAACACAATGCACATCGACTACGGCAAAATGGCACATTAAATAGGTTCTTCAAACAATTGTTCTTCGAACTGATAACGATAGAAATCAAAATGCATAGCATTCTCTAATCGGATAAGTGAAAGCAAAAAATTACGATTTGATTTATGGATTCCAGATAAGAACGAAGCTAATTATAGTCTCATTTTGTTGATTTTCGACGATGAAAAATGTGAGGCTTGCGAAATTCGTCCATAGTACCAGATAGAGATTCGTAAAATTAATCGCAAGAATAAACCGGTCAATTGCGTTAATGCGTTTTAAATTAGAAATCGAAGGGAAACTTTTCTCGAAATGCAACGATGTAAGAATGCGTATGGTAAAGGTGTGTGTGTGTATGAGCAGAGTGTGCCATACGCCGGACTTGATTAATTGTTTCTCTATTTTTTTTTTCATTCTTCGCCGTTCAAACATTTCTAACGAATGCATTTGATAAGTTAAATTGTCCAGTTGTGAGCAACAATGTTTGCCATTCAATCAACTTTTCGAAAGCGATTGTATACATTCATTCACCCAGTTTTTTGTCATTGCTTTCCAATTATCGGCGACGTATCGCAAGTTTTGAAAATTATGATGGAGCATTCGCGCAGTACACGGTCGACGCGCACACAACACAGCCCGCGTCCAATGTGTGTTCAGTAGCGTAGAAAAGCGAATAGTTTATGACATGTACTTGACAGTCGACTCTTATTAATTAATGGATGTAGTATATGCCTTCATATTTGTCATCTGATCATTTGTATTTTTGTTCAACGTCAGCAAGTTTCAAACAAGAGCGAAACAGAACTCCTACTTAACAGTTTAGTTGATGGTTTGTTTTCTTTTGAAATTTTGAATGGCTCTTTTCATTTTTCTACATGATCAACTTCATTTGATTGGGTGCCACTTTAAAAGCATTAAACACGGTATCCGTATTCGCTCATGCGTTGCGACGAAGAAATTTATGCAGAATATATAGGATTCAATTGAGTTTACAGACTTGATGCCAGATTGTTTATTGCCTGGCTGATATTAGTAATCAATTATCATAATTAAGGTGCGAACAGCCGTTAGGAGACAGCTAAATACGTTGTAGACGTCAAATCACACAGTTGTGATTTTGACAGTGAGAACACGGTTTAATTGTCCCATAATACCAGAGAGGGATATTATATGGGCTGATGTGCTTCCTATTTCAAATTCGTTATGTATGCAAGCTGGTCGGATTGTTGCCATGCCACAGCAGCTAAATGGCCACTGTGCAGTTGATTCTCTTGCTTGCTCTCTCTCTCTCTCTGTGTGTCTCACTCTATCTCGCTCGCCCAGATATTCACTATATAAATGCATGTAGGTATGCAATCACTGCAACTCTTGCGCGCACATTCAAACTGGTTTCTGTCTTTAACGATTGATTTCGTTCAGCGTCGAGATTAAGGCAAATCTGTTGTTGTTGCTTTTGCTGCAACGCACAAAGCACCATTCAATTTACACTAATTGCAAAAGAAAATTCACAGAAGAAGAAAAAAACAAGAGCAACAACAACGAACATTGCCAATATAAATAAACCGAACAGCACAAGCTTTGATGTAATCACTTTAACGCAGAAAAAAGGTAAAATAAACTGCATTGCTTTCGATTTGCTAAGCACTGGAGTAGGAAAAAAATGTATCCATATTTTTGTTTATATCATTTCAAGTTCTTTGACGTACTTTTTTGTAGGTTAAAAATCGATTTTTTGTTTGCTTTACTTGTCTCGCGTTTTTTTCCATATACATACACTCACACTGTTCGACTTATCACGAAAGTAACAACAAAAAATTGGAACAGTTTCGAAGCAAACCGCAAAAAAATTATGCTAACAGAAAAAAAGCTATCGATAAAATTTCAATTTCTCACACATCGGTTGTATGAGTCAGCCACGCTCCCGACACCATACAAACAATGTTCACTATTCATTGACACCCATTTCCAATTCGTTGGAATTTAATTGATATTGCTCTCTGACTGTGTTTGGTGTCGTTTCAAACATTAATTTTTTCTGTTCACTTATCTCTCATTCGAACCGTGGCACCCATCACATATGATATAATTAACATTTTGTCGACGCAATAATTCACAGCAGTAACAGCGGCAGCAACAACAACCACAGTAGCAATAGTAACATTCAAATTGGCTGGGTGATGTGGAATATCTGGAAAATTCGATAATTATGTGGACACTTACACTTCAAGAATGCGATCGCCCTTCTTGATGCCAGCTTTTTCAGCGGCGCCATTGTCCAAACAGGCGGATACATGCTGTAATGGTGCATACAATTGGCCATTGATTGAACGCAATTGGCCACCTTCCGATATTTGACCGCGCACATTAAATCCAAAGCCCGTTTCGGTTTTATAAATGGTAACGACGCGTGGACCACTCGTAGCTGTTGTCGTATTGGACATTTGCCTAGGTTTTGTGCTTGGTGATGGTGATGTTTTTGTCGATGATGGTGATGATGATGATATGTTTTGATTGTTCACTATTGTCGTTGTCGTCGTAGTCTGTGTCGCACTATGATTATTTTTTGTGTGATTTTCTCCGTTTGAATTTGTATTTGATTTAATTGTCCGTTCATTCCTCTGCTGATTGCCGTCATCAATTGATTTGGCTGGCGAATTGTTATGCGAAGCAAGTGGATTATTGGTACTGTTATCGTTGTCAACGTTGTCCGCCATTGCAGCAGTAGCAACAAACTACCACTCAATAAAATTGTAAGCTCGTACGTACAATGCACATTTTGGTATGAAGAAATCACTGAGCACACAAGAATGAAATCTGAGAATTCAAGAGAGCCAAGCACCAACAAATACCAACACAAGTAACATAAAAGAATCTCTCTCTCTCTCTCTCTATCTATCTCTAATGAACATCACTTGCTATCGCACCATTACACACAAACGCGCGTACACACGATTCTAATATGTGTATGGCAAATGTCAAAACGAATCTGAGAGAAAACAGAGAAGAAGACGAGAAAAAAACAACATCCACGCAAGAACTATATACACATCGCACACAAGCATACACACAGACAGAGTTTGACAGTTAATGACTTAGTTCGCGTGCGCCACCGTTCGCGTGAGTTTCGTATCGATGTGCACGTGAGTTTGTGTGGTGAGCTTCACAGCTCATGCTTTCAATGTGCTCGCCTTGGTATGCTGTCACTTTCAATTTGAATTGTGTTGAGTTTTGTGCAGATGTATCTAACAACTGTAACCAACAACATTTCATTTTGAAATAACGAAGGAAATGAAAGAAATTCAGAGAAAAATACAAACTAAATGAGCCAATCAATACAAAATAAAACAATATTTCACTGCAATTTGGGTTTTTCCTTTCCGTATTTTATTATTTAAAATAAAATCAATATAAACTAAACTAGAACATGAAGCGAAGTGATAAATTCATGTGCGTTCCTAAAAACAAATGTCAGACATAGTTTAACGTAGCAAAAAAAAATTGAAAAAAAAATATAGGTAAAGAAAATGAATCAGATTAATGTTAATATAACATTTAGACGATAATCGTGATATTTTTTTTAGTTGAGAATTCTTCTTCTCGACGGGAGGGTTTGTACACAAGAAAAGAAAATTACAAAATACACTTTTGACATGATTAATAACAATACTTATTGTTGAATGCATAAATATCGTTTCGATGACAATAACGAATACACAATTTTATGTAAATTTTGATTAAAGTAAAAGGTAATGATGGATTTTCATTGCCGAACGATGATGCAAAACATTTTTTTCTGCACACTCCCAACAACTGTCCAGCGTTAATCGTATTCACTGGATTCTATTTTTCATTTATTGTTCTGTTTATGCCACTGTCGTACAGTGTTGAGCTTCATTTTTTTTCTTCGTTATGATTCCAAAATGGATGCTAGGCAAATGGAAACCAAAAATTAAATCATATTGCTGTTTTCGTTATTGTCCTCTTCTCCGTTGCAGAATGGTAAATTAATGTCGCAGATTTCTGTTTCCGACGGTCGCTCTTCGATATTACTGCAACTGCTGTCTGATAGTGCATTTTCCTTAAAATCAACGCACATTATGGTGCGTCTCTTCACTGGTGGTGGTTGACCATGTCTGCGACAGGTGACAGAACAAAGCTGCCAAGGGCCGACCCACCAATGAGCTGGACATGGAACATCATTGCAGACGCGATGCTTCTTATTTGGCATGTCGTTGTCGGCACTTGACCAACAGAACTTCTCGTCAACGATTTCACTTTTGACACTTTCGAAGCAAATTGGTTGACGCTGCTGAATGCCTCCATCGCATGTGGCCGAACAAGCCGACCAATCTCCCAGTTTCCAATAGTAAACTGGCTCTTTCGTCTCATTCGCTGACAATGTGTACTCGTATCTTACGCCAGGGTTTTTACTCTTGCCTCGAACCAATACCTACAATCAAAATTAAAACATAAAGTATGAGAATCAATTACGAATAGTCGTTGATTGAAGCACATACCTTGACAGCCATTTCAAATGGTATGGGTCCTGGTATTTTGATCTTTTCTTGTTCATTGTCTCGCTCGTACAGTCCTTTTATCATTTTATCAATGGAAAATTCACCTGGCATCAAAATCAATCGGTCACCATTTAAAAATGTTTGATTGCTGTTCGCCCGTCCAATGCTCAAGTAGTTCTTTGACGGATGAATCTCTTCGATGAGAATTTGACGAGAACCAGTCGGAATTTTTGTTATCTCGAAGTAGTCATCGGTGACATTCATTTTCTTATTGAATTCGCCCTTGATCGTTGTACAGGTTTCACCATTACCACCACAAATACCACACTGATCTTCCGTTGTATCGGAATCAACGACCCAATCGCAGCCAACTTTCTATAAATTTTCAATCCGAGATTTCATGATATAATAATTATTGAACCAATATTATGAACGCAATATCATATCGGCAATAACGATTTTAATCTTATTTATTGAAATTTTCCACATCGAAACTTACTCGGCAAATGCCAGAAATGCACATATCATTCGTTCCAATATTGCATGGTGTTCCATCAGCGGCTGAATCTCCCCACGGCACAATTAAAGTGTCGTCTGAATCAGTACAGTAAAGCTCACACGGGTCATCTGATGAACGAAAGAGAAGGTTAGATTAATAATTGAGGCATTCACTTCTAATCAACAGTATTATCTACTCACGGCTGTCGAAATAGGGTTGCCACTCATACTTCTTATCCCGGTATGTTTCATTGTTGAACTTTGAGCATTGATGCGCTCGGAAGCTTGGTTCATTTTCGGGGCATGGATCCGATTTGCAAACTTTGTATCGAATACGTTCGCCAACGCAAAATGCTCCTCCATTTTCGGGTCTTATATGAAAAAGGATCTCGTTTGAATTACAATTTCTTAGAATCTTTTGAATTTCGACTATTTCTTGTTTTTTCCATCAATTATTGAATAAGAAGAAAGTCACTATCAATTTGGATTTCAATGTAAATAAACTTACCTTGGATTATCACATTCACGACTAGCAATGGAAACACCACCACCGCATGTGCGTGAGCATTCGCTATATTCAGTCCAATTGCCCCACTGGCCATCGATTGGAGGTGGTTGATCTTCGATTGGAACACATTCTTGATTTTGACACCACTGAAAAAGACAAACGTAAAATTACACCTTGAAAATGAGCAGGTACAACAGTGCTCTTACCTTATGCTTTCCACAATTGGTCCCTGGCGCGGCTGGACGCAGTTGAGTAACACACTCATCGTTTACCAAACACCAAAGTTGCGAGCAGATTTCATTCATTTTTGAGCAAACCTTGACACTTTCATCAGTTGTATTGAATTGCAAACGACATTGCAGATCAGCATTGTACATAGCACCTGGCGGCAAATCTGGATAAACTTCCATTTCCGTTGGCGAATCGTCCAAACAATTCCCGAGGCCTTGACTAACAATTTATTTTTAAAAAAATGATTGAAAAGTTATTATGAAGGAAAATTTAAAAAACAAGAAAAATGAAGTGAAAAGTCCAAGTAAACAAAAAAAAACGTCGCTTACTCCAAAAAGTGTGTGATATAACGTCTGCTGCAATTGGACCACGACACTTGTATTGTATCTACTTCAAAGCTCGGCGTCATTACATGAACAATTTGGCCAGCTCGACTGTCACATCCAGTTTTTTCCGTATCGTGGTACATTCCAAAGCTAATGGTTGTCAATATTAATTTTATTAGAAATCAATAAATTATTCTCTTGCTAATTTATTTGCACTCACTTGTGACCAAGTTCATGTGTAATCGTGTGCGCTAAGGTGATTCCATTGTCTTCATTGACGCTACAGCTTCGCTCCGGCCTACACATTCCTCCAACGTTTGCAACGCCAAGTGTTCTATTTTTTTTTTCGTATGAAACATTACGATTGAATTTATTGACTATTTGTTTTTTATACTGAAAGTTTCACGAGACGTGTGAATGACTTACGTGCATCCGTCAACCGAGCAAATATCTTTACGAGTTATTAAAATGGCCACATCATGATGATTTGGATCACTGTCATCCTTTGGATTTTCTAAACGTTGCCATCTGAATTTATCAAGAGAGAGAGAGAGATGAAAATTTTGATTTTTGTTCCAAAAATAAGTCAAGTCAAACTTTTTAAGACTTTAATCGAAATAAAAACACTTTTTCAGCTCAAGTGAAAAGAGCAATAGTAAATTACCTGCAAAAATTGCGTAAGTTTCCTTCAGCAGCGTGAGTTACGTTAAAATCGGGATGTGCTTCTTCTTCTTCAAGCAAAACGATGCGAATGACAACCACTTTAATCAGATTTCCGATGGCTGGGTCTTTGTAGAGCCCAGAGACCATATTCATGATGGTCAATAGATACATTTCAACATCTCCGTCTTGATGGAAGGTGACCATCGATGGATCGGCAACAACCAATGCTTCCACATGTCGAGGGCTGCTGACCGATCGTTTGCTACGTTTTTGTACATGATAATCAATCGCCTCATCCGCTTCCTCACCAGTGAGATTCTTCTTACGATTCAAAATCTGTTCCATCTTCTTTGCATGATGCAATCGTTGTCTCCTTCGACGAAGACGTTGACGTTGTCTATCAAAGTCGTTGGAAAACTTTTTTCGAATGCGATGTCGAATTCGACGACTGTTTTGAACAATCACCTAACGAATGAAACCGAAGGGATAAAAAAACAATGGGTGAGAACGGATAAACCAGAAATTGTCTGATAGCAAAAACAAAACAATGCTTTTTTCGATCATACTTTGCCTTGTGGTTGCCATTCGATATGTGTTTCACTGGGTCGTTTCGGTTCTTTTGTTCCACAGTTGCTGGCCTCATGCTTTTTTAGATGACCTTTTCGACGCTTTCTTCGTTTTCTTAAACTATGCACCTTGTTATTAAATATACTATTCTCCTCATTACTGCTATTTTTAATTTTAATATCACTATCAACGCTATTCTGTTGCTGCTTATTTTGTTGCTAAACGGAAAGAGGAACACATCAAATTTAATAACTTTATTTTGTTTGATTGAATTCAAACGAAATTCTCAGGATAAAAAAAAGAAGTAACTGAGCTAGAAAGAGAGAGAGAGAAAAAGAAAATGGATCTGAACTTACTTTTATAGCCGATCGCTGAAAGATTATATGCGGATGATGGCCTGCATCGTTCACTTGATGGTGCTTCGATGGTTCGATGTAATAATCGCCTCGTTTCGTTCGTAGCATTCCACTCTGCGCACGCATTGAACAATCGGAAAAATAATTCAACCGAAGGAGAGAGAGAGAGAAATCATGAAAAATGTCACAACTTGTAAATAAGTTCGCCTAAGCAGCGAACAGACAAAAGAATAAAGTAAGAAATGTCACCACACATTAAAACCAGTGCAATTGAATGATCGCAACGATCAACAACAACTGATTTATTACTGGTGTCGCAATTAGGCGGTAAATTTGTCACATTAAATCAAAACAAGTCTTATAATGTAATAAAATTAGACACTCAGTTTTATGATTCGTTGTCGACTACCGAAATTTGAGATACAATTTTTCAGATTGGATTCATAAGTTTATTACAAAGATTAAACTGAAACGATGATCAAACATAGAGTTTCTCAAACATTCTCGATTGCGAGAAATGCCGATTCATTTGGGATTTTTACGATTTTAAATTGAGACTTTAAAAACAAATAATATGGTAAATTTGGGAAAGAAAAAAAATATTGTGGTAAACAAAAACTTACAATTCCATTGCATGAGGATAGCGCAACGCTGGATGTGTGATCATCTCGCACTTGACCTTGGAAATGGCATCGTCGGTTATGGTGTTTGTACTTTGTACGAGAACGAGTGTCGCGTCGATGCCGTTCGACAACCATTGATGGGCCAATAAAATCAACAGATGGCCTGAAAATAATGCCAATCAAATGAAAGTGACCCTAATTTTTACTTATTTCAATTTAAATTTAACGCTTTTTTAACAACTTTTCAAGTCATCACGAAACGAAAGAAAAAAACACAAAAATGGGAGCAAAGGCAAAATAAAAATTCATCAATTTCACACTTACTCAAGTTCAACGTGCAACGTTTGGTCGTGCAAGTCGATGTGATAGTGTAGCTTATTATCCAGCTGCTCACTGTCGATTTCATTGGGGTTATCGTATCCATGGAAATGTGTTACATTGTATGATAAATGTGTGCCATTGGAGTGGACTCGTCGCGGCACAAATAAATGGCCCGAATCAACATCGTGTGAAAATTTGCCTGTTCAAAGACAAACGTAGAACAAAAAAAAATGTCAAAAATGAAAAGAAACAAAAGAAATTGAGGAAGTGAGTTAAATTTTGTATCGTGAAAATTTCGAGATGAAATTCAATTTTTTGAAATCGCTTCAAAACTTTATAAATCTAAAAACAAAAACAAATCAAAATTTAAAGAAATCCGCAGTTGAAAAATGCATTTACTCACCAGCTAATTTGGGCCCGTAGGCCGCGAACGCAATGCATTTAATAGTGAATAGTACGAAGAATTGAATGAACCAATGATGTGGCATAGTATATTTTTGATGTGATCGTCTAATTGAAATGGTTATCTCCACGTCGTTACCCTGCTTCAATCGATCCAACGATAGATTTTCAGTTGCTTAAATGTGTTATATTCTTTGATTTGTTTTACGTTTCAGCTGTAGACATGTATTCGCATCTTTTACTGATTCATTTTAACCATTCTCATGTAATATCTTCATTTTTACAAAGCCGTACGAACAACCATCCACACATTTGCGCCTCTCAACTCACATGCTGAATGTCTCTGCCGAACGAAAAAAATAACTGCGAAACAGAAAAAAAACGATACGAAATTAAACAGAATGTTTACGAAGAATTTATGTATCTTCTAATCATAACATATTCGCCGCTAATATGCAAAAATGTCGGTTTTTGCCCGCATCAAATGTAAATAAACTGCAACATTGTTGCCTGCCGGCGACTTTCGATTAAGTTTATTGCTAATTCATCTTATTACGAAAATAGAAAACATAATGTGGAAAAAGAAGAAGCGAAATTTAATTTATGGCCGCCTGAAAATGAGCCGCTTTTGACGTGTGCGGTTTCGAAAAAATTCACACGATCATCGTCTGTCGCCTCTAACCACCGAGAGTAATAAGTTAAGTTAATACTGAATCCGTTGGGAAAGAAAACAAAGTTGACGGATTTTCCTTCAAAATTGGCCGGTCGTCAGCACTTAAAAAAAGGTGCAACGTGAAGCACCTTTTGCCACACTGGCGACGAAACATGAGCAAAGCCACACAATCACATTTTATATGGTGATCAAATTTGTCTCAATCGTTCAGACTTATCAAATGGTTGGTAACGTGACAAGGCACACGTAAGAAGATCAAAATTAGCCATTGAACCATGACAAAAGGTGACACAAAAACCATTTTTAGCATAGGCAATCACACAATTAGCAACAATAAATATTGAAACGTTCAACCGTTTCCGAAGTAACCGGAGAACGCGCGACTATAGGGAGTGAAAAAAAAGAAGACACAAAAAGCAAAGTGGAAAAAAGTTTTATTCAAAATGTACGGCAGAAAGGCTCAGAAAAAAGAGAAAAAGAGAGAGAGAGAGAAACATTAAAACGGAAAAACAAACAACAATAAAATATAAGTGAAAAAAGTAGACTGGCGCCTAACTCTGTCCGCTTAGTATACAATTTCAATAATTAAATTTTTTTGTGTGTATGCAGTTTGAACCGAGAGAGAGAAGATAAAGCAAACGAACGAAACGAAAAGATGAAACCAAAGCAAACGGCACAAAATGATGAGTTAGAAAACAAATGAAACGAACCACAAATGCGCGCTCACAGGCGCCGGTAAATACGGTGCTTTATTATACACATGAAACATGTGTACAAACGTTGTGTGTTTTTTTCTACTTCTTCTTCTTCTTCTTCTTTTTTTTCGGTGTGTAGCATTTGTGCGCTTTAGCCTATGAAGATATTATGTTGCAGCGCATATAAACAACAACAAGCGAGCGAAGAATAAAAACAAACCCATGAAGCAAGAGTGTTTTAGTGCGACCATCGAAACCAGAGAAAAAAACAATACACAAAAGAAAATTTATATGTAATTTAATGCATCATTTTATGTTGGAAAATCACGACGAACACAGAAACACAACACATGCCTCAATACTCACACGTTGGTTTTGGTTCATTTTTTCCTTTTCTGCTCTCTGTTTCTTCGATACTTGTTTGCGATAACTATCGACGCAAGGATATGGATTAAGACACTAATAGTAACTGCTGAACAGATCAAAACAATTGTAATCGATCAAACTGAAAGGTTCATTCAATTTGCTCGCAGCAGAATGCGAAAGACATTGCCGGAACGATACAATGGAATCGTGTGGTTTGATGCGAGACACACGTGCGTGTTTATCTATAAATTAAACGGCACATTGTTTTTCGTTTCGTTGTTCTTCCCTTCTCTCCTTTCCATTTTGGACAGACAGTGGTGTAGAAGGCGAAATTTTTTTTGGACGCAGGCAAATTGATAGCGTGCCTTTTCCACAGAATTAAACATTCAAGCGCCGTTGTGATTTCCGTTTGCAAGCGGAGCGATGGAAAACGTCGAGAATAAAATGCCAGACAGTTGTAATAAGCAACCGTAGAAACATGTCGACAAGCAAATTAAATGAACAAAATACTTGTATATCGGTGTACTTTCCATCGTCTTTATCGATGCTAGTGATGAGCGCCCAAATCTTTTTCCGAACAAAAAAGAAAAACCATAATAAAGAGAAAAGGAGCCAAAGATCACCAAGTCAAAATATGTGTAATACTTTAATACGCGCCGAAAGGGAAAAAATGAACAGCACACAGCGAGCGGCAGCAAAACGGCGAACCGTTGAAAGGCACACAACCACCACAACAACAGCAACCAACCGACACACCAAACGGTTCGATTCAACCGAAACAAATGAATGTGTACCTTACAATCTGCGCACGGCATCACACACTCAACGCAACCAAGCCGAGAGTTTTTAAATGCCTTTGGCGCCAATTCAAAACTCGTAAAGATGGATTTGTACGATATTTCAATTTTTTTTCTCATTTTGAGATCGTCTCACGCTCACTCTTTTCGCCGCTGTTTGTATATTACGCGCATTGTGTGTGTATTTAATTTTTTTTCGCTGCCCAGTGAAGCCACACGCTCCCAAATGATTTCCAAATAAAATTCTTGTCGACTTGTAGACGACACATCTCAATAGTGATCATTACTCGTGGCTCTTCTTCTGATTTAAATTGAATCCGTGAGCACAAAAACGACTTATTAAACAATCGCCGAACAAAACGATACAAGAAAAAACTACCGAACAAAACGTACCACAGCGGTAATGTGTAGCACAGCGGAGTTTCGTTTTGAACGGTACCGTCCTGCTGTGTTACGTTTTTGACGTGTGTTTTGTTTGGTAGTTTTTTCTTGTATCGTTTTGTTCGGCGATTGTTTAATAAGTCGTTTTTATGCTCACGGGTTCAATTAATGGGAACATCGAGAGGGAGAGAAGAGAAAGAAAAAAAAAACTCGATCGACGCACCAAATCAATGGTGCCACTTTAATTTTCGCTGCGAATTCAAATATCAAAACCTCATTGAAAGGACAAACAGCCGATCGTCTACACATTTTCAAATGGAATTTTTAAATTTGAGACGCAATTCCATTTGAAAAAGTTTATTGCCCGGTTTCATTTGAATTAATTAATTGGTGTACGCTTGAAATTTTGCGTCATCATTTTTCACTCTCAGCAAAATGTTGATTGATTGCAGTCGATTGTGATGCGGTCGATTATCCTTTTCATTAGTCATCATGTCCTAAAGTGATTATTTTTTTCTGGCTTCACTCGGTTGCTCAATCAATAAAAACAGGCAAATGTGAGATGTCAGCAACGAAAATTAAATAGCAATATGATAAATTAATCCAATTTCACGGACAGTTTTTTGTTAATCAACGAAGACGCCATGCGAAAAAAAAACAAAACACACACGAGACATGGGAGACACGGTAATAGGCAAAGCCGAAAACGTTCGATCAAAGAGAAAGGGAAAAGAACAAATTGAAAAGCACTGCAACTTCTTCGAGTGTGTACATGAGAGGGAGAAAAAGCAACAACGACAACAACAATGGAAGCATATGGAAGCGACGGTGCGAGTAACAACAACAACACCGCTTACAAGTGTACGGTCGGGCTTTGAACATATGAAGGAGAAAGAGAGAGAGGGAGAAAAAAATCGACGAAAAAAAACCAACTCTACAACTGTTCTTAGGCGCCAGGTTAAATTTAAACATACTTACAAGCGCCGCTGTTGAAGTGCACTTTATGCTATCAACTCGACAATACGCAATTAAGTGCACTACACACGGTCCGAGTATATGAGCAAGTCGTCGTCGTCGTTAGTCAGTGTGCTTCTCAAAAGGAAATTGAGTGTCTCTCTTTCTCTCCCCCTTTTTTTGTTTCGTCGACGCCGATATTCGATGTGAAATTCATATGCATCGACTCGAGCCGTCCATCTGGTTTGAAGTGTGACAAAATGTTCGTCATTTACTTATTTTCAGGGCATCGTTTGTATCTATGCAGATTTTACAAATTCAATCAAAGTTTTTGGTTTTTTTTTGCTTCAGATCGGTTGCTGTGTTTGTGTTTCGGCTTCAGTTTTAATGTCTAGTGTTGCATGAGTGTGTGTGCTCATTCAGCATCCTAATTAGTAGCAAATCTCAATGATGTCTTTTGTCTGACTTTTTCAATGTTCTCGCTCGCTCTATCCTCTCTATTTACAGTTACAATGTTTTGAAGGTCTGTCTAGAGTCTAGAGTTTCAATTGTGATAGATTCCAAGAGAGATTGATCAATGCGAAATGTTTGTTTCTTTTCTCGATTTAGATTGAAAGCAGATGCTTCGATTTATGAAAAACATCGGAAAACAATTTGATCGATGACTAAGCGATATTCCACAAAAGTTTCATGTTTTAAAAGATTTTATAATTTCGAATCCGTTGTTTTTGATTCGGTCGTTTCTTTTTTCAAAATAAATTCGGCATTTCTTTTCGCCAAAGCAAGAATGAACCTTGTACGGTGTTCTTGAATGAGTCTCATCTGTTTAGGAATAACAAAAGTTTTTATTGGCAATAAATTGTTCGTTTAAATTGGTACTAAAAGCTAAAAATAGCCTATTTGTACAGATTCCAGTGTCATCGATTTGCAGGTTCGTGAACACATTCAAAATGTAACCGATGCGAACGAGGGGTCTTTGTTGTCGCGCATTCATATCGAATGGAAGGTGATAACAATGATTCACAAACCAGAGAAACACACAGAGAGTTGATTTTGTGTGCAGTAGCAACGAGTGGCAATAACTCCGGCAGTATTCATCAAACTTTGCAAAGCATCAATTCGAATGCGCGACAATGCACACCACGAAGTGAGAATAAACATTTTTTTTTTGCTTCAATGCGAGTTTGTTTTCATTCATTTTAATTCGATATGATAGTTTTATTGCACAGCTAATTGTAAATGGTCAATTGTGTGCTGTGTATATACCCCGGCGAATGCAGTTGATTAAGCGTTGAGTTGTATCGGACATTGTGCTGAATTGTGCCATTAATTACCAGTGGAATGACAGTGTTTAGGCACGTTTGACATCAAATCTTTTCACAAAGAATTATGGATAGATCGAGTGAAATAACGCAAACAATCAGGCACAAAGAGAAAATCTTCTTCCGCTCGATTCAATAAACGATGCAAATTTCTCGCGCTCGATCTGCCTATAAATAAATGATGATGACATAACACGAATACAAGAGTCTCTATCTCTCTCTCGCTGTGTGTCTATGCTTTAAACGATTATTCATATGCGAATCTGCGACTTGGATTCTCTATTCAATAACAATGAAAGATAAAGCGAATGTGAAAGAGACGAAAAAAACAGAGTATCCGAGAATCACGCAAACGCATTCTCATCTACTGTCGACTGACAACAGTCATGAATGAAATTCATCTTGCAAACTTCTTTTGTCGACACATCGAATCATTGTCTGTATATTACATGCACTGCGTTTGCCCGCTTAAGTCGAGAACATATGCTTGCAATATGTGTGCGTGCGTGCGTGTGTGTGATATGGAACTGATTTTCGTTTTCTTCTTCATATGTTACGTGTCGCTTGTGCACAGACACTCAATATAATTCAAATGACGGCTTCGTTCACACTTCAATGCAAGCAAAAAAAATGGGAGAGAAGAAAACAAAAGGCGAAACGACACGGCAATGCTCTTCAATTAAAAGTGAATGGAAACGGATCTTTGTGCATTTTCTTCGTGTAGACACAATATTGTTGCTGTAAATAATGGTCCAAAAATAGATTGGTCGCGGATCGAAATATTTTGCCAGTGCAAAATACAACACAACAATGTCTCGGTCTTTTCGGCACCTATTTTAGTGTGTCGACGTCGACAACAAAATAATTCTTTCTTTTTTTCTCTCGAAAATCAGCATTTTACCGTAAATTCCTGATAAGGTTTGACGACAGCGAAATCGATGAAGCGCACGCTCTCAGTCGCGATAGTAGGCAGTCAAATGTGTATGCGCCTTTTAATTTCGGCGCCGCTATTAATCATCCGTGACAGAAAGTTTAAACAGAACGGAGCCTTAGCAGATAAAAAGATTCATTTCTTTTAGTTTTTTTTTCTTCCTGTCTTCGCTTGAAAAAAGGTCTCACCGTATGTTTTTTTGCACGGTATCTGCTTGATCTTGTGCGCGCTGCTTTAATTAAATTGTGTGCAGAAATGGCAAGCGCTTTGCGATACTTTCGCATAAACATCGTTGCTATGATACATCTTTTTTTTTCCTCGTGTTCGGTCTGAATGAAATCGACACACGAGCGCGACGGAACGCCTGATTTAAGAAATCCAAATGGATTTCTCATGAAATAATAATAATATTAGCATAATCACACACGAAACAACAACAACAGCAAAAAATCACTCGCGCACATAGTAGCCTTTTGCGCTTTGATGCAACATCTTCTTTGCATTTTAATTTAATAATTTTTTTTTCTCTTCAGTCGAATGGGGACTTGACTTGATTAAAACACTCAAAACGATTCTCTTACATCGATCAGATAAGAGGCGAACAAAAGTGAATCACATGGATTTCATTTGGACTTTTTGAGATTTGTCGGTTGTTGTTTTTGATTCCCTTGTCTCATTTTGTTCGCTTTACTCCGCTCGAAAAAACGTTTGGCGTCCGTTTTTTTTCTGTTTCTCACCTAAAACGATTTAATCTGATTTCAGTCATTGTTGCTAATTGAGCAGACGCATTCAAATCCCAGCTAAAGTCATAGATATCATCGTTATTATACAGAAAATTTCATCGAATAGAAATAAAGATGGAAAGAAACAAAAAACCAATACGTTTTTGCATATTAATTTACAATTGGCCGTCCAAGTCAAGCGTATAATTTAGATGTCGATTCAATATTGATTCACTTGGTTTGGAACGGGCGATACGTGGGCGCACTTTCGTTAGCATTTAGCGGTGCGAATGAAACAGTCAACACGTAGAATTTGATCGCGCTGTGGACAAAAAAGAATGTCGAAACAACAGGTGGCAACACAAAACCGAAGAGAGAGAAAGAGAGAGAAAAATACTGAAACGTGAGTTTATAGTAATAAAAAAACAGCACAATGCGTAATGGTGACAAAATCAAAGCATCAGAAAATTGGCTCGATGATATTTGTTGTATTAGTTGTTGTGTTGACTTGATCGCGACGATATATGGACAAGTGAAGAGAGAGAGAGAAAAAAACATTTCCCATCGATTCATCCACCGAGTGATCATTAAATTAGGTTTTGAAGCGCGTGCAACAAATGACAATCGCTATTTTCACCAGATGCAATTTATCGTGCACTCTCTAATTGGATCGGCATCGAAAGATATGCCCATTTTTATTTAACGGGTATTCAGAAAATGTGCGCATTTCTGGTTGAAAATACCAAAACTGGCTCATTCACGTATTCGTTTCAGTTTTATTCAACTTTATTTACACTAGCGCCTATGCTTGGGCCATATATTTTGAATTTAATGCGAATATCTAGTCGCCACCGCGCAATTAACTACAGAGAGAGACCTTACTTACATCTGACAAATGATTTGGAGAATTTACGATAGAAAATACGATGAACATTCATATAAATCACCTTATCTTAATTCACACGCTTGAAATTTCACTAGAAAACTCAATAAAAACTCACAATGATTACACGCGCTCACTCTCTGACACGAACACTTCACGGAAACAGAAGTTTAAACAAACTCGTGCAAACGGATAAGAATCGAGTCATTCACACAAATTTGCTTGTTTAGCCGAACAAAATAAGACACAACAATGTTCAAATAAGATCTTGCGCGAACAAAAAAGAATAAAGAAAAATAAAAAACGGAAAATAGACAATTCCACAGAACACAATCACACGAATTTTCAATTGTCAACAACAGTGATTCAATAATAATCAAAATTGCAGGTCGTAGCACAACACCGAATGTAGATTTGAATGATATGTTAATCTCAATGAGATGGAGTGTACTTTTTTTGTCGTACGTTGAGCGCCTTCTCGCTGCTTAGGTCGCCTAAAAGACAGAAATGAACTGTTTCACGTTCAAGCTCTGACTGACACTGAGCCACACAAGTTCTTGAAACTATATCATATTGAATGCTGCTGCTGTAGCTGCTGCTACTACTACTCTCAGTTGTGTTGTCGGGTAGCCAGAGCTGTATTGCTGTTGTTATTGTAAATATTATGCGTCGTATCTGCTGGTAGCGTTTTGTTGTTTCGTGCACCACGGAACGGCCGTACGTTGGGGGCATGTAGGCGCCGCTATTCTCTTTTATTCTCTTCGGTCATGCTGTTTATTTCGAAAGAAAAAACTTAAATGCTCTGGAACTGTTTGGAAACCGAAACACACACCGAAAAATTTTGTCGATTCCATTTCGAAAATGTTTTGGCTTGATCATTCGATTGTTGGTTCATTTTTTTGCTTTTCTTGTTGTCGGAAGTGCGTTTGTGGTGCGAAATTCGGCCAAGTAGATGAAATCCTTTTTTGGTTTTGGTTTTTTTTTGTGTTTTTCTTCGGGCTGAGACTGCATCGTCGGTGTTGTCGTTCTTTTTTCAAATAATTCTTTCTTCTCTCTCCCATTCATCGCAAATCGAAGTGTGTGTATTGGTTTTATTTTTCACGTCGACACATAGTCATCGCATTTTGTCGGCTGAGAGCTATCGTGAGCTCTTTCTCAGTTGTATGTCGTCGTCGTCGTCATTATTGCTGTAGTCGCGTTTTTATCTCTCTCTCACTCGATAAGCCGTGTGGTGTGTGTCTTTATTCACAATTGCCATTGGAAGTATTGATAGTGTGTTTTGCCTTTTTTTCAACTTCAACTTTTCTATACCTTTCATTCGCATTTTCAATCCGAGTAAACTGCATGCATTTTACGTTCATTGTGGATCCACTTATTTGTTCAGCGTATGTTTGTTTTTGTCGTCGTCGTCGTCATCGTTGTAGTTGTCGTTGTTCGATTTACTTTTTGCCGTCGTAAGAACGGCACCAACAGAAAAAAATGTTACTGTACATATTTGACGAAAAAATCGAAAAAACCGATTCAATAGCCTTTGAAGTCTCTGTTTATTTTCCAGTCTGCATTCAATGCTGAGGAAAATTCAGGCGGCGCTAACTGTTTGAACAGAAAACAAAAAAAAACACACAACTTGACTTTTTAAGCTGGATATATAAGTGGTTATGTATGCCAAAAAAAACCATTAAGACCGTAATCGTATTGATCTAGATCCTTTTAAGCGTTCCAGGTCAACACCAGATTACATATACTTTCTTTTTGCATGAATCTTTGGTGGTGTTTATCTCTCTCTCTCTCTCTCTCTCTCTCTCTCACTCTCGGTGTCGTCTTGTCATTTTTAAGTGCCTTTGCTCTCTGGTTGGGATCCGATTCCGTTGTTGCTTCCGATTCGAAAACCCATAGAAATTGGTAATTTATGACTCATAATGCAATCTACGGCCTCAACGTACCACACAATCATGCCTTCCTCCTCGCGATGAACTAAACCTGTCGCTAATATTTTCTTGTTTATTCATACTGTCGGTGCTGCATTTTACATACATTTACATCGAGTTAAAATTGTATGCTACAATTTTGCCGCCATCGTGAGTTGTTTGTGGCCACAAGCGAGTCGTTGTTTGATTCTCTTTTTTTTAATGTTGTTGTTGTTGGAGTTTATATGCTCGTTTTGCTGTTGTTGTTGCTATTGAGTTAAAAATACTCCGCGCGGACGGGTATTACCATAACAAAAGTATTTTATGAATGAAATTGGTTTGGTTGGTGCGTTTTTGCTTGCTGCTTTGTATGCTGTTTTTTTTATCGTAATCAATGAATTTAGTTGGATATGAGTGGCTTTTATGGCCTACGATATGGATATACGTAGGCACACGCTCAAACTGGAGTACACACATATATTCATCGATTGTTGAAATTCGTTGGGCAGGCGACGAACAAACGTAAACATCAATAATGTGGTAATTTGTCGAATGCGGGTTTTTCTGCCTCAATTTACTTTTGGAATACGTTTTGCAATTGCAAAGAAAATCGATCGTATTTGGGATGTCACAAAATCTCGAGGTATAATGAAATTGCAATGTAGCTTAGAATGAGAAAAAAACCGCAGCAAAAAGATAAATTGGTGCTAAAAATTATCACTTTGTCAAGCGTTCTTTTTTTCGTTTCATTAAATTTTCCAAATGAATTTCAAACGAGCAGCTCGCAGCCAGCAGCAAATGCGATATAGAGATACTCCCACAGCGCAACGATTTCAATGGTGAAAAAAGTGTGCATAAATAAAATGTGCATTCGCACTCGCACTCGGCAATTAATTAAATTCATTTAATTATTATTAATTTTGTAGACATATTGAATGAACACAAACATAAACATTTAGATTAACACTTTGAATTTGTTATTAGCGTGCGGCGCGGTGTTTGAAGAGCACAGCCAACAGCGCTGACATAAGGCAATTGGAAACGAATGAACGAGTGCGCGCGAGCTCGTTCGTTCAGTCTCTCGCTCACTGTTCAAAGCATTTCCTTTGAAGCGGTTGATTTATTTGCCTTTCATTTTAGAATATGTAGCCATTCATTTCTGGAACAGTTTCATTTTGCCAGCGATATAGGCTGTGGGGCTGTGTCGACAAGCACAAGTTCCACTAAGTCTAGCTAACGTGGAATTTATGCAAATTAACATCAATTTTTCACTTCATCTGAAGATTAATAATCTGCCAACAAGAGAGTCGAGTTTTGCGAATTCATCATACGATGCATGCCGCATTGCTCGGATCGCCTGAGAATCAGGCGAGGCGAGCAACACATTACTCTTAATTCCAATGGGTTTGTGTTCGCATGTGTGTGTATTGTTGCAGTCGCTAAATATTTCAGTTGTAATTAATTTTCGTTTTTGTCATGCTGCTTATTACTTATTTATTGTTTCATTGTGCTCTTAATATGCAATGTGTGTAGCCCTTGCCTTACTTGCGCGAACAGATGGTTTCGATGCGGAAAGTTTTTCTTCGCCGATTTTTTTTAAATTTCTGATTCTTCTTTTCCTTGTCGACTGTTTGTAGGCAAGCTGCAAAATGTCTGATATTACTGAATTCAAAAGTCAATTCTTTTCTCGTTAAATCCCATTTCCCAAATTTACACGCAGAGTGACTCTTTCTTTATTTTAATGCATGATGTTGGGCATTTTCGTGTTAACAAAGTTGTTTACGATTCTAGTTCATCGACTATTTCTCTTTTTATTTTATTTAAATATTAATAAGAGATACGTATTTTCAAACACAACGATGACAATCTGCACCAACACCAGCACCCCACACCTCTCGCTATAGTGCCAATATAATTTACATATATAAAACACTGTAAACTGAACTAAAGTCATTTTGAAGGCGCGCGCGTATTCGTCGAACGGAAAGCCATCGTGACAGGCACCAAACACCAGCACAACAAATGCTGAAAACTAGACAATCTGGTGTCATTTAATTTTCAATGAATCATACGTTTCGCGAGCGCGCGCACACGCTTGTTGTCGTTTGTGTGCATATTTAATTCATTTGATTGTATGTTTTTTTGTTGTTGCTATTTTTGTTGCAGTTTCTGTGACTGAGTTTTGTGCCATTGGAAGAAAAATACTTGCCGCTGTTGTTGTTTTCAGTTTTTTTTTTCAATTTCTGTTCACTCATTGTCATTATTTTCTTTATGTAATTAAGTTATCATGTGCTAGATTGTCTCTCTGCACATGATCTCCATTGAAAGAGGAAAAAATTGCAAATAATTTGGTCCGACCGAAAAGAAACACACGTACGTCAAGAATCATGTTTAACGCTCATTGATTGAGATGTAATTTTACGCTTTTATATCGCACAATTGCGAGCGTTGCTTTGACTCATCAGTAATGCGAAGTAGCAACTTTATAAATCACCGTCTTTGTTCACGGACCCGAAAAATTATTTTATTGGCACATTTTTTTTCACGTACATTTACGGAATGTTGAAATGCTATTTTCGGCTGAAAAATACGCGTCAAATCGGAATCGTATCTTTCAATCTTCAAGATGTTATTCAATTTTTATCGCAGCCACTCCCGGTGGCTTCTCACATTTCATCTCTAATGCAAATCGGCTGCGGAAATCGAGCAATAAAACCTTAAATTTTATTACATACGATGGAATAATTTTGCGATTTTGTTCGATAAAGTTTTATAAAACTAGACTGTAAATAGGCACAACAGTTTTGATTAAAATCTCATGCCATGGGGTGCGATTATTCATTTACATTTTTTTCACAACCGTCTTTGGTGATTGATTTTTACTAAAAGATATCTCTCTCTCAAATTAAATTCAGATGATTTTTGGCTCAATTTGGAATTCGCACCATCTTGCATTGATTGATCGTAAATAAAAAATTGTTGACCTGTCAACCTCCCGTGAGTGTGATTTTTATATGTTTATTTTGACTTAATTTGCATTTATGACTAACTCATAATTTAAATATCTGCACAAACACTTTGCATGGATCCGTCACAACATCTTCAGTGCGAAATTCAATACCGGCTTCTATCATTTGGATGACACAATTTATGATGTGGTTTTAACTGCCCCAAACACTTGAACACAAAAACGAACACGATCAGCGAAAAAAATAAACTTGCAAAGTGATCGCAGCTACAGCTGCTATCTCAATTAAGATAAATGTCAGTGCCACACAGTATGTGGTGTAGGAGCAAGAAAGAAACGACCGATCTCCTTACTTTCTTTCAATTTTCGACGAATTATCGATGGCATATGGCATATCTATTTGGGATAGAAATTCTTAAAGATGTTCGATTTCAATTTAATTTGAATGTTTGCACCAGAAAAAAAACAGATCGATTGAGCTTTGACGTGTTTTCCAAGGCAATAATTTTTTTTTCAATTTTTTTTGGAAAAAAATGGAATTCAATTAGTTTGCTACAATAGTCCATCAAATGAATGAACAAATTTATAACTCTTCTTCATTCTTATTTTTGTGTTGCAGTCTTATGCAAATGATTGTATTCGAATGAGAATAAAGACATACCAATGTATATTTGTAAAGCTAAGTATCATATGGAAGTTTCACAGACGCAGATGGAGACGGTCAAAGATATTTAAAAATTTGCCTTCCCCAAGCAGTACTTACGCTGAATTAAGACGACTTCATTCAGCTCCACACCGAAACAACAGTTATCAAATGAAAACCGGAATTGTCTTTATGGCGATTATGAATCAATATATTGTATAGAATGGGGTAAATAAAATAATTTGTTTTCAAATAACAATGATATTTTTGTATTGAGCAAAGTGAGTTTCTAATATATTTTCAATTGAATTTCGCTCCCATATCGGTCATAAACTTACTGCACTTTGATTAAAAAGAGGTATAATTTGATTTGAAAGGCTATATGTTGTCAAATGCATTTGGTTGACGTCATTTGTAGAAATGGCCAATATCATCCTAAGTTCTAATCGATCAATTGCATTGGATTAAAGCATTATTATGCGCTGAGAAGGTCATAAGGTAGATATCGTTCCATTCGGATTGTTTATTTGTATTGAATGCTTGGAATGTACTTTTCCGATGGACGATATTTCCACTGCGAGCACATCTCATCGACTTTCGTTTTGTTGTAGCCGACTCTAGAAAACGAAGAAAAGCATTTGGAAATACAAAGGAGATGTAATTTTTATTTTTTGAGAATATGTAGTCTTCTGCATGAAATTCACGTCATAAATTTGTAAAAAAAAATCAAGAAGAAAACATAAAAGCGAAGAATACAAAAAATTAGGCAGAAAAAAAAACTACGGATTTATTCAATATTTAAAACAATATCGAATTAGAGGAACTTAAGATATCGATTATTCGTAAATTCTACTTATATCTAGCTGATTGTATTCGATGAATTGCTGAAGGTGTTTGTTCGGAATCGGAACTTCGGATTCGAGTTTCAGTTGTGCCCGATTTCTCGAAATTTCAACTATCCCAGATATTTGAAGCCAATTTCAAGAGCCGTGTGAAGCCAACAACTCGCCGGACAACCATATCTTGAAAGATGTTTTTCGCGGCTAAGCCCAATGAAGCGAATCGAATCGAGTTTTCAAGTTCGGCTGAATTTTCTCTGGTGTAATCAGAGCCAAGCGAACGAGCTCCATTCAAATGCAACGATCTTGATTCAATTACTGAATTTGGTGGCTGCACAGCCGGCTTGAAATGACCCGAATTGAGCGCCGATAAAAGCGGCACCGATATAAATGATTCCGATTTATAAAATTCAAATGGACAATACGATTGAGAACTAAAAAAACATAATTAAAATAAAAAATCAACAAAAAAAATTAACAGAAAATAAATTGGATTTATAAAAAGGAAAAAAAAACGAAAAACTAATTTCTATTTTACCTTTGGTGAGTCGAACAAGGGCGCCGTTCTTCAATCAGCAACAAAAATCAAAAGGCGTGCAGGCAGTCGTGCAATCACAGGGTAATTTTATGCCGAAAATAAATATATATATATTTGTTTCAATAAAAGCAAAGAATTCCAAATATTCAATCGACGCATCCTTACCTTTAAAGCATGTGACTTGAACGACGTTAAAGAACACGGCACCAAGAGTGTTTGCTGTTTCTACAAGGAAAAATGCGTAAAGAAAAGATACGCGTGAACGAAAAAGAAGATTGAATTGGCTCGATGTAAATGTCTTTGGTAAAATTAACGATAATCACATTTTAGGCCAGTTTAAGCCCAATAAAATTCATACACGTGTTAAAGAAGCTCAGAAATCTTTTCATACAAAATTTGGAAACAAAATCTAATTAAATAAATGGGTCACATTTTGTGTAATCGTATTTCAAGTTCGAATATGTTTTTCATTGCTGATTCATTTGACGATTATCATGGGAGGCTGCTGATATTGCATTCCACACGCAGTTAAATACGCCAGATAGAAAACGCTACATTTAAACCTACAATTTTATGCCTACCAAAATATGAATGGTTTTTTTGTAGCATTTTTCCTGTTTGTTGTGGTTGTCGGTTTTCGTATGTTTGTTCAAATCGTTTATGCAATCATTATCGAAAGGTCAATTGCTTGAATCTCTTTTGTGTGTGCATGAATAGTGTTTGATATGAAACCGCAGATATTACGCACATCATTCGTCCATTGACTCGTCGTTATGACGTGAAGATTGAGTGTTTTGAATTGAATGCGATTACCTGTATTTAGTTGTTGTAAGCAACGTCGAAACTTTATGTCACAGTCGCAATGCGATCGAGTAAAGGGTTGCTGGTTGCAAAGGCCACGTTTGCATTCGCCCGGTGACAACTGGTTCGGACAGAGGTCATGTTCACGGCTTAATTTTGGTTGATTCACATTCACAAATTTTGGTTGATTCAGAGGTAATCAGCAGCAAAAATTAATAAGCGCGCCGGCAGTCGTGCGATCACAGAGTCATTAAAGCCAAAAGAATATATTTGTTTAAATAAAAGCAAAAAATTCTAAATATTCAATCTAGTCGCATCCTTACCAGCACCGATCTTCTTCGGCATATCTTCCCACGTCACTGTACTCCGTTGCTATCGAACCTTTGGATGATTGAAACCGAAAAAAACAGATAAATTAACCATAAAATGTAGAATCATTCGATGATTCTTCGTTGTTGTTATCAAATAAAAAAGATGTCTATGAATTATACCAAGACCACTGTTTGGCCCAACAGATGTGTGTCTTAATTTTTTGTTTGGATGTTTGATCTAACAATTACCGGTTTCGATCGCATTTAGCATATGTCAGCATACATAATCGTCTGCTTGTTACAAACACACACGCTAAATGCTATTATATAATGTCAAAATATACGATAATGATTTACCGTTTGAATGCCATCTATTGATAGCCGCAGAATGCTTTTAAAAAGAAATTCATCAACTACGGAACAATAAATGAATCTACGAAAATGATAACGGCCATGGAAATGTTAATGTTTCATTTACACACACTCGGGAAAAAAAGAAGGTTCTATACAAACAGAAGCCATGCAACAATGTTATTGCTCTATTTGACGATGATTCGTCGAATGTTTACGCGGTTTGCATTCAACTAAATTCAGATGGCTTCGCGTAACCGGCACACACACGTAATAACAACAACAACAACAACGACGTCACCGTGAAGGTTAAATTTGTTTGCGATCTTTTGTTAATAATGCTACTTATTTCCATTAGCTAAAACGTGTTTTCTCAACGCCAATGTGCGAATTGTCCGAAAGTGAACACACAGTGTCACGGTAGCGATTCGATGCGTGCGATGATTGAAGAATTGAATTCGAATTTACAACACTTTACCAACCTGGTCCACACCTGTAATGAACAAAAAATGATAATGAGTTTGATTAATTGTTTCATCAATTTTTGTTTGTTCGGAAGATGCTATTATTTCATTCGATTTAATTACCATTTCGTTCCTGGATAAATGAATGCCAAGCCCCCTTGAATCTCTGGCTGTAGACCACCAACTTCTTTGCATTCTTTCTCCAAAGCCTCAATCACCTCCAACGGAACGTAACGAACACGCCGTTGATCAGACGCCAGAAGCATTCTTTGGATGTCGCCTCTGGATTATCAATTACAAAACCGAAGTTTAAAAAACGGTTAAACGGTTTTTGATTTATGGATGGCAAACTGTTTTGAAATCCAAATTTCTACATTCTCACCTATCTACATGCGACTTACAAAATGGTCGCTTCGAATTCAACTCGATCATTCGATGCATGCCAATGTCAGAGATCAAGACAGCCGATTCGACGACCACGCACAACGCGCATATCAAAATAATCGTACTCGCCCGTAAACTTGACATCTGAAATCACAATAAAAAAAAACCATACACTATTCGTAATCCACAAAAAAAACACCAGAACAACAACAACCAAAGCAGCCCATCAATTCATTGACCGGTTAAACTTTTCGTTTCGAAACAAATATCTTGATAAATTCATTCTTTTCCGTATTCTCATTTGTATTTATATAAATCAGACGGTTCTTGAAATGGAAAATTGAATTCCGTTGCGGTCGGAGTGAGAAATGAAAACCAATAAAATTAATACATTGTGATAAAACCAGCAATTTTTCGGAATCTTGAATTCTTGTTTAAGTATAATGATCCAGAATTCACAAAACACGTTCACACATTCGCTCTGCATTTATAAACCGCCGACAAAAACAAAAGAAAAAACACCGAAACACGTACATCATAATGTTTACTCATTATCGATATGGCAAAATCAACTGACTTGCATACAAAAGACAAAGTTCGACTCTCACGTTCAAAAGTTTAATGAAAACGAGATGGAACTTGTGCCATAGTTTGACGTCGAAAATCAAGCACGTTCTTCGTCGACACCATTCACAGCAATCACGCTGTGTTTACCCACGTGTGCATCACCACAACACAACCGGTTGATAACTTAAGGATAATTTGCTTACTAGAACCATATGCGATAGAATGTTGTTCTCATCACGGAAATATCATACATTGCATATTTCAAGCTAAAGGCTAACCAGGTTGTGAATTGTAGTCAAACAGCAGAGCGCTTGAGATGGATAAAAAGTACCTATTCTATAACATCATATCCAATTATATATTACATGCTACTTCGGTTGGAAAATTGAATGCTTTAACTCTTTGTAGAACAAACACCTTCTCACTGTTTCACGAAGCTGGAGAAAAATCCATAATTTCATTCGATCGGAAAGGATTTTGGTGGAGAAATTCGATGGATTTATTTTTAATGTGTTATTATCAGCATTTTGACTTCAAAATTGGTACAGAACATTTATTTGGAGCAAACATGCGTTTGTCTCGCTGGGGCTTATCGATTTTTTTTGTACACAAGTTTATTTTGTACTCAGTTTCTCACTGAATACTTCTTGGATTCAAAAATCCATTCGATTTTTTTTCACAAGAAATAAAATGTTTAACAATTAGGATTTAGAATTTTCTTTCATACAAACACTGAACACTTCAACAAAGCAATCTCGAATTTTCCTTTCGTTCAAGAATCCCTATTTCAATCCACGATTGATGAAATGTTAATGACAATTGCAAAGAAAAACAAACAATTCTACTTACATTTCAAAGCCACATATGAATTCCTCCTGAGATGTGTTCAATTTGCTCTGTCGTTCTTAAGAAAATGTAAGACAATTCTGGTTATAAAAAAATGTGAAATATTTTGTTGTGTTCCCTTTGAAAATCGATGAAAAGGTCGAAGAACAGGCAAGAGAGTGTCTGATTGAACGTAACGACAAGAGCAAACTAAGTGAACGTGTGTCGTTCGCTCAACTGGCGACAGCCGAAAAATCATTTGCTGCTGCTGCTGCTGTTGTTGTTGTTGAAGACGAAATTGAGAATTTTTCACTGGCGCTCGAAAGAAGCACCGTCATAAAGCGAAACAACGTTTCTACAATGTGTAAACGACGCGCGGAGAGCTTTCGTAAACACAAAAAGAGAAGACGACACACAGAGACATGCACAAAATAGCGAGTCTGAAGCAACATGGAAAACGTAACGAAATAAAATGAATGTGTGACATAGGTAAGTGCCGTACACAAAACGGGTGAAACCATGTGTTTCTAAGCCGAGAGAACTTGATTGCTTTTTATTCTATGTATCTTTTGGAGCTTTGGGTTGCCTTTTTGTTTGTACTATACACATTGAAATACGAATTTTCCGTGTGATTGCGCATGTATCTTACATTGTGTACCGCGTGCAGACCAATGCAGTACATAGCTTTTTGTGAACGATACATACTTCAATGCGGCAAATTTGGACAAATGTGTGATCTTGATTCAAACATACACCGAACGTATTCTATTTGGATAACGACTCGCCATTGAGCAGTGCAGTCATTCATAAAATTTTCGTATACATATTGAAAGTGCACAACCCCTTTAAATTTCTAATGCTTTCGTTCGATTCTTGCATCTATTTTAACATGGGCAATCGATAACGAATGATTTTTCATGCCGAATGGTTTCTCATATGAACTTTTTTTTCGAAAAACCAATTCCATGTATTTACAATTTTGTTGTATAACATTGAATTGAATGGAAAATTGATACAATTGACTTGTGATGAATGCAAATATCGAAATATAACCAACAAAAATGTGGTAAAATGTTTTCCTTATTCCAGCGGAAGACGTAGAATCATCAAATGTTTGCACGGTTACCGAACGCTCTGCGAGTTGGACCAGTGTTAGCACGCTGCAAATCGGAAAATGGACGATATATTTAGTGGTTTCTGTTTTTTTTTGGTCAAATTAGCTAAGTAAATTGAATGGGATAACGATTTTTACCTGAGATCGATCTGCTTTACTTTTTGGCTGGGCTGCATTCTCGTCGTTGACGATTGTTTTGTTTCGCGTTGAAACTGAGCTGGTTCGATTGGAACCCAAACACCGATTTAGGCTCGCTCTGGTTGCGCCCGTACTGTCTGGTGCGCTTCCACTTTGTGGCGAACTTTGTTCGGTTAATACCATTGAGCTGGAGCTTGTTGTCGCCGACGGCGATGATGATGGTTGAACAGCATTAAGATCAGAATTTTTGAATCCAAGTTTTTTCCAGATTGCCTTTACGCTTTGCTTCGATTGTTCCGGCAATTTTCGCAATAATTCGGCCAAAAGTGGTCGGATTTGCTGCTTGAATTCATCGTTGACATCAACTTTGAGTTTATCGCGAATTATATTCATCAATTTCGGATCATATCCCTGAAGCATCAGTTTTGCCAGTTCGATGGCAAGTTGATTGTGCCAAATCGAAGTTACATGCGGTAGTTCCGGTATAGTGATCGCAATCAGGAATGTGATGATGTCTTTGAATTTTATTTTTTGTCCAGACTTTGAGATGAGCTCAAGTGCTGGCCCCAACGCTGATATCAAACGGCTGTGGCATTTCAACTTAGTCAAGCTCTCGACAAACTGCGACAATATCTGCTGTGATGATGGATACGCTTCTGGGTTGAACATTTCAACCAACATAAATGCAATCTTTTCTTTATCAGTGATAATGTTGCTGAGAATCAACCGACACAATCCGATGATCAATGAATTTTTGATTTCCTCATGCTGGATTCGAGTGAGTATATCAAATAGAAAATCCGTCATGTTGACGAGATTTCCATCATTTGTGTCGGCTAAAATGTGTGGCACTTGAAATTCTACCCGATGCTTGTCTAACAATTCACAAATTGTCGTCACCTAAATAGATATTATCGTTACTATACAAAAAATTTCATCAAATAGAAATAAGTTACCGAAATCGACCACAGCGTTGGTTCGTTGTTCAACAGAAATTGGTTATAGCAAGCCTCAATTCCTTCGTACAATGCAATGTCGAATCGCAGCGCAAACGATGCATTGCATTTTAATGCCCAGCCGCGAACGTCCAAGTTTTCGGCATCTAATTGTTCTGTGAGTGAAATGAAAATGGGAAAGAATTAAGTATAGCAACAAATATGATGACTCGAACGGTGTTTGGAACAATCTTATCTGGATAACTACTTACGATAAACGAAGTCGCCATAAAAAAATATCATTTCCGGCGGGGCTCTAGTTGATTTGATCGAATGGCAGCTGTAGAAGAAGATCTGTAGACACTTGATGATTTCTTCGGTTGACAGCTCGTATGCACTTATATCGATATCTTTTTCGTGATCATATGCACAATAATCGCGACAAATGTCCACGATTTGAATTCGAAGCTCCTTGATTTGATGCCGAACTGTACGTAGTTGGCGATAGTTGCTTTCATTTATCGAACTATCCGCTTCTTCTTTCAGCTCCAGAATCTGAGATTTAATTTGAGTGATGCGCAGTTTGAGATCATCATTTTGTATCAATTCGATGATTTCATCGATTTTCTGATCAATTGATGGAATTTTATCGCATATGCCACGTAGAATCTCGGAAAAATACTGGCCAAGAATGTCGTTTCGAACGCTTTTCTCTGCGCATTTTACCAAACCAGAGATGGTTGTTTCGTTGAGCACTTGTGTTTCGTTCAACAATGTGTTGGAAACGAAATCACCCAGTGATTTTCTGCCGAATTCATCTACATGGAGTTCGTGCAGTATTTCGATGAGAATCTGCAATTTGTAACCATTTTGCGTCCAATCATCGGGATTCTTGTTATCCATACGCGATAAAAATGCTTGAATATATTTGCAGAATGGGTCGACATCACTCATGATCTGCTCAACGGGACTCTGGTCCTCGGTTTCGTGGCGGCCAAACTGAATCAAAAGCCACCAAAAGATAAGCATTCCCAGGCTTAAACGATCGAATGGCATGCAATGGACGAATTCACCATCGGTTTTCAGTCCAAGCTGCTCGCACAGTCTCTCGATGTGGCCATCACTGTGTGGGAGAAAGAGTCGACATTTCATTGAGATAAAATTCATGAATGGAAATCAAAATAGGATACTTTTCGGAACATTTAATGGGACTTCAACTGACCTGGTGAATTTTCTGAACAAATTGAACAAAACGTATTTGGACAAGCGTAAGAATCCTTTAATATCTTCATCGTTGGCATCAAATTTGATAGCCGCCAGCAATGCCAAATAGGAATTGTTGTATCTTCGTAGCCAACTCGGTATCAATCTATTGGTGATGACCTCTTGAACACTATTCGAATGATCGTGGTATGCACTGTTCAAAATCCGACAACGATGTTCGTTTGTCAGCGTTCGAACATCTCGTTCAATCAAATCCTTATACAACTCGACACGAACATTTTCATTTATATCTTGAAGACGGTCCAATATGTATGGCACGGTTTCAACACTGAATTGGATTGACTTGATGATTAAACGACGTACTTCGGCTTTTGGATCTTGGTATAAATGCTCTAGCAATGCTTCCAATGCGTTTGGACGATCTTGAAACAGAAGCAACACTTTGGCCGCTTGTTCACGTACCTCCCACTGTCTACCGTGTATGTATGACTCCGTTATAATGTAGCTCACAATTGCATCCACATCAATTGGAACTTTCAAGATGTTCGCGTACCGCACCAGATAGTAAATGAAATAACAAATGAATTGTCGCACAACCTCGTTGATGCTTGTATGCTCCAACAGGTACTCTGTGATGGATGTGACAATTTTGTTGTCTGGATCATTTGCGTAATTGGACACCGCTAGTCGTGCAAGGAATCGCAAGCCCGTCTGCGCATATGTGTGGTCGAACGATTCAACACGCATCCATTCTTTCATCCCAAGCACAATTGTGTACATGAATTCCTTGTGCGACCACTGGAATGGCAATACAACGACAAAATATGTTCTTTATTCTTATCTCAGTACAAGCAAAACCACCAAGAAAACTTGCATAATTCGTTCTAACCATGGAAACATGCCACAATATGCATGAAAATCGTGATGTATGATATCGCGAGAAGCAATAGGTAGCAAAAATGAGAATGCATTCGTGTCGCTGAGCATAAAAATGGGAATACAGATCTGTTACAGCAAGAACCGAACATGAAACAATTGCTTCTTAAAAACGTTACATGAATTTTCAACCAACACGAGTGTAACATGAGCTGCGGTCGCTACAGTATTCTCATGATACATTATTTAGCTTAAGCATTTGCATTTCGATGTGCCGATAAAACCAATGGATTGGCACACAAAATGCTGCATCAGAATCGAATTTTTTTTTAAAAATCGATTTTCGGCTGTTTTTGGACCATATTCCCATGTAGAAGAAGTTAGTATGAAAACTTCGGAGCGCCGGCTACTTTGCCTCTTTGATTCTTAGAAACGTTACATGAACTTGTGCCATGCTGAAATGTATCATAAGAATACTTTAGGGACCGCAGCTCATGTTACACTCGTGTTGGTTGGAAATTCATGTAAAGTTTTTAAGAAGCAATTTTTCATGTTCGGTTTTTGCTGTAATAGATCTGTATTCCCGCTTTCATGCTCAGCGAGACAAATGCATTTATAGTCATTGTGACATAACCTCCGTTTTACAACTAAATTTGCACGAAATATTGATCGTTTCGGCTCATTCTGTGATTGGTAATATGACATCAAAAAAAAAAAAAATCAAAAATAATGCTAGCAAATGCAATGAAAATATGTTTTAGGTTAAAACAGGAATAACAAAGGGATGCTTTGAATGCTTATGTCAATTATTCTGGCTAAATTCACGAAAAATGCGGGAAAAAAGTAATAATTCACCTGTCTATAAATGTCAAGTGCCTCTTCAATGCACTGCTGATGTTGTTCTTCATGCTCTTGCACTGTTTCGAATACTTCCATCAGCTTTTTAAATTCTTCTGTCGAATGTGTGGGATTCGGTGTATTTTTCGCTTGTGCATTGCGTTTCTTCGACTTCGAACTCATATCGGTTAAATTATAATAGAAACCAATTTATCACGACAACTTTGGTAACTTTAAACTAATTTTCAACACTTTAAATATAAATAAAAAATGAACAGTCTAACTAAATGTAATATACAAATTTTCTTTCTAAAACAAATGAGTATTTTGGACGGAAAAAAAACTAAAACGATGCGACACTAAAACATGCGATGCAACTGTACAATTTGGGATCTTCTCTAAGAATGAGCACACAGTGATTTGACCGATATTGATTTCATCACATTTCGACGTCGATGCAAATGTATTGTGCAAAAAAACCGATGTTCCCTTGCGCGCGAGTCTCCGACACAAACACATGTTTGGATGAGCGATGCTGTCGCTAGAACAGAAGAACAAAACTCGCACAAGTTTTGTTTCGGTACATTTTCTGTGTATGCGTGAGCCCTTATCCAACAGACATCACGCCACACTCACCGCTGAGAAAGCGGTGTACGCAGACTGTGTTGGTATTGAACACTATTGCGTCGATGTAAATTGACAAACACTTGTACCAAAAAAGGCGGCTCGAACGAAAATGGTAAATAATTTGTACAATCGACGCGAGCAGCAGTTTTCACCGTCTCATGTTGCTATCGACAGCGACACACATTGAAATTGTATTTGTTAGTCCTTTTGTTTGTACTCTTCCCTTTCTAATGCGCATCATTAGACGTGCTGTCTTCTTTTGTTCAAGCGACAGCATCGCCGAACGATGATTCGCTTGTGTCAGAGGCTCACATGCAAGTGAATAGCCGTACTTTGGCATAACAGATTTGCACTGACATCGAAATGTGACGAATTCAAAATCCGCCAAATCACTGTGTGCTTATTCTAAGAAAGACTCGATATTGTTCAATTGCATCGCATGTTTTAGTGTCGCATCTTTTTAGTTTTTTTTCGCCCGAAATAATCATTTGTTTTAGAAAGAAAATTTGTATATGCACTTGAATTAAACTATTCATTTTTCATTGATATTTCAAGTGTTGAAAATTGGTTCAAAGTTACCAAAAAAGTTGTTATAAATTGGTTTCTATTGTAATTTAACCGTTAATATGGGTCTGCAGCCGGGAAAACGCAATGCACAAACGAAAAATGCGCGGAAAGTGAATTTCACACCATCAACCATTCACAAAAAACAACATCGGAAGTGCGCTAAAAGTGCACTTGATATTCATAAGCAGGTGAACTATTTTTCCCACTTTTTCGTAAATGTAGCTAGAATAAGTGACATAAACACTCAAAGTATCCGTTGTCGTTCATGTTTTACCTGCAAACATCAAATTTCCATTGCATTTACTCGCATTATTTCAGATTTTTTGCTCAAAGTCATATTACCAATCACAAAATTAGCCAAAATGATCAATATTTTCGATTTCGCGCAGATTTGGAATGGAAGAGAAAAATGCATGACGCTTCGGAGCGAAACTTTGAGGTTACGTTTGGAATTATTCGTTGCAAACGACTTGATTTATTGCGTTGGCATTATCATTTTTTGTTGCAAACCAAAATGAACTAAAATGAATAAGTTCAAACGTCATTCTGGCAAATTGCATTTTTCTGCGTTTTCCAATAAATCAAACAAAAACAGTTTTTAATTCGTTTGTTTTTGATTGAAAGGTTTCAACTGTAAATCCGTCCGTATCGTCACCAACATGGGAGAGCTTGGTTGAAAGAGTTCGGCAACAATCACCGATTGGAATATTACGACGAAAATTTGCTGAACGTAAGTTAATTTGTAGTTTTCGGCCATGATTTTTATTTAGGAATGAAACAAATTTGGTTCGATTGGAGCAAGGAATTAATGTCAAATTTCCGTTTTTCAAACAGGAGCCAAGAGGTGTGAACTCAGCACAAAAGATGATTCAATTACGGTGTTCATCGATGGAGATCCAACTGAAGATACCATCGTCATTGTTGCTGATCAAACCGCTGATCACAGTACACAGTCTGAATCCAGCATCCGAGTCAATGATTCATATTTTCAAAATTATGAAAATGTAATCAATACAATGTACATGGAGTATTGCGTTCGGACCATCGGTAAGAAATTTTCACGTGACTTCACGATTTCCGAATACTTGTCGCAAGAGCAGCAAGACCAGCTCGAGCACCTCGACAAGTCATCATCAACGCCAAGTTGCACGTGTTGTCTATGCAGATTACACGTCAAATCCACAGTTTCGCATGAATTTTGCATTAGAAAGCATCCAAACCAAAATCCATGTTCAGGCGATCAACCAAACAAAACCAATTTTATGATGAAACATCAGCCGCGATGCATATGCGACGAATGCATTGACGCAATAATATTCAACGCGAAAAAGGTAAAGGGAACCCGAAGATTCACCTGCTGCTTTGATTCGTGCGAAACCACGGGACTAACGCAAACAGCCCTAAAAAATCATTGCTTCCAACATTTTGGCGTAAAAAAATTCATGTGTCCATTGTGCGATTTCAGTCACGACCGAAAACCCGAAATGAAAAGGCATGAACGTAAACATTTAAAAGATTCGTCATAAGGAACATGCTTGAATAGGAAATAATTAGTCGTTTTTCTATCATTTTGTTTGTAATTTTATTTAGAAAAGAACTTAGGGGCAACACGGGCTTTTTTATCATGCAAATATTAGATTCTTGCTTATAATCGAATTATTCCAAACGCGTGGTTCCCCTAAAAAAACAAACCCCGTTGAAATTAAATGTGTTAAATTAAGTTTTCGTGGGACAAAAAAAATAAATATCCAAATGTTATCATAAAAAATGAATCCCATTCATCAAATCCAAACGTTCAATACAAACCGTGTTTCAGAGAACACCCAAGTGTCAGTATTTATTTTATTAATAAACTCATATTTATGATGCACTATGAAAATGCGACCAAATTAAAAGAAATAAATCAAAATGTGATTTACCAACAAAACATTGAAGTCTATGTTTTTCTCAAGAATTTATTGAATTGTGTATTACAATGTTTTCTTTCTGTTTACCTTTTTATTTGCAATCAATATCTAGATAGTTCTTTTTGTTCAATTAGACGGATTGATGAATTTAAAAATATCATACTCAACTCCCTTTTTTTCGTATATTAACGCCTTGTGCTTTTTTTTATAAATTTCCATCATGGATTTTTTGTGAGGAGATTTTCTCTAATGCTATATCAAAAAAAAAATTATAACAAGATGGTAGCATGAATTATTTTTGTTTCGAAATATATGTGGGAAATTATTTGAAAAATATTTAAGTGAGATCAAAATTTCCTGAATGTGCGATTCGAATCGAATTGTCTTTCCAATTTTATGCAGAAAACAAAAACAAAAACAATTGCATTTACCTGATAAAAAATAGAGATTTTTTCTTTACAAAACGAATTATGAATTTTAAGCGTAACCTTTTAATATTCTCTCAGTCCAAATCATTCGGAGAAATTATTTTAAAGCCCAACATGACATGTAGAGCTATTGTTTTAGCTGGCAGAATGCCAATTTTGATTTTTTCCATCTAAAAACAAATTTGAGAACAAAGAAAATCATGTGTGTGATTCCAATGAGAACAAATCAAAAACGGAAAAAATGTGAGTATAAATCCACTGCGCTAAGCTAAAAAAAAACAAATCGAAGAGAGAAAAACCAAATAAAATTGAAACGTTGCTTCATTGTTCGTTTGTTTCTTTTAAATGTTTGCATGTTATTTATTCTTGTTTTTTTTTTGTCATAGGTGTACATATATACAATTTTTCAGTAGTAATTCTGCATTTTTACGTGTCTCCTCCTTCTATAAGTGACCTATCTAATAACTATAATTAATATATATTTGTTTTTCTTCCATATTTTTTTTTGTTTTCAATTATTTAATCCAAATATACATACGTAAGTTATAGTATAATCGTAGTTGTGTGTGTGAGTTTGTGTTTCTGAATGCGAACCAGTGTAATTCTGTTCTTAATTTCTTCTTTTCTTTTCGTTTTCCTATCGGGAGTGAGTGAAAGTCCCTATGTGTTTTGTCTGTTTGTTGATTTCCATATATTGGATGCATTTCAATAGATTTTGTGTGTAATTTTTTCCCTTTATTTTAATTAAACACTATTTAAACGACTGTTCTGCAGTTTGCACATAAACTTTCTAAGATGTGTGTATGTGTTTGTTTGTGTGTGTGGCTGCGATTCGGTTTGCATGAAGTTCTATATTTTACATATTGAACATGTGTTGTAAAACACTACTATAATTAAACAACACAAAAGTATATATAAAAAAGGGCAAATCAAAGAGAATGAAAAAAATGAAATCGTCAGAAAAAAAGACGTCCAATTTTTTATTCAATGGGAGTGTGTGTGCTGATTGTTTTTTTTCCATCATCATTTCGATACAAAGTTAAATTTGATTTGAACACAGGGTGAAAAATCGATGATTTGCTTATTTGAAATTTAAAAAAAAACAGAACAAAGAACCATTTCATTGAATGATAATAATCGACAGTTGGAACTATAGAGGAGCTGCCAAGAGAATGGCATACTGTTTCGTTTGATTCAGTGTTTCTTTTTCTGGTTGGAATTTTGGACGAAAAAGCCAAGGGAATATTTACTTGTAAACATAATGTTTATTCTGAGAATATAAAACTAACACATTCAACTAGGCAATTAACAACTACGGATGCGGCAGCGGCATTTTTTTAAACGTTTTTTTCTCCTTTTTTCTCATTTTGTTAAGTGGTTGTGTGGGTGTATGCAAATGTGTGTGTGTGTGTTTTCTTTTAAATGAGGGTATGAGTGTTGTTTTTGTTTGCCATTCGGTGTAAAATATTTTCTATCATCCTATTTTCAGCTCCAATGTGTTAAATGTTTCGTTTTTGTTTCGTGTCGTCAACTTCACGATAAACTAATAATCATAATTTTTTTAATTCATCAATTTTTTTTGTTTTATTTAATGATAAGAATAATAATCAATAATAATTGTAAATAAAATACAATAAGAGCTGGACAACCGACTTGTTCGAATGACGATCCAGAAAAAAAAACGTTCAAACAATTCGTTGTCCAGCTATCGCTGTACTTCATAATCGCATAAAAACTAAACTGTTTTTAATTTCTTTTTTGTTTGCAAATTACAGTTTATCATGTTTTTTAAAAAAAAAATTATATTTAATATTCATAATTTACAGATTTACAGGAGTTATTTCTCATTTGTTGTTGTTGTTGTTGTTCATACAAGTATACATGCATTGACACATGTGCACATAATATAGTGGCTTATTATCCATATAACATTTTTTTATTCAATTTTTTTTCTCATTTTCTTCATCAAGTATAGCATCGGCTTTGCTAGTTTTATAAGTTCTTTTTTCTCACAATTTTACTGCTGTGTGTGTGTGTTTTTTTTTCTACGTTGTTACTTTGTTGTAGTGATTTTTTTTGTCATTTTACACTAAATTTATGCTTGTTTTTTTTTCTGTTATTCAATAATTAGTTTTTTTTGTGTTTTTTTGTTTCTTGTCTAGGTTTAACTTATAGTTCGTTCTTTTGTTTATCGCATCCAAACATTAAATGGCTTTTTGTTAAATTTGCATGTTCCAATTGTTCATATAGATGATTTTATTTTTGTAGTGTTTTTTTTCTTTCTTTTCTTCTTTTCACCTTCATTATTAAATCGACACAAAACGCATAATCCAAACACCAATTGCACTGAGCAAGTTCAGTGATACATACACGGCGAGAGATCGGTTGGCGAACACTTTGGAACGGCAAAACATTCCACAAACAACGAAAATTCACCATTCACGTACGTTTTTGTTTTCACTTCTTGAATGGAGAGACAGAGAGATGATGGTTCAGCATTTGTTTGTTTTGTTTCTCTAATGCACATATTATACAATGATTCAAAATAATGTTACAATTTTACATTTATGTTGAATGTAACTAATTATGGTTAAATGTTTTTATTCTTCTCCTTCTTCTCCATCTTCTTTGTTTTTTCGTGTAATAAATTCATGAAGTTTTTTTTTATGTTCCAATCAGTATATAGATTACTGGAATTGCATTTTCAGTGTTTAATTTCTTTTTTCATTAGATTAGTCGTTGTCATTTGTCCATTCTAAAATGAGTGTAAATGTTTCGTTTGAATTAGCAAAGCGCTGATGTTTTGCAATAAAAAGGCGTTCAAATGTAACTTGGGTGGTTTTGTTCTGAAAGGAGAGTTGCTGATCTACAATTCAATATAAATGGTTTAGCATGTAATAAAAATGGAATGAATTGGAAATGAAAATCGACAGTGTATGCATGCAGCATACGAATATGTCAGATTCAACTGAATATGGAACCGAGGTGAATTCGGATGAAACGGTTGAACATTTCATTAGTCTTCATCGCTGAGCGCTTCATATTGAGCGGAAAGTAAGGGCTTTGGCTCTTGTGGTGGTGCTTGACTTCTTGATCCCGAATCACTTTCAACGTGAGCCGATTTCATTGGTGGCGGTAAATTTGCCGCAGCACTTGACACATTCAATGCACTAAATGGATACGCGTACGTTGACGATGTGAACGATGGCCAGTTTTCTTTGCGATCTGCAATTTGAAATGTGAAAAATCGGTTAATTTTTTTAAACTTGCTGAATTTTTTCGAAGAGACCCATTTGTTCAGAGTGAAAGTGAATCTTTGTATTTACCTGCTGTGCCCGATGCTGGGCGCGCTTGCGACTCCTCATCAATGACCATATCGCCAGGTGTGGAGCTGCGATCAATATCTTTGCTGTGATGAACAGACGAAGATGGTGTTGGTCGCTCTTGAGGTGTACGACGCTGCTGTTCGGGTACGTCTTCGCCTCGTTTATCCGTCTCTTCAGTGCGCATCGCTTCGACTATTCGGTTTTTAACATAGCAATCGAGTGCGAACTGATGACCGGATCCCGGCTGGGTTGGAACGCGCGAATGGGCAGACACTGGTACACTGTAGTGATAGTTTTCGGGAGGTGTTATCGATTCATGGTATGCTTTGGTGGTGCGTGGACTCGCCGATCGTGCACTACTGTTTATCTCGTGCAATGCCTGCCAAATTCGAAGAAATTCACTATTTTCGTTTTTTTTCTTCATAAACATTTTTCGTTTTTACTGAACGAATAAAAGTCATATCTAAAATGAACGTTGTCATATTTCCTTACCAGTTTTGAGTTTGACGATGGCTTGCCCTGATTATGCGATTGTGGTGGCGGCAATTGAGATTGAGGTTGTGCCTGTGGCGCTGGGATTCCATCCTTTTGCGATAGCCGACGGTTCATTTTCCAGATTTCGGCTTGATCGGGACGATACTGCATGAATGCCGTTTGTCGCAACGGCAGAAACGGGTTTGGACTGTAATCCTTAGCAATGATCGAATCCGTTAGTTCGCCAAGCGTTATGCTCTTTGTCAAAACTGGATTTCGACGATCCGAATCCAAATCGATGTTGATCACATTCGGCGAATGTGATTTTCCATTATTTTCTTGATGTAAATCTCTGCCACCAGGAAACTAATCAAGAATTGTGTTAGTCATTGAAATCGATTCGGAAAGGTGGGTTAATTGGAATAGGTCAAATGTTTCTAGGAATACTTACAAATGGTGGACGATGACCGTCTCGCAACACCGGAGGATCATTTGCTGTTTGATTTATTTGATGAGTAATTATTGCATCGATTAGACTTGCAGCAGTTAGATTACCATCTGGTCTACCGGTTCGGCTGAATTGATACAATTTGAAAGTATAAGTAAGCTTAAAACCACACAAAGTATGATAATATTTCAATTGCCCAAACTTACTTATCACGCGGAATATTTTGTCCATCTCGAATAAATGGATGGTTGCTAGCAGCTGCAGCAGCAGCAGCAGCAGCAGCATTGACCAAGCGTCTTCGTTCATGTTCTTGTGCTTCCAATACAATTTGTTCTCTTTCACGCTCAGCACGTTCTCGTTCCGGTGACTTCCAACGATCACCCGACCGCTGAAAAAAGAAAACATATTTGCGATTAGACGAAACCCAAATCCAACTATTTGATCAATAACTATACCTGTCGATATTGGTCTTCACGTCTTTCACGCTCCATTCGATCTTGATGGTGACGCTCACGTTCACGTTCTCTTTCTCTTTGCTCACGCTCACGGTCTACTCTTTCTCTTTCCTACACGAAAATTATTTGCATTAATTTCAGTACCAAACAAAATAAATCTGATCTTCATTCTGAGCTTACCTGTTGTTGAATGTGTCTTCTTTGCATTTCAGCTCGCATTTGTTGTTGATGGATCATCGCCATTTGCTCGTGAGCAGCAGCTGTGAAGTGAAGAATGTGTTAGTTTCCTTGCTTTTTTCCCCATCTAACCAAATATTAAATATCGATGAAATGGCTTGAACATTTACCTAATTGATGAGGATGAGGATGAAAACGGAGCTCATGATGTTGTGATGGCTCACTAACAGGAACATTTGATCGCTTCTCTTCTTTGTGAGGAACTGGCAGCAATGGTTGTTGAACTGCTACATCGACCAATGAAGAGAACGCTTCATGACCTGAAGCGAAATCGGAATATTCATTAGAAAAGGAATGCAATTCATATTTTCTTCTTCTTCTTCGAATAAACTCGAATTGCTGATTTAAAGAAAAAACTTTCATTTGGCTCACCTGGCATTGCATAATGGTGTTGTGGTATAATATGTAAACGATTTGGTGCCGGGCTTGGAGGCTTTGAACCACCGGTATTGTGACGCTGGATCACTCCCTGACGCTGTGGTGGTGGTGTTCTGTGTGGGCTTGGAGTACTATTCGAAGTTTAAAAAAAAATCAATTTCAAAATCCACTTTCATTTTCGAACAATTTCTTGTTGATTCCAAAACTAGTTTACCTATTAATGTGTTCGGCTGGTGATGCTCGGCTGAGGTATTCAGCACGTTGTCGTTGTTGTTCCTTTTCCGCGTAGTATAACGAAGCTGGTGAACCTGCGACGTTTGCGCTTCGCGGTGACGGTGATTCTTTGTCAGAACGTCCACGAGACTGTTGACCGTGCATTTGTTGGGAAGTGATGAAATCGTTCATGATTATTTGACGTGAGCTCAACTGAGTTGGCTGTTCGATGGCATACGGGCCGGATGGTCGCACTTGATATGGCGAACCAAATGTGCCTGCTTGCGGTGATGGTTGTTGCGGTGGCTGATGTTGAGCCGGGCTCTGTCGACTGTTCTTGTAGTAATCATAGACTCGTGCTTTGTCGGTCAAATGATGTGGCGGTAAATGTACTGGTGTTCCTTGGGTGATTGAACCGAGTTTATCGCCAGATGGTGGCGTTTGCCGTAGAATGCCATCAAATCGTGGACTCAGCGTAGCTGGGCCTTGGATCAGAATCTGTTGATTGTTTGAATTTACTGGTGTTCCGTGTGTTATGGAACCTAAATTGGGAGAGCAAAATATGTTTAGCATAAAATTGTCACTCTCAACCATGTTTGATACGTAATACTTCATGGTTTAAACAATGAATAATATCAAATTCGAATGGAATCTCACCTTTGTGACCGCTTGGTTGATTGTTAGAGGGATGCTGTGTAACCTTTGGACTGAGTTTTGGTGCAGTTTTCGATTTCGACTGTGAAGCAGCCGACGCCTGTTGTGACACTTGAGAATGGATCGATGGATTCTGATGGACACGCATATTCTGAATGCTATGCTGTGCATTGAGTGGTTGTTGTGATATTGGCATCGACGTTGGAACTGTTGACATGAATATGGATGGTGATTTCGATGGTCGATTGTGGTCATACATTGCACTCAAGTAGTTTGGATTCGGGTTGATAATTGATGGTGGCGTTTGGGCATGTGCATGTGGATCGCTGCGATACATGGTAACGCTACTGCCTGGAATTGGTTTCGAGTGAGCGGGCGGAGGGAAGTTGTCACGTACCGGTTTTTTGATGCTGAGATCAAGTGTTTGCGGCTCCTCGGCACGCGAATACACCACAACACTTTCTTTTTGAGCATCATGAACGGTGGACTTTGGTACCGCTAACGATTGATTTTGATTCGATGCCGTTGTTTGGCTTTGCACGGGCGTTATGGTTGCGGCAATTTGACTGGAAATCGAATGTGGATGCGACATCACCTGTTGCGAATGACCGTGTGAATTCACCACAGAGAGTGTGGCCAATCCTTCTTGATTCGATGATCGTGGCAGTGCGGTTGGTTGTGTGACGTTTGCCATGCTTGAAATATGATGTGGTTTTCCGATGTCGTTTCGGTATTCGTGCACAAACGTGATATCAGCCCTTGAATCGAGGACACTCGGTTTGGAAATGGCTGGTTTCGGTGGTGGCTGTTGGTTGGTCTTCAGCGATCGTTCTATCACATTCAACATAACATCGCGAACATTTGTCATTTCTGGATTGATCATTTCGCGTGGTCCATTCTGTACTGACGACGGGACCATGGTAATTGTTGTTTGATTCGGATAAAGCAACACCTTTGGACTGTGTCGATTGCCTGGCGAAGCTTCATTCTCTTCGTCAGCCGTTTCAGTGGCTGAACTATCGTATTCTTCGACTTTTTGCTTTCGCGGTGGCTGTGCAACCGGCGGCAATAATCGATCATCTGTATTTGTGGCGGGCGTTGTTGATTCCGATGACTCTTCCTTCTTGATTGTTATGCTCGACACAGACGATAACGATGTTTGTGTGTTCAATGTAGTTTTGGGACTTTCAACGGATGCCGTATCACTGCCACCCTCATTTTCATCGCATGACGATGTGCTCAAATCCGATTCATCACCGTCGGTAATTGCAGCGCGACGCTCCTCACTCGGATGCGTTTTATAGTATTCAGTCACAGCCAAATCAAACGAGTACTTTTTCTTGTAATGAAAGTAAAAACTTTTTAGCGCAACCGCTGTTTTGCCCAATGTTTCGGCCAGTTGTGACCATTTTGGTCCGACGTCTTGCAGCAATGTTTTGAATTTGGCAATTTCTTCGTCGGTTAAATTTGTGCCAAGCAAATGCGGACCCAATTTCCGTTTTATTTTTATCAAACAAGCCGAACAACATTTCGTAACGTTTGGTGGTATTTGAAATTCTTGCACGATTGGTTCACGAATTTCCGGTGCCAGTTCGAATAGTCGAGACGGTAAGTTTCTAAATCGTTTGACACGATCTTTGGGATTTGGACACGTTGGCAGTGGACAGCTGGGATACCGATTTCGCACCGATTTACATTGGCATGTATTGCAAACACGAGCACCGGCCGGAATTGCATCATCCGATATACCGTACTGTTGACCACGACCCTTCTCCAATGGTCGCGTTCGCATACAATTCTCCTCCTTGCACACGAAACACGGATGCAATTTATCTGCAAAAAGAGAGAAGAAAAGAAAGAAAATAATTAACGAAATGTTCAAAAAATTGAAGCAACATTGTCAAAGACTCAGCAAGATAAACAACACTTGACTACGAATTACTCTTGGAATGTGTTTTCCGAAATCTTGTCTCAAAATTAAATAGAGTGTGTGTGTGCGCGCTTAAATAAACTTCTTGGACGACATGAAAGCAAACGATACTCTTGAGCATCTAGTCGAATCAGTTTATGTATTTGTTCAAAAATTTATCGTGAAAAATTCAATCTATTCAAACAAATTAATGACAACCATACACACACTTAAAACTAAGCAATAAAATTGAATCATGTACCGCATTTCGATAAATCAGATTCCGTTTTTACAAAAAGTGAAATTTTCATCACGCTACCGCGTGTATGTTATTTATTTATTATAGATTTCATTCGGTGATAAAATTTGCATGAATATTTATGCGTGCAATGATTTAAATTTGTTTGAATATATATGTGTGTAAGTTTTTCGCAAAGTTATATCTTTTCAATTGATTTTGTGGGCAATTCAAGTGAATTGTCTTTAACATTAAAAATATTGCAATTTAGCAAATAAAACGTGGATAAGTTTTTCAATTGATGTGTAAAAGTGGCCCCAGTAAATCAACGAAGATCAAAGTGAAGCAATTGCGTAATTCATGGAAGAATGTTTCACATAAAATTGAAATAGACTTTGAAAACAATGTTTACTTTATTGTCGTCTCCCATGGGACAATGTGCGCTGGCAATTTCGAAAAGTGAGTTTAAAATTAGCTCACAGTCCGAATTGAACTGAACACGAACACACACACACACACACAACGAGTATAAACTGGGTATTTCTTAGGATATTAAATGCCTTTGACGTTAGAACCATCATAAATTCAGACAACGAATCGTTGTTAAAGTGAACCGAGCTACCATTGCTATTATTTGAAATGCTTCATTCAAATGTTCGTTTCAACGTTCTATGCAAATGTGCAGATGATGCGCAAATCACTGGGGACATACTCTCTCTTCCCTTATCTTGTGCACGGAAGGCGAAAAAAACACAAACACAATCGGAAAAAATGTTTCCGTGGTCATATCGAATTCATTTTCCCAGCAAATCGCAAATGGAAGTTGACAATTTAAAAGTTAAATGAGCGAATTCAAAAGGAATGCACAAAGTAAATTTCCACTCCGATTGTACTGTTAACGATGTTAAATAGATCATCATTTCGGTGTGGTAGGAACAAGAAAGGTGAACAATGAGCACAGGAAAAAAACGCACAAGATAAGTGGATTGAATCGACAGCTTATCTCTCTCTCTCTCTCTCTCTCTCTCTCTCTCTCTCTCTCTCTCTGTGTGTGTGTGTGTGTGTATGACACCCCATAATCCTCTTGGGTTTTTTCTCTGTCGAGTCAAACTATAGTTCTGCCGTTTCGCTTTGTGTGCCACCGAGACAGTGACATTCTCACAAATCAAACAACACATTGTCAGGCAGTTTCATTCTAATGATTTGCAAACATTACCATTTCCATCAATGTTCTCCGGTTTGGTACCGCGCGCGCGTGTGTAAATAACCAGATTTTCGGGAGAGGGTAATGTAAAATCGTCATTCTCTAAACCATTTTGTTTGGCCGCGTCGTAACAACGTAAACTGTTTGTGATGAGTTCACAAGTTATTCTGATGACGAATGTGAAATTTGGCTGCGATTGAACGAGAGAGCGAGCGATACGGATATCATTTTCAACACATGACAGCCACATAGAACGATTACTTCTGGTTGAAACACACGGCAAATATACCGTGTGCGCCGCACTTATCTTTGCCTTAATGCAATTTTCCAAAATCCAGAATCTCGAAAGTAAAACAAACCGAGCGCAAGCAAAACGAACAAACGACCAACAAAAACACTGACTTGCTAATTTACGCTTTTTTACTAATTAATCGCTTTGCTTTCGCCATCAAGTATTTAATTTCCGTTATTAAGCAAGAAAAGTCGAAATGTGCTTCATCTTCTTCTTGTTTTATTTTTTTTCGGTATGTCTTTGGATTGTGGATGAAATCCCATGGAATAATACTTGGCTTTGCTTTTCAACAAATTAAATGAAGCCAAGTGAAAGAAGAAGTGGAATTTTCCAAAAATAAAAGCCAAACATTTATTAGGGCATTTGCTGAGCAATTACATCAATTATTCACATTAATTTATCAGATTGTGTCGATTGATTCGAAAACATGAGTTGCCATAACATTTTTACCTGTCGAATTCAACAAGAGAGTGAGAAATAGAGATAGAGAGACAGAGAGAGAGATAGAGCGCGGGGGAGCCTATTGGTCGGTTTCTTGTAATCCGAATATTTGATGCGAAGTTCAAATAGAAATGCAAATGTGGTTTTACCTTGCATAAAAATGAAATTCGGCACTTTTCCCCAACTATGTTAAGGTGGATTTGTTTGGATAAATAATGCTCGCACTCGGATGAAAAACGGTTGGGGCTAATTCATTTCAATTTAATTGATTCGTTTAATTGGCAACAGCAACACAGCAGCAGCAGCAGCACAGCATCAAGCATCGCCGACAATATTTCATTGTTTTTCGATTGATTTTCGGTTTTTGAGCTAAATGGTCCCGTTCGATGTGTGTTTATGTGGCACAGTAGCCAAAAACAAGCCCGTGTGATGACCAAACGCTTTTAATTTTGAAATGTGTTGCGGCGGCGGCCGCCGCTGCTGCTCGATGGTTTAATGAAAATACATTTTCTCTTGACTGAAAACCATTTGAAAATGCAGAATATGTATTCGCATTATATGTGGCACATCGTTTGGGTACATAGCATAGGTATATATATATATATTCGAAATTACACTGGATTTGCGTCTAAATTTCCTATTCAGCATGCATTGACCATTCAGAAAATGAGGTTTGATGTATTGTATGCCCATGATTCAAAAGTGCAAAATGAAAAAGCGAAAACACACACGAACGAAAAAATGAATTGAATCGGATTATGCAAATTTCAACAAGAGAGGATTATGCTGATCCAATTTAGATGCCTCGAAAAGCGCAAACAATGACGAAAATAGATGTTGTTCAGTTTGGAATAGGTTATCGATGATCAGCGGATGCACATTTATAACAGTTAAATTAAAATTTAAACGATTTTGTGGGAAAACGCATACAAAAACACACACACCGAAAATAGGTTTTTTTTATCCATTTTTCAGGCGAACATGTTTTGCCAATGAAAAATGTTCTGCAAAGCATTCATGAGTTTGTGAGAAGAGGTGAAACGATGAAGAGAGAATACACATTTAGCCACAGATGTAGCACCGGTCAACAAGAGATGAAATTCAGTTAGAGACAAACGGAGACAAGAGCCGGGATGAAATAATGAAATATGCACGAAATGAATTTTAATTCACAGTTACGAATGTAAAACGCAAATAGTCGAAGCACTTATAGTAATGGTTGAAAATACGTTATACTTGGAAAAATGCAATCATTGTTATTGGGTATGGAGAAAGAGAGAGCGAGAGAGAGCGAGAGAGACAGAAAGAGACAGAAAGAGATAGAAGAAATAGAGGAATTATACACTTTTGCATATCCAGCGACCAACCAAACATATTTTGAGTGTGTATACTCTGCTGATATGTATTTTGACGGAACATTGACTGTGAATTCACAATGAAAATCCCATTTAACTGCAATTCTATCTTCAAAATGAAAATGCAAAGAATGAATTATTAAAAAGGAAGTCGCGAACCGCCAGCCAACCAGCAGCACTGGCTGCAGCAGCATTATACATCTGAAGCGGTTGGAAAAAAAGGGTTGCACTCTAAAATCAGCACAATCAACAGGCAAATAAATGATTTTAAAGCAATTACATTAGAAAAATTCCAAACTTAACTCAAAACATTTTGAACGTCATTATAAATACATTCAATTTATGGTATATTCCAATGACACAGGGTCGTGCACAGTAAACGTTATGATTTTAACTACATTTTATTTGACCGTAATTAAATTTGCGGGTAGTTTATTTTTTGTGTTGTTGCTGTTTGCTTTAAACGATGATGAATAATTAACAGTAAAATGATTAATATTTGCGTTTAATCACCGTGTCTGACATGCTGACGAAGATGATTATAATGATAGCAAATGAAACAATTTAATCATGTTTAAATAATTTCCACTTAATGTAAATTCCAATGATTTGCTCGTTGTTTTTTTATTAATGTCATTTGCACTGTGAATGGGAAATGGTGGAAATGTGTTTGTTATTTTTGGATTTTAAATTGGAGATGAACCATTTTTGTCAGTCGGCAATTGATTTGAGGCGGAAAAATGGAAGAAACATTGATTCACGTCAACATTTTGCCCTCAGTTTAGTTGGACGTCATCAATTTCAATGATACTAAATTATGTATCAAGACAGAGATATTCTGCGAATGCTTCGGCATTTAAAGCGCAACTTTTTTCCGGTCGTCCCGCGAATATTTTCGGGAAGTATTTTGGCTCTCTGTCGAATCGAGACCACCGCACAGATTTAATTTTGGACCGTTTCGTTGGCAAATGAATTTTTCATGGTTAATTCATTAGAGAGTTTCGTTCAAGCGATGAAATCACAACGGAAGGCACAATCAAGTAAGTCTCATCTTCAGGCCATACCACCATCACCACCACCAACATAAAATGTTCGTTTTCTGGTGAAGCGCGCTCGTCGAGTAACGGTGAAAAAAATGATGATAAATGTTTTAATGAGAATAAATTTTTCTGAGATTAAAATCAGTTTTCGACCACATCACGAATTCATAACATCGAAATACATTTATCATATTGTTTATCTCTCCTTCGGGCTAACCACCACCGCCGCCGCCGCTACTCATTGACATTCATTTAATTAAGCGTTTATTTGGCCAATATTTGCTCTCGCCATCGGCCATTCTAATATTCCATCGTGTTTTTTTTTTCTCTCTCTCTCTCTCTGTGTGTCTCCGCACTCGCTCTCAATTTAAAATAAATGTATTAAATTTGAATGGTTCGTCGGAATTGATAAAACCGACCGAAATTATTCATGCTCATTAGAATAAAACGCATTCGATACGCAATCGAATGGATAAACTTGACTAATTGAAAGTGCCTCGCACACACATGTTTAGTGCCATTAGGGCCTATAAATAATTGAATCGTTGGGCCAATAAAATGAGAGCGAGAGAGTAAGAGAGAAAATTTGGACGAATGTTCTACCTGGCGGTGCAATTTTAGGCCATAATTTGTTTCATTTTCCGCTCTTTATATGCTAATCGAATAAATTGTTGTTGTTTTTCCTTCTCTGACCGGCCAATTTATCATATTATTTGTTTCGACTTCACATGAGACTTGAGCCAATGGATCTGGTCAATAGTTTTTCGATCATCATTTTTAATTATGCATAATTGCACCATTTTGACGTATATAAATAATTACAAATGGTTACACAAATGGCTGTTAATTCGTATAATTTAAATTGCAAATGTTTAACTAAATCGATCTAATTCCATTTTGCAAACGGATCAATGGATATTCATTTGTATCTGTTTAAATTGTCACATGGAATTAATCGAACGGCATCGAACATTTGTTAAATTGCATTACCGAAAATCCCAAATGAGGCCATGTTATTGCTGCAAAATGCTGAACATTAAATATATGTTTGGTGTCGATAATTGATTTTCGGTTGGAAAATGCGCGATTTCCATATGGATATGAATTATGGGCCTAAGGTTATGTTTATCAACATTGTAATTGAGGCTTTTGCCATTTTCGTTGTATCCAAATGGCATTATTAATTCCCACAAATCCCTATGATCCGACCACAGAATAAAATGTATTTCAATTGAATGAGAAAAAAGGTGATGAGTGTGAGTGGATGTTTAAATGCATAGTAAATGCGATATCCCTCATTACCTCAACATTCGTCTTCCACTATCTAAACTCGGAAAATGTGTGGAGATTTCATAAGTTTCATTTAGTTCGCTGTGTCAATATTATCAGTGCAGTACAAATAATAAGCGCATAGTTAAATTCGCGGTGCTACCATCTTATCATATAATCACAAGTACTTAGCTTAATTGTGTTAATTGGTGCGTATGAATTAAATTATGCACAACACGACGCTCATACACCGCTACTCATTAGTCAGGATAAGATGGAAATCGTGTAGTGCAGTTACAGTGGCTTGATTCAATTAAAACAAATATATCTTCTACCATTTCTTGTGGAGTGTTCAGTAGATTCTATTTCAAGGCGCATAATTTTAGATATCAATGAAACAAAAAAATCCTTGAGCGAACTCGCAATTTGAAATGCAAAATAAATTTCTGGCTTGAAAAACCATTATCCCAATTGATTTTAGTATAAATATCGCTCTGATTTTCCCCCCTTACACCATGTACTGATGCACGGACAATATCATTGAGAAAAGTAAATAGATTCCAAAAATGTATATTTCAATATGCAATCAATCAATTTAATCGAATATTTATAACATTCGAATATGAATTCAATGGATTCACAAAATAAATAAAAAACGCTTTGCATTTGGAAATGTGGAATGTGTGCGCGCGAGCGAGCGCGAAATGATCGAAAATAAAAATCAGTGAATATGAAATGAAATATGAATGTCAGAGCACTCGAAGCCAATTAATTTCAGCAAATTCGAATAAAAATGCAGTCAAAAATTGAAATCAGACGGAACCGAAAAGAAATGGGCAGAAAAAAAACCGGTCACTTAAATTCGTGTGTTCCAACGTATGACATTTTTCAGTGGCAAACGAATGCACGTTGAAAAAAAAAGATGAACATACACACATGTGCGCAGTACTGTTTCCATTCGTTCGAAATGTGGATGTGTGCATTGTGTATTTTGCTTATTTTCATTTTGATTAACTAGCGATTTCAATCGGCTGGCTCACCGATGAAAATCCATTTATGGGTGCACACACATTGTGCTGCAACGACAAAAATTGATTTTTCATAATAAACGAGACAGAAAAAAAGTACACACACACACACCAAACTTTGGCGGCAAATAAACATTGATGTGTATGTGAGAGGCTTAACTGAACAAAAAGCGACATTTTTAATTGACAAATTTAATTTATATCATTTAACATGCGTTCCCATACCAAAGAAACATGTGTACATTTTGAATTATATGGAATGTTAACATATGCTCACTCTCTCCCAGTTCAATGCTATTACTCTTGCTATTAACGAGTGGCAGCGGACTCGAGAGTAATCGAGATTGATTCATCGTTGGAATTAGCCGAATCCGAGGCTTCAAATCGAATGCCCGAAGAAAAATCAACAAAAATTTGTTTGAATTCCTATTTTTTTCTGATTTGTCTTCTTTTTGTATACATATATACACACCCCTTTCGTTGTGTTTTGATTTGTCTCTACATATATCCAAAGCAAAGAGAGAGAAAAAACGAACAAATAAACCCTCTGCTATTTGCTATTGCCACTTCATATTCGAGGTTTGTTTGTTAATTATGTTGAAATGAAATAAAAGCGAACGTCGAAATGCGAAGGGTGACCCATCTTAAGTTGCGGTTTGCGGTAGTTAGCCAATTATTTTTGATTTCTCCACTTCGGTTTGCATTCGTCGCATTGGAATAACAACAGTTTTGTCTGAATTAAAACTGAAGAAACATTGTTTCGGCCAGCGCGTAATGAAATTTCTCTCTTTCTCTCATTTCTTCCTTGGCCCATCGTCATCGACCACAACCGGCGTTGTGTAGTGGGCAAGAGTGATTTATATTTTTGCAGGGCACTTGAATCGCTTATGATTCCGATCATTACAGATTAACTTTATTACGAGCAGTCAGTGGTACATTATATTTTTTGATGATGCGCAGTAGAGTGCAATTGTTTGCTTTGCCAGTGGTGTTTTTCTCTTCTTTTTTCGCCTCTCCACTCTCGGTGTGTGTATTTGTTCAACATTGCTATGCTGTTTCAATAGATTTTTCCCGTAGTGCGATATGGATTGCGATGTGGTACATCACGAATGAACGAGGAAAAAAGAAGAGCACGCCGACTTTTCGGTATATAAATCATGAGCAACGGCTAAAAAGTGATCCAGTTACAGTTTTGACTTTCCGCGAATCACACATACATTCGGTAATTCATATTCGAACCTTGTGCACGTGGTGCATATGTGCTGTTGTCGTTCCGCGCTGTTATCGATATCATTTTTCACCTCTTTCTGTCTGTTCAGCCGCTGTACTGAATTCACTCAGCTCGACTAGTATTCATTGATATTTTTGGGCGATTTGTTCGAGAGAATTCGATTGAAATTTTGGGGAAATGTTTTCGAATTGGTTAACATCAACAACGACGACTGCATCAGCATTACAAACGAATGCACCAGATGTGATACTAGAAATTGGTCCATTGCCATTTTCACGATTCGCTGCACACAGTACGTTGTTGGCGGCACACAGCGGCTATCTGAGATCGATTTTACGGCCGGACGAACGCATTCAAGACTGTCCAATTTATGTACCAAATGTAACAGCTGAACATTTCACGCCGCTGTTAACGTACATGTACACGGGATTTTTGGATTTGAATGTTGAGAACATTTTCGGTGTACTGTTGGCCACGCATGTGTTGCACATGCCACGAGCATTGGAAATTTGTCGCAGCTTTCTTGCACGCATTCAATCGGAAGGATATTCGAGTAATGGGTTTTTCGAAAAGTTACCATCACCATCGCCATTGGCATCAAGTGACGCAATCAAAGTGGTTCGACCGATTGCAAGCAAAGCAACAAGCGGTGGCTTAGCATTCGTTGCACCACCAGTTACAAAACCTGTACTTGGAAGTTATGATACACCGTTTAAAAGTATCAATTTAACCATGGGCGCAAGTAATGTTGATCTGTGTGAGAGTTATGGAAAAATCGACGAGAAAATTGTGGTCGAAGAGAATACGAATCGTGAATCATCCGAAGCTAGTACATCGCAAAGTGTTGATGTCGATCGATTGACACCTGAACCAGAATTGAAGGATGACACGAAATTAATTGCTAAACCACCATCGAAATTTCGCAAGCGATCGCACAGCCGAACAAATTCGTCGCAAAGTCCCACTTTAAACGACGACATTGTGGAAAAAGAAAAAGAAAGTTTGCAAGAAGTGGGTGAATCCGAAAAGTTTATCGTTGATGTGGCAAGTTGTGATGGTCCTGTACGATTTCAACGCGTTCTAAACGATGCATACGGCCGTTTCCCGCAGAACACTTGTTCAACCGTCGCAGCAAAGCAAATGCAACACGTTGAACGCAAAAGAGCACACATGACTAACTCATTTCACTTACAAATGGCCCGTAACATATCGGAGCGTCAAGCAATCGAAGCCGATCGAACGGATTCCGAAAATAGTGAAGAAATTGTTGTACACGATCGCACCGACAAATCATCAAAGAGTGATCGCATAAAATGCAAAAATAACTGCATCGCCAGTGCAACAACGAAATCCGAAGAGCTGTACAATTGCGTCTATTGTAAGCACACATTTAAAAGTCAGTATTGTTATCAGAAGCATGCCAAGCGGCACATTAATCCGTTATCGATTGAGAGTTCAATCGAAAGTGGTGGTGGTGGTCAGAGCGTGAATAAAAGTGAAAATTCGTCAACAAAAAGTGTAACAAACTCGGTTGCTGCAACATCATCGCATTCGTCGACAACGACGACGACGACCTCATCAACATCAATATCACAGAGTGTTGACGTGAAACGTGAGGTGCGACCACTTGACATGAACGTTCAATATTATCCGTGTAAAACGTGCGGCAGCAAATTTCCCAGCTACTACTTTGTGCACAAACACCGTAAACTGTGCCATGCCAACGAAGAAAATTGAATTTAATTAGTCGTTCACCCAATGCATTGTAACACAAATATAGAATGTATACATATCAGAGAAAGAAAAAACCATGAAATTTTGGAACCAAATAAAGAGTTTTCTTCTTTGCTTTGTAGAATCGATGAAGAAACGAGAAAAAAATGAAAATTTTGTGTGTCATTGTCACTTGACGAATGGAAAAAAAATGATTTACTTTGTAATTAGTTAAAAAGCGCAGTCCCGTTTCAAAAACGGTGATTTTTCCCTCCTCCTCCCCTTGGTTTTCACATTGTTTATCTTGCTGGTGGACATTTTCAAATTAATTTGTTGAAATTGAACACGGTTCTGACTTACCTTTGCTATCAACGGTTGTATCGTCCTCGGTTGATTCGGATGTATCTTTTCGTCGCTTCTTTGCCTCACTGAAAAACACAAACAATTTTATTTCATTAAACAAATTGTTTCAAACAATCAATCAAGTAATTTCGAATCGATTAAAAAGTATCTACCACACATTATAGCTTATATGATTGAACCGCTCAAGGGAAAATAAAAATAAAATCAATCCCGTTTTTCGACATCGTTAAACTGAATAACGGGGAAAAAAAGAAACAAATCGCATCGTAATCAATCGACATCTTTTTCCTGTTTTAATTTCCGTAGATTAAATTGCATTCGTTTTGAATAATTCTTTGTTTTTCTTTCGTTCGTTCGATTTTTGCCCCACCATCACGAAAAAAGGAACAGGGAATAAATGTGTATTTGCAAATAGCATTTCAATTAAATTCGATTAGGAATTTGCCGAGAGTAGCGTAACTGATGAGCAAAGGTTCCAGCGAAACGGCAGAGCGAAAAAGAACGGAAAAAAGAGCGTATGCGATTTCGGCAAGAGTCAATGTATAGTTCGACACACACACGGGCCAAAAAATGTGTGTGTGTGCACATAAGCGGTTTAAATGCAGCCGATTTTTTGTGTTGCTCTCTCATTCAGTTTGCGAACAGAGGAATCTTTCATATTTGCTCAGAGAAGAAGCTTTTTGAATCATTGGTTTTTATGTAAACAGAAAAATATCAATTTGAAAGATGAATGTGCGTCGGAGTTTTCCATACATGAAAATGCTATTTGTTTTCGAACGAAGCAGCAGCAGCAGCAGCAGCAGTAGCTGGAAAAAAACCTTCAGCTCTCAAAAAATGATTTCTTCATTCAAATTCAATGGGAATTCTTTTCTCGCATGAAAATGCACTTTCGAAAACTACTGATTCGTTTTTTGTTCCACATATACTTCATTCGCGTATCTATTGATTCTATTCATTTTCTCTGCATCGAGTTATCATTGATAATTCCTTACCTTTCGTCTAATTTTTCATCTTCTTCGTTTGCATTGGATGCAACAGTATTCACAGCAGATGATACACTTGTATCCACAGCCTTGTTGTTGTTCTCTAATTTCACGGTATCATTTTCGGATGATGCAGACGACGACGACGATGATGACGATGACGATGAAGATGACGATGGTGATGGGTTCGTTGGTGCCGCCGCCACGGCTGACGCTTGATTTGTGTTATTCAAATGTGGTGCGTTCTCGTTCGACGTTGCATTCGATGCGGTCGCTTTATTCGCCAACGATGTAACGATTTCCGTTTTTACTCCATTTACGGTATTCACAATGCTCGCGCAGTTGGTATTCGATGCGGCAGATGTCGTTGGGGCGGCAACCATTGTCTGGGCTGGATTTCCACTATTGTTTGCGCTTGAGGCCGTGCCATCTGCTGGCAACGCGCTTGGTGAGCTAGAATGGGTTGTGTTCGCTGCTGTGCCCTCAGTTTTCTCTCGAACGGTTTCATCATTTTTATCAATGTCAACATCCATGCTTTTCACACTGCTATCAGTGTCACCGGCTTTAGCTGATACTGACACCGTTTCACTTTCATTCACATTATTTGTCGTTGTTGATGCTAGAAATTCAATGGAGACAAACAAAAAGTTGAGCAATTTCAATAAAGTTTTCATTTCAATTGCAAATCGTGTCTTGCACGGCATGGCAGAACTGAAGCTATACGTACCAGTTGATGGTGAATCAGCCACATTGTTGGTTGAGTCTATCGTCGATGCTGTGCTTTCGGCTGGAGGGCAGCGCACTTGAGGCGTAAACTGAGATGGCAATGAATTCGGAGGTGTTGTCGAGCCTGTTGTTACTTGTGGTGGCGTTATATTTGCTGAATTCGTCGCACGAGCACCAGTCTTTTGTTGTTGTTCACGTTGCAATCTATCGAGAAAAAAGTCATAAATTATTAGTTTACATTCAAAATGAGGGCTGCTCGCATTTAGATGATCTTACCTCGTTGTTACTCCAGTTGTCATTGCATCGACAATGCTTTGAGATTGAGTATGATTGGATTTGTTTGGATTACGGGAGCTTCGCGTTCGTTGACGAGATTTTCGCAACAATTGTTTATAATTTTCTGTTTTTTTGCTGAGGTAGTAGTATCGCACACAATCTTGTGCACTCTTCCGATCCAGACTAGCAGCAATGGCGCCAAAGTTTTTCGGATGTTGCAGAAATTTCTCTTTGAAAATTTCCTTTTCGCCGGTTGTCCACACATTCAAGTTCTTCCGATCCTGCTGTTGGCAAAGAAAATACACAAAAAAGAACAGAGGACGAAACGAATAAAACAAAAACGAAACGAAAAGAAGAAACGGAACCAAAAGCAAAGCGAACAGAGCTCATGAGAAATCCAGTTTGGGCAGAGAATAAAACGGAAATGTGTCAACAAACCTTGAAGTCGTTTTCCATTTCGGTGACGGCTCCATTTTCATTGTGAAATACGTATCGCTTCTGTTTAGCGTCTAGCATCAGTGGCGGAATAACTGCATACGAGCGCATTTTCTTGTCTTCGTTTGCCTGAAATACCAGAGAAAAAAAAATCATCATTCAGAAACACAATTCGATGGCACACGGTTTCAAGTGCTTGTGATTTTAAATCTAGTCAATTGTTTTGGGTGGAAATATTTTTATCGAACCGTACCTGTTCTTGTAGCCCGTCAATGATTTCCTCTACGTCAGCTTCCGACTTGATGCGTGAACCGACGCGATTGAATCGCTCCTTATCTTCACGCTGTTTCCGTAATTCGGTAAAGACTTTTTCAAAAAATTCCCTATTTTTCGCATCTTTCGCCTTTCGCTTTGCACTCGATTCGATTTTTTCGACGCGACGCAGCCACTCCTGCGACAATATCGAATACTTTTCCACCAGTGCCTGGTCTTTAGCTGCTCGTTCAGACTTAAGTTTCTTCAAATGCAATAAAAGCCTAGATTTAAACGACTGATGCCGTTGGATAATTTCTTTACAAATTTCTACGTCCGATGGTTGATTGTACAAAGGCAATTCGACTGGTGGGCCTAGCGTTGCCATCTGTTGATGTGCCGCATTCGCTTTCTTTCGATTATCGGCATAAATTTTCTGCGCTAAACTCCGATGTTTCGGTTGTACTTCTTGTTTTTCTTCGGCTTTGGCCGGTTTCGAGGTGGTCTCCTCGAGTGACGCCTGCTTTGTTTTTAGCATTGCTATTGTCTTTTCAGCCTTATTTATTTCCATATCCACTTTTGTGATTTTCTGTAGTAGCTCATCCTTGGTGGCGCGCAGCTCTTCCGATGGATCGTTTGGCGGTGTTGGCGATATGGCTTCCACTTGCGGATGATAGGCACCAGTCGATGGTGGATCTCGGACATCGACTTTCAGCAGAGGAGGCGGTGATTGTGAATGATTTTCGGTGAGCCGAATTTTCTTAAATGCAGGCGGTCCACCAGGATCTGGTGGAGCAGCTTGTTGTGGCCGGCCCGGCAAGTATTCACTTGGAATTCGTCGATCTGTTCATCATTGTGGCGTCCATTTCAAATTGTTGTCAAAGCGAGAAAGAGAAAGAGAGAGAGAGAGGAAGAGAGGAAGAGAATGAGGAACGAGAGCAAATTAGTGGGAAAATCAATTTGGTTTCGATTTGAATTACGATGCCAAGCTATTGTTCATTAACTACACTCACCTTCAGGCAACAGCGAGATGCGGGGTCTATTCGATGCATTGTTTGCAACCGTTTCAATCGTACTGGTTGGTGGTAAACCATGAGATATTGATATATTTGCTGGAACTGAAATCGGAGCCGATCGATATTCAACTTGTTGTGGCACTTGTGGTACGCGTACATATGGGGCTTCCCGAAAAGTCTGCAACAATTCAATCATTATCATTAGATACATTGCATGTCGATTAGATTCGTATTCAATGGCATTTCTCTCGATTCGGATGATGCATCTTACCTGCATTGTTCCATATGGATTTTGTTGAACATATCTAATCGGCGCTTCTCGAGCTGGAACTCTGTAAGATTGAGGTGATGCAGCTGGGGTTGGCTGTGGTCCTTTGCTATATGGTTGGGGTGTGTCGACAGGCCTGTATTCACAAAGAAAACAATAAAGTTTCCAATTAGTACATGAAACCAAAGTAATCAATTCACTATTACTAATTGAATAGCAAGCAACACTAAAGCCAATCCAAACAATCTTTTCTTCAAAGAATATAATGGTAATAAGTTTATCGTTTTAGGCACAAGCCCGATATCAGAACTCTGCACACGTGAATATTCAATATTTGGTTCTACATCCAGTTTAGTCCAACAAAATAGGTTTAATCCGTTACAATTCGTTGATTATCGTTTGTATCGAATTCAAATTGTCCAAATGTAGGAAGTGAGGCACCACAAATTCACATTTTGTGTTTTTTCTACGAAAAAATCATACACCCAAATGAAGTCTCCATCAACACAAATACAGTATCACAAAATCGCCTTTATTATAACGGCACACCTTTTTGAAATAAACGATAAATTCTCGTGTGGTTTTATTCATTCCAAATCACCTGCCCAAAGCCGTACACTTTCAATATATCACATGGATTATGAAGTTTATAATCCGAATTTCATAAATACATTGTGTGGCCACGTTCGAAAGTCGGATTTTTTTTATAGATTAGACCTAATGACATAGGCTATCTACATCGAGCACTTGATATTGGACTTCCATGGAAAGTTTCGATGTAAATCATGATCACAATCGAGCACTTACTTTTTCATTGACAAATTCAAAACTTCGGCACCATTTTCTGATTCAGCTGTACACTCGTTTTCATATTGAGTATTTAATAATTTCATTTTGGGGTCAAATTAAACAACGGCAAATTCAACTATCACACTCGTCTAAACCTACAAATTAAACACTAGACAATTTCTTATTCTAAACCAAAACAACGCTCCAATTTTAGCACATAATTTCTGATGATTTTTCAGATTTTTTTCGGTTCGTGGAGATCAGAGAGCACCCGAAAAAGGTTTATCGTATTCGAAAAGTGTAAAAATATAACTATCGCTTCAAAATATTTGCTGAGTGTTTACTCGGGTCGATTAATGGAAAAAACAGAGAGAAACCAAAATGAGGCACAGAACGAAAGAGACAGAAGAGAAACCGAAATTTTTTTATGAACAAAACGGTGTACCTGATATACACATATATTCGTGTGTTTTTTTCCTCTCACTCTCTCGCCATGTATGCCATCACTAAAAAGGTTCTTTCACATATTTGCCTGCTCTCCGTGTGTATATGTGCATGCACACATACACAACTATCTGTTTCCTTTTCGCTCTCGTCACAATACGCACGCACACGAATGTTCCTTTCTCGGGCAAAGTGTTCATCGATCATTCACAAGAAAGCGAAAAGCAGAAAAAAGGAATTCGAAATAACAATAATTAACAGGCACAGTAACGAAACCGATCACTGCACCTAAAAGACAAAAGAATGAAGCGCACGCACACATTTACACAAATGTGAAATGCATTTAAATTCGTAGTGCATGTATTTGCTTAGAAATTCCAGAAATACTACAAGAAACCATGGTTTTTTCAAAAGGAGATTGCTTTCGTCTGTTTCCTATTCATTGTCTGTGCGAGGATCTCTTTCGACACACTCACATTCGAACAAAAGAGAATGGGACGTATGATGCACACATTTGTAACGCATACACATGCATTTGAAACCAGCTGCGCATGCTTGCATCGTTTAGCATAGTTATTCTTCTTGTTGTTGTTGTTTGTTTCAGTATTTTTCCTTTAGGTAATGAGGCTTCGGTTCACTCACTCTCTTATTCGTCGAAATCATGTTTTTGTACGTAAATATGACCAAAAATTAAAAACGAAATGCATTACTACAGTAACACAATGCAGCTGAATCGGCTGGTCCCTTTCACACCGCAGGCAAATGCACGTCGAAATGTTATGTTGCAATATTAAATGCTGTAAGCGACAGCAGAATACAAAATGCATGACAACGGTAGTTTTTTTCTTCTCTTAAATACGGTTGATTTTATGTGCATTTCCCTTTTTGCAAAAAAAGAGAGAAATGAAATCCATTATATTTGCGAGTGAGCACACATTTCAAACATTATTGCAATGTCAGGGTATAAAAATATATATACATGATGACGACGATGAAAAAAAAAACACAGCAACACTAAAACGACAAACGGAGAGCTTAATGTGAGAATAAATAAACTGTAAAATGGGGAGACACATGGAGATATGGACGAAGAGAAACGGAAAAAAACACAAAACTGGTACGCAGAGCGATAACCAGAACGAACATTGAAATGAAAAAAATCTCTCATTCGAGAAATGTGATACAAAAACAAGGTCATATTGAAAATTCGATGCCGATCGTGTCGCCGCCGTCGTCGTCATCGTTGTTGCGAATGCAGTTGAACACGCAATAAAATGTACGCCATATACACCTACATGATCCCACTTTGTGCGCATTTTATTATTCGCTGATCGGTCAAATGAAACAAAATACGATGTCATGCCGTTTCAGTTTCGTGCATTTGCAATGGCAAACACTCAATATACATCGAATGACAGTTGCAGGCAACGGGAAAAAAAAATTTGCAAGCTTTTCATTTGTTTCGTTCCTTCGTTCGTCTCTCTTTTTTTTGCACGGTTCATGAGCCTGTCTATCGTTTCCGATAACAACGTATGATAGTCTCTGAAATAAAATAAACATGCCCAACATTTTGACGTATTATATTTGTTCGCAATAATTGTAAAAACGACACCAACCAACACGTTCATAGTAAAATTGTGTATTTTTAGCTCTCACGAACAAATTGAAATGTTGGATTTTGTTTACACTAGTTTGTGTACAGCAACAACAACAACAACAACACCAGCAGCAAATGACCAATAACAACTTTCAATCGCCATCAATTTTTCGCCGTAGTGAAAACCTTTTGAAGGTTCACTGCGATTAGATAAGAGACCGTAATCAATCCAACTTATAGATTACGATTGGTAAATATGAACAAGAAGTTTACATTTAGCCCGCTTGGTAATTCCAACAAAAATGATCACATACACGTAATTAAAATCACACACATTCACCTATGGTTATTATCTAGCTCAGTGCACAAGTGGCACAACTAACGAATGCCAATTCATCAAGTGATGATTTTAAATCGCCCGTGAAGGAGTACAAAAAAAATTGCGTGGAACCGAAAAGTGATTATTTTGTTTCTCGAATTCTCCAAACTGATATGATTCATAACACATCTCATCATCTCAACAGCCATGAAATTGAGTTTGAGTTGGTTTTTAATTGGATTCAAACGTTGGAAACATATCAATCGCCATGGATTAATACTCGCATTTGAGAGCATCATTAAAAATCCAACTTCCATATTCCACACTCATCTTGCGAAAGTAATTAGAAATGTGCATTCATCGGAATCATCCATTGTGTGCTGTTGTTACGTGGTCAAAGATCGGAGAAAACTCGATTTAAATCCACCAATTTGGAATAATTGTGCTTTAAATAGGGAAGGTCATCGAGATATTCTCGACGAGAATGTTCTCTGAAGCAAAAAAAAAATCGATCGAACCAACCATCGTTAAACTGTATTAAATGAAATTGATTGATCTCTTCGAACGAAATCACCAGCCAAGCGAAACACAACGCATAATATGCACGCATAATGATGAACATCGTCAATTCACAAGAATTCAACGCCAATTCCGAACGAGAAATGAACCAATTTGCCCAATGAATCGTTTGGCGTTTAAAAGAAATTATTTGATGTTGATAATTTTGCCTGTCTTAAACAGCACAACACAATCATTTATGCTGATGGAAAAAAAATATCGTGCATTTTTCCCTTTGTTCTGAAGTAACTGCGTTCTGAAGCGCTGAACACGAAACGAACAAAAACAAAGACTGTTGAAATGGAATTAAATAATATGCCGTTATTTCGTTCCAACTGGTTTTCATTTAATGCCAATGCTTTTGGAATGTTGAGCATATTTTTCGTATTAAAGTCACATCATCAGAAGAAATGCATGGAAAAAACCGAATAGGCATACACCATACACACACAGAGGCCGAGGAATAATTTAATTTTTAGGTCAACTGGTTTCGAAGTAGTACTTAGCATGCGGCGGTGTGCCTGTTCTGTATATAAATTGCATCGGACATGATTTTACTCGGAGTTGGGGCACAGAAAAAAAATGTACCTGTGTTCCTAATGTATATTATAAAATGACGCGTAATAGCAAAGGGCCAAAATATGCGTGCGTGTGAAGGAAATTAATGTGTTCGCTGATGCCGGCAATTTAATGGCAGGCAACAGTATGAACAAACGAAAAAATGTCACCATGCATGTGAATATTAAACGATATGGTGCTCGAGTTCCAGTAAATAGGCAACGTATCGATTGCTTTGCCGTGTGTCCGTGAGGAGGCTGTGGAGGTCTGTTGTTGTAATTTGTCGATTTGTTTGTCTCAAAATATTCTACATTCGCATCCGAATTATCGATTTTCGAAATAATATGTAAGAATCAGCATCCATACAATCCATCCACATTGAGTGTGTCCGGATAAACGCGAGCGCGGATACATACTGTTCCTCGCATTCGCAACCACCACATGTTCACCCAATCGTATACACGACATGTTTCTATGTAAAACGGGGCGAACTGACATGATTTATAGTCGAAACGCAAAAAAGTACCATTCGCCTTTGCCATCGATCATAACAGCAGCAGCAACAGCAGCAGCAGCAACACCAGAAATAACAATGGGAATACACGAAGTCTAGTCATTATTAAGAATGGTTCATGTGTTGTTGTTGTTGTTGCTGCTGCTCTCTCTCTGTGTGTATGTGTTTTTTGCTGTTATTATTATTATTTTGCAACGGATCACGAGACGGGCGGCTGCCGATGATGGAATGCGCGATGCTTATATATGAATACATGCTCTGGCCTCAAATGTAATCCACATTCTTGAATACATAATGTGTAAAACGGGCAAAAACTTGGAGTTAGTTCATGTTTACATCTCGTCGCTCTCTTCTATTTCTTTTTCAGGTCTTTTTTTCTTCTCTCCGCTTACTGCTGCTGCTGCTGCTGCTGCTGCTGTCGTTTTTTTCGGGGTTCTAGAAATTTTACTGGTTTGTCAAACACAATGCACAGATAACTTTCATTCATTTCGCGTTTTCAATGCAAATACTCACACACACACACAAACATACGGTCGACGTAACATAAGCCGGATTTACTTGGTTGATTCCAATACGAAAAGAAAGTGTAATGCGTATGAAAAAAAAACCATTTTTATTATGTATGTGGAGCGAAGTACAATAGTGGCAAAGAAAAGAATTGAGAAGAGCTGAGCAGAAAAAGAAAGAAGTTTTGTATATTTGTGAACACATTTTACTTTGAGTGAGAAAATTTCAGCTACTGTTCGTATATTGTTCTCAGCGAAAGAGAGTTGCTGAACCAGGGAAGAGAGTCGCTGAGAGTGAAGTCGATGTTGTTGTCGATTGTGTATGAGAAAAGCCGGAAAAGGGTGTTGCCAATGTGTCGCGCAGTATCCACGCACCAAATTATATATATACATGGCAATGGCATGTCTTATAGTACCTCGTTTGCTCGTCTCTCTGTTGTTTTTTTCGTTGTTGCAAAATTCGCAACATTTCATTTCCAACAATTCACACACACAATGCCAATTATGCCAACGAGAAACAACTGTAATGTTTTCAACAAAGAAAAATACGCTGCTTCACTCGCAAATAGATAAAAGAGAAAAATACGGGCTATAAATTACCGCACATTTTCCACTTGAAACATTTCTAAAATGCGAAATACGGCCGTTTATGCTCATCGAAACCAAAAGAAAAACACAGATAGTTCCTTGGAACATTCGGCTAACACTTAACATCAGCACACACACACACGCACACCAAAAAGAAAGAAACCGCATACAAATTCGCTCAACTTTTATGTTTCAGCCACGAGAGCTGTAAAAAATAAAATTAAATTTAATCGGATTACGCTCTAGAAAAACTTTTCAGCAGCAAACGGATGAACTGTCTATTCACAAGTTGAATATTCAACTTTGTATGTGAGCGCGAGTGAGCGAATAAAGAAAGAAAAAAAGCCGCAGCAGCAGCAAAGAAAACAAAATAAAATGCTATGAGTCAAGAAACTTTACAACCGCCGCGCAATAGATCTATGAATATTGAATAAATAATAATGTCGAAATGAGCGCCAACAATACGACGCGCTCTTCTCTTACTATGTACACATATGACGGTTATAAAGTTTGTGTCTCTATTTTGCTGCTGCTGTTGCTACCAAAGCAGCACTCAATTTTCGCAACGCAAATATACGGGATATTGACTACTTCCCAGGCATTTACATTGTTTATTTGCTCGATTTTCGGCATGTCTGCAATGTGTCGATTTGGTCGTTGTTGTTGTTCTCAGAATATCACATTAGTTCCTTATTCGCTGACATAGACTAAAAGCACATGTCATTTATCTGTCAACTGGTTTTTGGCGAAAGAGAAAAGGCCGCATTAATTTTCCGTCTCAAACAGAGTTGATTTTGATCGACAACGCCATTGTCTATGTTGGGTTCGGTTGCTTAAATTTCGTTACTATAATACTTGAAATGTTTGCGGGTCTGCTTGTGGCATTTACACTAAAACTTTGTTATTCCAAAGTTTAATTGATTGGTGACGCACAAACGCCATTCCAAAACCTGACATCTCCAGCCAGCCAGACAATATGCAATGAAATATTTACTGCTAATTTTAAGCGTCATAAAATTCATAGACACGTCATATGCTAATTGGCTAATCCAAATTGAGCAATATTCAATTTTAATTTGGTAGTCATGACGATATTTGATTTCATAATTAACAAACTTTTGCTATCTTATCAACTTCGACACAATGCAAACGTTTTTTTTCCTCTTTTGAAATATATTCCATCACACGATTGCATTTAGTCTAGTCAAATTGAAAATTATTTTCCGAAAATATTCGAGCAAAGTCTTACAAAATAACGAATGAAATCAACGCGTTCATCAATTGATTCTATTGTTGTTGTTTTTTTCATTATGGTTCATTCATTTTATGGTTTGAATGTCATTCACTATGAATAGCTTCCATGAGGGAAAGAAAACCTTATTAAATTTGAAAAAGAAAGCAACCAAAAGGCTTTTACTATTCAGAAGTGAAGAAAAAACGATTTGAAACTGAAACATATGCGCATCTGACTGCCGTTTAATTGATTTTTCATTTCTATCCCATTGAAAACTCATCCAATTCTTTTAATTTTTGCTCCATTTTATGGCATTATTTCAAAAGACACCGTTTTGATGTTTTTTTTCTACTCAGTGCTCGACTTGTCTTTTTTCCCTTGCAGTTCTTGATTTCAACCCGACGAGAAATTTGCGGAATATCGCATTGCGACTATTCTACGTATAGTCGCAATACGAAAAAGTCCGTCGAACGCAGCCAACTTCACGTTGGTTGTACGAAGTTTCAAGTCGAAATGTCACACTCGATCCAGTTACAACTTCACATTTATCGCAGCGCGAATAGTCGCAGGGTATTCAGCGATAACATTTTGCGGCAACTTTTATTGTGGATACCTATTCGCATTGCGAGTATCCGCACTCAAAAACGGATATGCGACGGATAGTCGACGTACACCTATTTTACCGCAAATTTCTCGTCGGGCAAGAGTACATAAATGCAAGGGAACGCTCATTCGAATATTCATTCGGTGCAGTAAAATGTGATTTTAGCATGAAAACGAAATGCGACACAACAAAGCGCAAAAATGAAGGAGAGAGGAAAGAAAAACGATCTGAACTCAAAATATTACGTGTTAAATCCACTAGCAGCACTAGCAGCAACAACAACAACAACAACAACAACAACAACAACAACAACAACAACAATAAACCATATCATTGCTATGGTATGGCAACGAGGCAAAATGTGGCAACAGCGCACGAACCAAGAACAATTAATGTATATTTATAGTCACGTAGATAGAAGGAGCGAACGAGATGGAACGAGCGTGTGCTGTGTGCACGAGATAGATGTGTGTGTGTATGCTATGTACGGTATGTGCGTGTGTTTGCATGTTATTGCAAAAATACCGCACACTTTCCGCACACTCACTCTTGCTCTCCCTCTCGCTCGCTCGCTCCCATACAACTCAAACACATACATCAAATACATGCGGCATCAATTAAATTTTCTGAAAGAGCATTATAAAAGCAATCCAAAAAGTGTTATAAGCCTTTTCCATGTACTTCCATTCGGTACAATTCCATTACATTGCACGGGTGGTAGCGACGGCAGAATGAAGGGAAAGTACGGCAACTTCGCATTTGGAAATATATAGCGATAAAAAGGCCAGACTGTGTGTGATGAGGAACAGTATAGAGTGGCAGAAGCGAAGAAAAAAAAACACGTACGATGATTACATACGTACAAAAATCCAAGCGCACGTATATAAGCTCTTGAAAAGAGTGCTACACTGCACGATGGAATAAAAAGCCATATGACATATAAATGTTTGCGTATGTACATTGTACATGCTGTACGGGCAATATAGTGGCATTAATGAATCGACAAGAACACTCAAACCGATTCCACTGAGTGGAAGAAGAAGAAGCAGACTGGAATATGAAACGTTTTACGACGCATGGCTGTTAGACCACGCCTCATAGCAACCAAAATACTCACACAGACACTTCACTGTATCACAAGCAGCAGAGAGAAAAAAGTCGTTGTGTGCTGAATGAATGGAACGATGGCGAAAACGAGACGGTTATATGTGAGAAGAGCGTGCGCGCGCTCGCTCGTCGGCATTACACTCTCATACCGTATACACGAAATGCCATTCGGCTAAGAATCCCAAAGGAAATTACATTCCACACAAATACACATTTGAACTGTGAACGCATTTGAAATCTCAACAACAAAATAGTACATTTATTTCTAGTACACAATTTAGCAACTGAAATCGGAAAATATCATATCGTGCAATGTACGTCAACGGCGAACGCAATCGACTCATTTTCGTTTTTGAATAATCGTCTATTGTATCGTGCCACGAGACGTTGTCGAATCTCATTCTATCGCATACATGGGTCGTTTCGCTATATATACACACACACTAGTTTCACTCGTTCCACCGACCATCTGAATTAAATGGTACTTACTGAATATTTAAATTATTAGTCTGCCTGAAAGCCGTGTGCATGTGTATCGGATGGGCCATACATTTTTGCTAGTTCAAATCGGACACATTTTTTTTCAGCTGCCCTGATATCAAAGGCAAAACAAATAAAAGAAATCGAAACGAAGCCAAAAAAAAAGTTGGAATCTAAGTTCAACTGTTATGGCTCTTCTTCTTTTTCTTTTCTCTTTTGCTACCGATTTTTAGCCAGCTTAGTCGATCGGTCGTATGTCTCTCTGTGTGTATATGCGAGCAAGCTTTTGATTTAATTTATACACACAGTTTGTCGTTATCTTCTTCCTTCTTTTTGTTCATATCTCTCGGCGCGCGTGACACAGAGAAAGAAGCACGAAAAAAAACCGTCCGTCTTTATATACATCAAGCGAAAACTTATTTAATGCCCCGTACGTTGGTCGTTTATCTGGCAAATGGGATCGAGCTCAAAATGATAATATAAATTCGAAATAAAAATGTTCGCCTTAAATTGTATGTAATTCGTGTGCTTCTTTGGCGTCATGAAATGTCGTTTTTAGCGGGCAATTCTGTGTTTCGCCATTCCATTTCGTTCAACTTCCCAATAGAATGCGAGAGGGCAAAAAAAAACACAACTGTCGAAACTACTATACTCTATCCATGTGCCTTTCCACTATAAACGGCATGACGGATTAGATAAAAGTCTATAGAAGATAGCAACTAAGCCAATATTTACGAACTTATATTACTTTTCAGCATATATATGTTGTATAAATGGCTTTGATAAAACACATTTCAACATTATTTGCACACAGAAAGTTTATCGAATCCCTTTTAAAATATACGTGAGTGTGTGTGTTTTTTTCTGCTTACTTTTTGCACTGCCTTGGCTTCTTCTCTGTCTGATAACGCTATATATTTGCTCTGTCTATTTGTAATATGGAAAATCGATATAAATGGTTAGAAAGTCGTGTGTATGTATGGAAAATGTGCCGCAAAAACCATAAATAACCCACTCACTTTTCGATACACTTCAGGCAGCCGTAAAGTTTAAATTTAATTCCAGCATAAACTTTCGTGCATTAATTACTTTGAAATTCATTCTGGAACAATTTTTTTTGCCAATTTAAAACTTCATTTTACACATTTTATAGCCATAGCTTGGTGAGAGCTGTACGTTTTCCTCTCCGTCGCATTTGCTCTACAAATTGTGCTGAGTTGGAGTTGCGACTGTTGCGAACGAAACACATTAACTTTTTAGAAATTGACGGGTCGATTTTTTTTCTGCGCCGTCTGCATCCCTAACTTTGTAATTTTAAGTAAGTTCGAGGTCTGTTCGCGCACAGTTCACAAAATGCACCCCAAATGCTCAAAGGAATTTCTAATTATCCTAAAAAAACTTCTTCTTCTTAAAGACACAATTCTTGGATTTTACACAAACTTTATGCCATCGACTGAAATATAATCCCTGCAAAAGCTACGAGTCGAAGAAAATCGATCGAGCTTACACCCAAAAAGTATGATTTCATACACAATTCCTTCGCTTCGTTCTAGCATCCAATGCAGTGAGGACAAAAATGGCAAACATTTCAATCATACTTTTTTGTTGTTGGCGCGTGGATTTGAGCTTCGCATTTTCCACTCTCACAATCAATGGTGTTTATTCGTTGGTATATGGACCGAGTTTTGATAGGTTGTCACCAACCAATGTCATCTAATCGAATACAATGGCAAACATATTGAATATAAGATTTAATTGAAATTCTCAAAGATATATGAAAAAAACAAGCTTTTTTCCCTTTGTTGTTATGCGGACCGATTTTGGAGAAGGTATACCGAAATTGAACGAAAGTGCGACAATGAGTGACAGAATGACGTCGATAGAACGAACAAAAAGCCTAAAATTCAATGTGATAGCTTCGATTTCAAATAGAACTGAAATTTGGTAAAAGGCCGTGAAAAAAATGGCATTTTCCTCTCACATTTTCCGCACATAACAAAGGTTCATTCGTTCATTCCGATCGCATGGAAACCCATGCACCAGCCAACGTTCAAGCCAGATTGTTTTATCGATTTCAAACGATAACAATGTTGAAAATACATTGCATATTTAATAATGAAATACGAATCGCTTTCACCTTTGTTCACAGCGACAAAACAGACGAAAAAAAAATACAGCGAATACATCGTTTATTTTAATTTTGGGCGTCTGATTGACATAGATACATGTACTGCATTATTACTGTGTCATTATGATGATTATAGCTTTTCATAATAATCAGTAATAATGTTTTGCAGGCGAACTGTTCTGAGCATATGGCATTTTTTGCTTTTTGTAGAGTTTTGTACGCGTGCGACGACAGCACAGCACACACACCAAGTTCTCAATTTTCATTTCGTGGAAGCATTTTTTTCGTTATCTCACTTTGCAAACGGCACACAATTTTCTATTTCTTCTTTGGACAATCACAACGAAAATCACACGAATCGAATGGAACACAAAAAACAGTTGTTTGTACAAAACACAGAAAACAGAAAACAGAAATAAAAACAAATACTTCATATACACAAAGAAACAAACAAAAATGATGGAAATGTAAAGTGATGTGTACTGACCTGAAGTAAAACGTAGGAAATGATTCGTTTATTCTGTATTGGAGGAAGAAAGAGAAAAATAAAATGACAAAAATGGATATGAATTATGAATTGTTGTTTTTTTTTTTTGGTTTTGCATGATTGGTGGATAGAAAAGTATACAGTGTTTGTTGTCGGTGAAATGCTTTTTCGCTCTCTTTCTCTCTCTATCTTTCTTTCTCTCTTTCTCATTCTTGGATTTCGATTCATGAAATCGTAAAATTGGTAAACATTTCAATGATGTTTTCATTTGAGTCTGTGACTCAATTGGAGAGAGATTGTTTATAACAATTGTAGCTTGGAAATGTCACGCTGATAGCTTTCGAACAATGTGACACACAATATAACGAGACGATGGTCGCGTCATCGATATCATCATGCAATCATACGATTGCGAGACAAACAATGTGCGTCAATGCGAAAACGAGCAGATCCAGTCGCTTGAACTGTTCGAGTTCAATTTGTGCGATTGAAAGTTGAAAACACAATATGCATGCAGTAGGTTCTTTTGAAAACAAGATGCGGGTAAAATTTATGATTTCCGTTTGATTTGAAGTTGGCTTTGTCTAGTGCACGGGTCAACTGTCATTCCACCACAATGTGTTCATACACATTTCATTCGAAAATACGAAAAGCCATCCGATAGCATCGAAAAATCATTACTTGTTCGGTAAACAAGAATTAATGGGTTCTTTTTGATTCAATGCAAATGCAGAGAAGGAAAAAACGAACAGAAATTTCAGTGCACAATTATGGAGCAAAAGAAAAAACTTGATGAAATAGTTTCTATCGTTGATATGAAACGAGCCATAAACAAAAGTTTACTGCTAACTGGGATGAAAAAAATTGGTGCACACCCGAACTGGCAAAAAAATGTCACATTTCACTGTCATAAAAAACATTGTTATGCGTAATTCTCTTTCCAATTACATTCCGTTTTCAGTTTTATTTGAAAATCTGTTGTTTTTTATCTGTTTTGCGTGTGCGTGATGGTATGCATATAAATAAAATGTAAAATGTCACCGAATCATCAGCGCGTAGCGTATATATATATGGAACGATTCCAAATGAATGGAAAATTGTGAACAATGCAGGCAGAAATGAAACGACGACGACCCAGCAAAGGAACGAGAGATAAAAAAAAATCCACGACAACATGTAGTTTGAAAATACTCCGACATTTTTCTGCATACATGAATAAAAACAAAAACCAAAATAGTCGCATGAATGATTGCGACACAGAAAATCGTGTGTACGTGGCTCGAAACGATGCCGATGACAACTCCAGTGGCTCGAAGCGCGGGTAACAAACTTGCCACCGCCACAGCCATCATCATCGTCGCCGATGACAAGGAACAACAACGAAAAAATGTAGCTTCAATGGCCTTGGGGAAATTAGATTCGCATACATAAATTTTGTTGCGTGCTCACGTCATTTACAGCAGCAGCAACAACAACAAAAAGAGTTTAATTACAAAATTGCTGCTTGTTATCTATTGTGTGGTGATGCATTCTGCTTTCTATCGCTGGTATGTCAAACAAAAATGGATGGTGTGATTTACAGAGGCACACAAAAAAAATGGATTTTTTTTCTTTCTCTGATGAACATGAATGTTAATTAAAACTTCCGAGGATTGCATTTCATTTTTTGCCCTGAAAACTTTTTCCCATTTGTATCGCTTTGACTGGGTAAATTTCAATAGCAATTCATGTGTGTGTGTGTGTGTGTGTGTGTGTGTCATCTCTCACCTGAAGTCATTTCTTTGTGTGTGAGTGAATCTACCCAAATGGAAATGGTGTTGGTTTAATGACGTCTCATTGAATCCATCATCATTAGAATAACAATTAGCAAAAAAAGGGAAGAAATTCAATAACCAAGCGCACACACACGAGCAAAAAAATAGCCCTCCGTGTCAATGGTTTGAACTGTGCAAAATGTTTCAGCACTATTTGATGTGAATGTCGAATTTATGATCCGTACAATTTATTTCGAGAATCACGCACACGCCATAAAAGACAGCAGCCACAACACAAAAAGGCGATTCGTTTAAGCTCGATCTCTCTTCTGCCCCGTTCGTTAAATGGCGTCGAATAACAATTTTGATGAATCAGTGCCGAGTTTTATTTCAGGTCGTTTAGTGTGTTGTTGGGATTTTTCTTCTGCTGTCGCTGCTGCTGCCGCTATTCTCTTGAAAATGCCGGGTTGTACCGTTTCTATGTTGTCGTCTATCAGCCATTGATTCCGGGCCGACGAGCAACGCGCACAACGGTGGATTGAATGAGTGTTGGCGGCGACTAAAGGGACTCGCATAACTTTTTTGCCTACAACAACCACAAACTAGAACAATAAAACCGTATACGATACGGCTGAATGCCGCATACAGAAGAGAGAAAAAAAACATACTAGCAATTTAATCGATTTTTTTCGTTCACGTTTTTTCACGTTAGGATGCTTATGCCGAGGTACATGCACGTATATATAATGCTTGCTTTTATATAGATGGTGAATGTATATGTAATTTGATTAGGTCCGCTTCTTATTCAGTCTTTTCTCGGCATTCTATGTGCAGAATTTCAATATAAATTGCAAATTCAGAGCATTCACTTTGGATTGGTGTGTGTGATTGCGTTAGACATTGCTTCGATACGCACAACGGTGAATATATCAACATGAAAACTGTCCTTCGGCGCACATTTGCACCATTTGCAGAGAGCGGTTCGTGTATTTGTGGTGTCTATTCATTTGAGTAAATATCATTTTGTCCCCGTAGCTATTTCGCATTCGCAACGAATGATAAGAATCCAAAATGTATTCATCAAATTGTCTCTATTTTATTTTATGCCCCATTCGGTACAGTAGTCACAGCATCACCATTTGCTATCGCTCTGCACCTCGTGCGAGCACACACGACCCGAAATGTGGCCAACACCCCAACCCAGCAGCAGCAGCAGCAACAGCAGTCAGATTTCAGCCACAGTTTTTCTCATACTTTACATAAAAATTACATGAAATTTGTTTATCTAAAAATGTCCTCGTTTATCGTTGTTCTGTTCTTCTACATTTGGGCTCAAATCACAGTGGTGACGGAATGCTCCGGATCCGTTTTTCCAACGCATTATTTTTAATTACGTGGACATTTTCGTTGTGAAACTTATTCCAAAGACTCTGTCCGTTTGATAAATGGTAAAAAGGAATGAAAAGAACTAAAAATAGACGGTCGTTGGGCCTGAATGGACATCATCTGTGTGCTTTGAAATCAAGTTTTCGTTTCAATTAGACTTATGCATGAAAAACGATAACAACAGCCACAGCAACAGCAGCAATCTCATTCCGAATGATATGAATGAAAATTACTCGTATACAAAGGGGATCTCTTTCAGATTATGTATCGAGCAAAATTTGCAGTAATTTTTGCGCCGTGGTGACCAAACTGAATACAATTCAAATTTATTACAGTTAACTAAAAAAACAAATAAGGCAATTTTCGTTGTTAGTTTCTGGACGTAAGCATAAATAATTGCCATATTTCTGAATAGATCTGCTTGTTTATACCAAAAAACTATGCCATACACACAAACACAAAGCGGCATTTAAGCGTAAGCACGAGAGAGAGAGAGAGAGATAAAAAGAGAAAATCCGTAGGAAGCGAAGCATTCACGGGAAATTATTGCAAAATATGAGAGAATTATGTGTTTTGGTGTGGAATAAATGTATCATTTTTGTGGGATAAAGCAAATCTACAAGGCAGAAAAACAACCAAAATAGCAGCAAAAACAACAACATCCACTTTTGGTTCGCATTCGAATGGCTACAAACAATGGAATTGTTACTTTAATACAATGTTAAAGCCCAGTTAAATGGAATTGCAATTGAAATAATTTCGAGAATTTTTGCTCCGAAAAAAAACCCTCAAGCTTTTATTATGAAATAATCAGATGCCCACTCGAAATTCCAGCAGAAAATGGTAAATAACTGGACGGAGAAAATCATTGTTTCATCCGCAGCAGCCTACATCTAGCTCTTTCGTTGATTCGCAACAATATATCGTATTGAATGAAATTGTAGAGTTTTTGCTGTAATTGCATTGTTATTGAATTGGAAGAGTAATCGATGATGATAACGTTTCTGATTGCGTTGATGCCTTTCTGTGCAAATTCGTTGGGTTTCTTTTTTTTCATCGTCTCTTTTTCTTCCTCAAAGTAGATGAGTCAGCAATTTTACATCTAACAAATTGTTGTTTAAACTTCAGGCGATGATTTTCGAATGATGAATGCATCCGAGCCAAGTGGATTGGATCAGGCAGGTCAAAAAGGAAACACTGACTGAGTAAAACAAGGGTTGAGTAATCGCCTTAATTTCGAGCAAAATTCAACAAGATTATTATAATACAATAACACTGACTGTCGATACATGTGAAGAACGAGAGTGAGAGCGAGAGAAAATGGGCGAAAAAGCCGAGTGAAAAACTTGAGCTTATTTTGTTATATTTGGCTTATCAGCGTTAAATGGCGAGGCCCACGGAAATGCCAGTAAAATGTGCGCACATAGTGCTTTTCAACACGTATCGCACCGTCTCCTTTTGTGTTCCGCCCGTGTGTATTATTTTTATCATCATTGCCATTATTATAATCGCTGAAGATCAAAAAACCTAGATTAAATCCCTTATGACAAAATGTACTCCATTTTTATGGCTCACCGAGAGAGACCGTTCATCGAAGCATGCACAAGTAAATAGAACATTTGGTGTACATTTTTAGGTACAAACACACACACGCTTCGGTCGATCTCACCTAGCTGATTCACCAATTTTCTGCGCACAAACACCATGGACGAGGTACGATGAACGGCAGCGAACTAAATATATCGACATAGTATGCGTCGTCATTTCAAATGTACATGTCAAGTATAGATGGGCGAATCAACTCAAGCGAATGAAGAAAGAACGTACATGACCATGAGCCGGGCACGAAACATTTGAACTCTTCAGTGCTTACTTAATATATAATGAAGCGATGGGTTTTAACCTCCTCCTTGTCATTTCCTCTATCGTTTAGATAGCAAAATTGCAAATTAAATCGTCAGTTGGTTCACGTGCTTAATCAAAAGAGTTAAAGGAAATTTCGTGCGCTGTCATATTGTGACACATCCCAACTTGAGAATTTGTTTCTTTCCCCAATTCGTATAGAAACAAACTGAGCGGAAGTATGACAGCATGCAGTGTGATCGAATCTAACGGGGCAATCGAATAATCCATATACAACGAAATGGGGTAGAGGTAGGGAGAGATAGCGAATTCGGTTTTGATTTGCCGACTATTTGTTGTTCACCTGCTGTCGTTAAAATCAACTATTCCAGGTGTATGAGTCAGGCACAGTTACGCAAACACGCCAATAAACGACGAGAGCGAGAATAAACAATGACACAAAAAATGCATTAAATTTAGCGTAGGAAAACAAAACCTGAACCATTCGAAGCGAATGACTCAATTCGATTCGACAATACGCCATAATCCATTGTGGGAATCAAATAAATTAAAACTGCTTCTACTTTGGAATTCCCTTTGTTATTGCGGTTTACGAACGCAGTTTTTCGTTTAAATTTCGTTGTGCTTGATTGTGAGCGTGTGTTTGTTTGTTTTGTTTTCTTCCCTCTGTTGTTCGTCGACTCGAATCGAATGGAAATTCATTCAGAATCGTACGATTTTTCTATCCAGCGAATAAGTATGTGGCTGGTTGTGCTCGATGAATTCCGATCATTTCGAGAGACTTGTTGAAAAGCAGACGAATGATAAGACTCGTCACCCACTGAAGAGCGTTGCAAATGCTTCAAATCGAATTAAAAACAGTGTCGGCAGAAAGTATAGAGCGAACAAGAGTGAGATAGTGAGAGAGAAGCAAAAGGAGACAGGGAAAAAAGAAACACACAAAACCAACGTTAGTAAAATAATCATCATCACATCAGGCAGTGTAATAGTGGCAAATAAGCTGTAATAATGATGAATAAATAATAGATGGGAAATGTGACGTACGCATGAGCTCAACACAATTAACCAAATAAAAATACATATAACATGGGGCCAAGCAAGGTGACATCAGTGTAGCAGCAGTAACAGTAGCAAAAGCACCACCGAGCACAACAATTTCAATCATTTGCACGTCGCACACACTCGACCGGGTCGCTCGAATCTTCGAATTTCATACATAACTAAAAATAATGTATAAATAACAATAACAAACAATGAAATTGTAACTTAAGTGTTTCAGACAACCTTGACGTTGACATCGTATCGAGCAAAACGAATGAACGAATGAACGAACGAATGAGCAAATGTGTGCGCGCTCCGAAACACACAAAATCTATTAAACAGAATGAAAAAAGTACATACACACACGAAAGAAAGAGGCATTACCGCTTTCATGCGCGTATTTCTCTATTTTTGCCATTATCATTATTTGTTTTACTTTTTGTTGTTGTTGTTGTGTGTATGTGTGCTGTTGTTGTTCAGGTTTTGACTTGATGAAAGAGAGTGAACGGTGTGCATGGACAAGTTGGCGAAGGCGAAAATACATGCGAAAAAGCTTTGTAAATAGCACACAATTTATCTTGAACGTGTTTGTTTCGTGCATTTGTCATTTCAGGCAACTTTTCTCTCTTATCAAAATGGGAAAAACTCCCCCTTTTAAAAATGGAACGTCCAGATTGCCCTTAAAAAGCATCAATTTCGATACGCCTTTCCGGTAGAGAGAGTGAGAGAGAACACGCAGCGTATTTGTGTCCAAGAGTGGCTGGAATGTACGTCATGGTCAACATTTGAGCAGTAAACTTTTCTGAAGCACACATTTAATTTTCGATTATTTACTCTTGTGATTTTCAACATGCTCAAGTATGCGTACGTTAGCGTATCTTCGCTTGCAACAACAACAAAATTTTGGCAAAAAGTGAAACATTTTCGAGCACAATACACGAGCGCATTGATTTATTTGGCTCGCCAAATATTTTATTTTTTCTCTGTTAGGATGCCAACTCGTTTCGCAAAATGAATGGATTTCATTTTCGTTGTGCGCGGATGACACAGTTCGAATCTATGGCAATGCACGACATTCGAAGCTTTACACGATTGTGATATCACTCACGAACATGCTCTAAACATGAATTTTTGTTTTCGTTTCATCTTCTTTTTCGCTGACTTCGGGCTTTTTTCATGACTTGATTGCAGATTTGCGATGAATTTGTAGGCGTTTCAAATGTGTGCCACGAACATGATGTGGGGCTGACTGCATTAAAGCAACAATAATAACATCGCGAGAGATGAAAAAAATAACTACGAAATATAAAAATACATTTGCTGATGATGTTGCTAATGGAAAAATAATTATCGGCTAAGTGGAATCAAAAAATAGGCAACGCAGCGCAGCAGCGTAAACAAACATAAGAGAGAGCGAGAAAACGTAACCGGAAAGCAACGGAAAGCTGCGAGCAAAAGAGAGACACACTAATGAAAAATGCATTAAGATTTATAAAACCGACTATGAACATCCTAGCGCACTATTGCATTGTCGTTGCAGCAAAATTCCATGTGGCGCACGAACGCAAATAGTTCACACAAACAAACAACAGGCCAGAACGGGAAATAGAAAAGCGAAAGAGATAAAGAGAGAGAGAGAGAGAGAGAGAGAGAGAGAGAGAGAGAGAAAGAGAAAAAAAACGCCGAGCTGCACAAATTGCGGGAAAAATCATTTTGAGTGATACAGAGAATAATAAACTCGTTGCATGAAAATTGCATAGATGAAAATAAAATGCCAGGGCGGATGATAAAATATGCACATTGTAAATAAATTAAAGGCAAAATATGCGAGCATTTTCCCCCCATTTTGTTGCTTTGAGCTGAATATGGATTAAAAATAATGGAATGCCTAAATAGAGCAGAGTGGAACATGGCATTTGCTAAAAATATACCGCATCAATTCAAATTGAAAGCATTTCGAAGTAATCGAACATAATTTTCCATTCAAAACCTCATTTCTCATTCGCCTCCATTTGACATATACACTCAATTCGAAGCGTTCATCAATCAAGGTGCCATTTTAAGTGGCCACATACACTTTCAGCTTGCAGTCTGCACTTTATATTGAAATCAACAACACTTGATGAACAGTCATACACAAATGCTTTAAATAACTTTTTCACGGATTCAAATCAATTACATGATTATAAACGACGTATTTCCCTCAGACGTCCCTAACTTTAACTACTAGACGGTCGCTTAGAATTCATTTTCTCCTCCTTCTGAACTTTTAATAACACTTTTTTCAACCTATAAATTCAATAATTGCTGTCAATCAACAATGGAATTTCACGAATTAAATGTGTGAATTCAATTTGAACCATTGTGATAGAAAAGAATTAAAACACATTTCAAATCGAATCTTTTTCAGTTCATCCATTCTACGGTGTATCTCTATGGTATGATCACGAACTTATGACATTTGAATTTTGTTGTAAATCTCTGCTGAGAAAACTGAAAAAATAAATGGTTGCTAATTCAAATCGACAAACCGAGTGTTGACGGTGTAAAAATGGTTCTTCATGGCTTTGTCGTTGCGCAAATTCTTACAAATAATCCATTATTATTGGGTCTGCGTTAATATTTACCTGCAATGGAACAGATAAAAAAACGAAATATTAAATTAGTTTTTCTTCGGCCGGAAGTTATTTAAAAAATAATTTGAAAAGTTTTGTCAAGCATTTTTCGTGCAGAAGAAAGAGAATAATAATAACGAGAGTCAAAGCTATGCAAAGATTGTTTAAAAAGTATTGATGATTACAACGCCCGGACAAAGTCGAATTGCATTCGATCGAAAGGAGCTGCTGACAACTTTTCCAATAATTTTGTTGCAAGAAAATGAAGTAAAAAGCATTTGGTAGTAGCAAGAATCCAAATTGTTACATAATAACGATTTTTTGCTTTTGTATTAAAATGCATATTGCAAGCAAATAATGGACAAAAAACTTTCTTGAACTCATTGCAAATTAGTTTCAGATCTATAATTTTTTGTGTCGTCAAAATGTTCAATTTAGTCTAGATATTAATTCGAGAGAGAAACTCAAAATTGATTGAATACGACCAAGTGCCACTTTTGATGGCAACGTGTGTGATTCCGAGTATTCGCAATTATCATCACCGCGGTGGCAAAATACATTGACATTCTCGAATGAATTGGAAGACGAAATGCGAACGCTATGAATATTGATTGGAATTTTCAGGTCTGGTAATTTTTGTGTTGCCTGAACCCCTTTCGAATCGAGAATGTCATCGTGCTGTTCGCCGGAAAATGCACGATTAAAACATGTTCCGTTGCTTCTCTGAATTTGGAATATTTTATGGCTGGCAAAATTTGTGATTCAAATTGAAAGTCACAAAAAATCAAACACACACACCATGCCATTGGATTATTATAGTTTGTATTTGGCGGGATATTTTCTGTTCGGTTTTTTTTAAATTTCGAATGGGTTTTATGGAGTCACGCCTTTGCTGTTTCCATCGATACGGCGGTACAAAATATAACCAAAACAACAGAAATATGGCGCCAATGCGCTGAATCAGATATCAGAACCAACATCACTTATTCAAATTAGATCGAGAAGGCAAAACAAACGCACAACACACATCTCTAGCGTCGTCATTTCGCAAGAAAGTTGAATTTGAAGAGAGAGAAACAACAACACCAAAAAAAGAAAAAAAAACCGGCACCAAAAACAGCAATTCAAAATGAAAAGAGAAAATGAGCGCGAGACAGAGATAGAGGCAAAGGGAGAGATCATCTTGGTTGGTACAAATTAAAGCAATTGCTGAGAGATGGTTTTTCTCCTTTTTAGACTTGTAATGTTGCCAACAAAGTAAATAAAAAGCCGGTTTGAAAAGTTAAATTTTGAGTTAATTGGCATGACAAGGCACTTGACGCATTCATCAGAAGTTGCTATCTTTCTCTCTCACCACAGCTTATGCCGTATGGGTGAGTTGTTATTCTGTGAAATCAGACGAAGAATATGCCAAGTGAGAAAAAATGACGAACTGTGCATTATGATCTTGTGTCGGTTTCGCCATTGCTGCGCGAGATTATAGAATGTCAAAATTGCAAAAGTAAACTAGAAGTGAATACTAAACCAATGTAATTATAGACCGAGTTTGTGGTGATGGCAACAAAACAGCAAAGCACATCCCGAGCAAAAACAAGCGAAACAAAAAAAAACAACAGCCAGTCAACCAACCAACATTTAGAAAATATACATGGCTCATTTATCTGTTGAAAATGCGGCAATGGGACCCGTCGACTTTGCTGTCTCGTTATAATTTTCGCTTAATCACGATAGCAAGAAAACAAAAGGCAGCACAACCGCAAAATCATCAAACTATTTTAATAATGCGCCAGTATTCGGGTTCCAGCCCGACAAATGATGATATTTCATATCAGCCACCGTTGTTGTTGCTGCTGCTGCTGTTGCTTACAAATACCGAAAGGGAAAATTATTATTAATGCAATATAAATGCGGTCTCGCTGCTTTGAATTTCTGATGAACCAGAAAAAGCAAGCTTCAGTGGAAAAAATGTCAGTGGCCGGAGCATAATAATATTCATCAAAAACACTCTTTCCATTTCTCATCGTGTCAAATTTCATGGCGCGCACATTTTTTCCCACTTGAAAATTAGTGCAGTAAGTAATTTGATAGGAAAAATGCGATAGGAGCAGGTGCAAAGCCGAAAGCACAGCATTGTTGCTGCAGCTTGGGACCCTTTCATTTCTAATTCGAACAAATTGTCGACTATAAAAAGCAGGAAAAAAGAGCAGCATGTGATCGAAGAAGAAAAACAGAAATAATAATGGGGGAAAAAGACAGCTGTGGATCATTGTTTCCGATTGTCGTTAATACAGCGAACGGCACGGAGAGTGCAATTTATCTATCATTCTGCTTCCGTAGCCATATTTCACCGACCAAACTTCGAATGCTTTCGACGATTTATGGAAATATGAACGCTACCTCTCTCTCACTCTCCCGCTCTCTCTGCCTCCCTCCACCGAAATTTCCATTCTAATTCAATGGATTCGATTAAAACAAAACGTTTACGTAACATCGATGGCAAGAAGTCAATCGTTATGCCATTCGAGGAAGAAAAAAAACACACGAACAATTGGAGTTAATTCGTTCATTGATTGCATTTAATGATCACCAGAATGTTCCGAAGGAACTGTGTCACAGTTCCCATTGGGCTAAAGGAGAAAAAAAAGAAGAATTATTCTTATTTGATCACATCGCCGAGGCAATGAAAAGCACCAAAGCAACGAACGACTGGCAAAAAAGTAATGTGGAGCGAAAATGTCACTTGGGAAAACTGAATGAGCTGATGCGTATTGCTTTCTTGCATTTTATTCGTCCGCTGATTTTTATCACTGCAATTTTGGTGATTCGCTTTGGAGAAAAAAAATCGTTCGTTTGGAATCGTGAATATCGTTTGGAGTTTCATCGTTATTTTTCTTTTATTTTCACTTGCTCCCAAAAGGCAATTCTTTTCGCTCGTTACTTTGTTACATGAGTTCGTTCTCAATTTTCTTTTTTCCCTTTAATTTGTATCCGTATTGGATCGAGAAACGGGAACGAGAACGAGAAAGGCTGCGTTGCCTCTGGTAAAACTCTGAATTGTGCGAGTCAAACAGACAAGATGAAATACAATGTGTAATTTCAGAACCTAGTGATGGAGAGCACAGCAAGCGAGCGAGAAAGAGCAAAGACAGTGACAACTAAGTGTATGCAGTGGTATTGAATCACAAGTACGTCAAAAGTTCTCCTTTTTTGCGCTTCAAATTGCTTGCGGCAATCGTCATAAAAATCGTTTTTTTTTCTCTGCCGCTGGGGTCGAATCACATTTGCAATGCATACAATAATGTTAAAGATCATCAGCACAATTGTGTGACGAACAGAAGTGAAAATCATTAACATTAACAATGGCCAATGGGATGCAAGCACGTCGACTCGTTGCGCGTCGCAGAGGAAAAAAAGAACCAAGAGCGAGTCGAACAAAGACAACGAAGTCAAGAAAGAGAGCACGACATACTTGTTATTTGTAACAATAAAATGCACACAACCAACGTGATTGTGCGATGTGCGCGATGTGCGCGCGAATGTTTTTGTGCTCGGCATGAACCCTAGTAATTGGTCGATTCATAGCTTTTAGCAGAGCAAACGTTTGGCACACCGACAAGAACACAAAAAGACCCACACACAACCGAGTGAAACACTCGCACAGACAGTGTGTCTGCTATTTATGTAATCAATAGCATGCTTCAAATCAAGATATGTACGTAATTCATTTTAGTGTTTCTTTTTTTCCGGTCGGGTCAAATTTTCTTCTTTGTGTGTGTGCATGCATTTGATTGCAATGAGATTTGATGTGTATTTGCTAAGCAAATGTTAAGCGCTCAAAGTCAACAAGACAAACAAATAAAGAAATGTTATCAATTTGTGAAATGCATTTTAAATTCAATATTCTCTTTCGCCGGCCAATTCGCCCCATCTCTCCTTCGCAACGATCCCATCTTCGTTCATTTAAACAAATTCCACAACCATTCGGACTAATTTTAGTAAATGCAATCTCTTGAATTCAATTCAATTTTCAAAAAAAAAGAGAAGAGAAGAGAAGATAATGAACAATGGAGCAAATACTTGAACAAAATCTATGGCAAATACTACACTAAAAGCAAATCTTTTGTTGAAATAATGACGATAACTTGCCCTTTTTAATGTTATCACATTAAAGTACAAGAGCATGATTTCATTCAAGCTTCCACTGTGCTGCGTTAAAAAGTTACTTTGATAAATTGTCGTCGTCGTTGATGTGCATTGCAAAAGTAAATTCAAGTCAATAGTCTTGAGCCAAAGCGTTCACATGAATTTTACACACCAAAAACGGTGTCAGATGACCATTTTCTATTTGTTTTCTTCCGTCGTGCGCGTCTTATTTTTCATTTCGCTAGATTTATTGTTTGATTGCCATTTATGAAGCACAGGTCAGTGACTTGACTTTTTGATGAAGCAATACAAAGTGACACACAGAACAAGCGAGCTAGAGGAAGAGAGAAAGAGAGCGAGAGCAAAGCAATTGATTTCAAGATTGCTTTTGATTCAATCAAATCCGTTTAAAGTGACTGTTAATGTGGTGGGGACACCGCGAGACTTTTCGAAGCAGAGAGTGTCTTCTTGGAAAACTTTGCACATACTTTCCACGCGCGCCTTATCGAATTTGATTCACAATGACAGTTTTTTTTCTCTATCGTGTCCAATGATTTTTTTTTCTTCTTTTTATTGTTATTACATTGTTGTTTTCTTCGTTGGCAATAGGAACTGACGTCAAATAGAAATGAAATTTCATATTTCCGAAATGGAAAAAAACACAACCACTCATACACACGCATATGGAAAAAGACAGTCGGTCATTGACCGAGTTCGCTTCAACATGTAATTGCATGTGTAGCGTAAACAGAATCACTAATTAGCACATCAAAAATTCACGGATGAAAGAATCATCAAAACGCACACAGACATTCACGAGCGCCACCAACAATATCATTGCAACAACAATTTAATACACAACTCTTTTTTTTCTGTTTTCCTTTTTTTCGTTCGTTTGTTCGAAAATGCTTTAGCTGCAATAATAATCATAAAAAAAGCAACACACACGAAAAATCAACGCAACAGCAATAATAAACAATAATTGCATTCATCGGTATTCCACCACATGATATTCACGACGCAATCTACTCACATACGCTTTCAAGCACACCAGCACATAAATTGTTCTTTTATTAAACGCCTGTTAAAACATTCATATCTAGCGATTTCTTGTTTTCTCTCTTTCCATTTCATTGTATGGTTGCACGAATTGGCGAAAGAAGAAGACTTTGAGATCATGTTCAGCAGCAGCAGCAACTCGCGGCAATTCGTTAACCTTCTGATTTTATGGATCACAAAAGTTTTCGACGAGTAAAAATTCATGAATTTCAAAATTGGTGTTGGAAACGATGACTTGTTTTCGGCAAATGTATGCACGACAAAAACACAAATTCAACAATGCAGAAAACATTATGAGGACTGGACTACAAAATTCCGCAATAAGTTTGAAACGAGTTTCCAAATAAGAGTGTTGTAGTTACCATATTGGGTTTTAGCTGAAGCAGAAGAGAGAGAGAGAGAAAAGATCAAACTTGAGCTCTCAAGCTCAAAATCAAGTTGAAGACATTCTCAAGAGTATACTCATAGTCTCTCTTTCATTGCATCGCACCGCATCATATCAAGCACTTTGGTTGATTTTACGCATTTATCAACGCAAAATTACTTCACTTCCATAGTATTACAATGATCCGATTTCCTCGGCAATAAGTGTGCTAAATGTTCAACAATAAAATACGTAGTAATAATTTTGAGTTTAAATCGATTCGGTTGGGTTGGGTTCGGTTCGGTTGGATTGAGTTGGATTGAAGCAACCGTTAAATTTCTGCTTGTCGTAATGCTGATATAAAATAACAGCCAAAAATTAACTCACGCCATTGCAGTGGTATTTGAAAGTGGCAGGCTGTATCAAACTGGCATAAACAAAGTTCGAGACATTTTTCCCTTTAAACCACTTCTCCAACAGATTAATAGTTCTAATCCAATCACGTAGTACAGACTCGTCGAATTTGCTCGCATTAGAGGTATTTGATAAGGCAAACTCACGTTCTAACCATTTACTTTAGCATTTTCAACTTTTCCCCCCATTCGCACCAATTCACATTTGAACCCGTGAGCATAAAAACGAATTACAAAAAAAATCGCCGATCAAAACGTAACATAGATTTGCCGGCGTAACATACCAGCGTACAATTTGAGTAACAAATAGGTGTTTCGCTTTGTTCGGCGACGTTTTTATAAGTCGTTTTTATGCGCACGGGTTCATTTAGCTGAATGTCTCTGGCTTTGTGTGTTTGTTTGAATCTTAAAACAGATTCGCCCAAGAATGAAATCTCAATTTTATCACACAGTTGAAAGAGCAAAGAAATAAGCATTTAAATGCAAAACGATTGTTTTCTTAATTGCTGCACAGCCAAACAATAGTATTCGAAAAGTGGTGGCGAAGAATTTTCCCAAAATCACAAACAACTATATTAGCAACGACGTTGTATCGTTTCGAGGTAATAAGCGAGAGAATAAAAAACGCGCCACAATTGATTGACTGACTGGCTGTTTTTAGTTCACAGCGGAAAATTGAACCGACTGAAACCTTGAATTATTCACGAAAAAAACAGCGCACATTTTCAATCGATTACATAACAACGTTTACTTTTATTCGGCGAACGGCAGGTATGAACGAATTGTGCTTTTGACTTTTAGACCGTACGCGAATTCGCGCAAAAAATAAATAAATAATAGTCATCGTTTAATGCGTTGATTTTTTTTCTATTGTTCACCATCATTCGAAGTTGAATGAACGTGGGGCTTATACAATGAGTAACTAAATACTGAGATTTTGAAGAGGGCAAGTGAACAATACGGACTGTAATAGCGTGTATAGATAAAGAGAAGTAAGAAATGAAAAAAGACGCTTTCGCTCGCGTTCGTGACGGGCTTGTCATTACTTACAATTTTCATCACAAATTATGATAAAATCAACCATATCTTACGTATGTAGCAAAATATATTGGATCCTTGACATTCGACTTGGTCATAAGAATTGGCTTAAAATCGAGCGAGGTTATGGCACAACTTACCTGTAAAAACATAGAGGAAGAGAAGAAAAAACGAATTAAATTAGTCATATGCAAATACTTCGAATTTCATCAAGGTGAAAATGAATGAAACAATGTGAGACTTGGAATTATTTAAATGAAGTAACATCATTTACATGTATAGTATGACGAAATAGTGCGTTCTAAATTCCGGCAATCGCCCCTGAGACACTTTTCCCGTTGAACGAACAGAAGAAGAAAAAACACATTCGTGTCTGCATTGTGTCAAACCAGTGTCAGTCTAGTTGTGTATATATATTTAAATGTCAAACGTCATTTAAATTTTGATTATTGTGTGAGCTCTAATTTTATGTCACAAAATGCCACTTGATGTGATTGGATTTTTTCGCATGAAATTCAATTTGTCAACCAAAGTTATTACGATGAATGATAATCATTCTTTAGAAGAAAAAAAATAATTGAAAAAAATATCGTCCACGATGCGATTCCCAATTTATATATTTCATCCAATTATCCGTTGAAAGCCTCATATATTCGCTCCATATTTTTCATCGATTTCTTCCCCCACCCCAAAAATAGCGAAAATTAATAATACCAAATTATTGTGCGAATATAAATACCGAAATGGAAATGGTTTCGCATTTTGTTTATTTATATAGATCGGATATCGGTCTTGTATGAATGTTTCGTCGCGTATTTCTTCGATCGATGTGTTGTGTACATTTGCCTGTTGTTGTGATTGAGTAAAAACGTCCGCTATGTGCCATAGCCAGTAGTACGGAACACCGCACTGACGGTCATAATTCATTAAAACAATAACGAAATGCCAATAGATTCGGTATGAGAACAAATTGTAATTACGAACGGTAGTCGAGAATAAATGGGAAACAAACGAATAAATGAGCGGAAAGGAAAAAAAAACCACAAGACATACACAAAGAGAGAGAGAGAGAGAGAGAGAGAGAGAGAGAGAGAGAGAGAGAGTCAGCGAAATGAATGCAACTGAAATGAAGCACAGTGAAAAACAACAAGTCTGCCATTTCAATATCATACAATCGGTGCGGTTTCTGTGCGACAGAATTCATCCAAGAAGAAAATGAGCTAGCAAAAAAGAAATGCGAACGAAAAGAAAAGAAAACGACAACGATGTCGTCGTCGTCGTCGTCGTCTTCGTCGACAAACAGCCACAACAACAAATCATAGCCATATCCAAAAAGAAGAAGAAAAAACACACAATCGCACGAAGAGACAGTGGGAAAAGAAGAGAGCGAAGAGAAAAGAAAAAAAAAAAACGTTGAGAAACTGAAGCACACTGCCATTCCGTAGAATATGTACTGAAATTGTAATACGTATATGTATGTATAGTATTTGTTGTTTTCATTTCGTTACACATTATCATTTTCCATAATAGCTGTGTGCTTCTGCTATTCGGTGTGTTGCCGCTCGCTGCCGTGTTCGACCGACGAACGAACGTGCGAGCGAGTGAATAAGCGAGAGCGTTGCGCTGTTGTTTTGTGCTACGTTGCCAATTTTCCACCAAACGTCCTCGCCGATGCCGTTCAGTGAGTGTATGTAGAGAGTGTGAGAGAGTCTTATGTACAAGTACATGATATATTGTCGTATAGTAAAAAAAATCATAACAATAATCAACGGAATTGTCGTGCGATATTCGATTTTGTTGTTGGCCCATCGCATTGAAGTATGTATATTGCTTTGTTTTCTTTTTCTTTTTTGCTTTTTGGTCTTGTGTTCTCCTCTCTCACTTCGCCTCATCTTTGCGTCTCTCGTTCGTTCGGTTCGTATTGTTTTTGCCGCATTGCTATGTGATGACAAAACCATCACACCCGATTGTAACACAATGGCACTGCTCCCATATCATATTAGATGTCGGCTCTTTGTGTTAGTCATTCCATTTTGATGTGAATGCGAATGCACGGCAATCATTTGGTGTGTTCTACAAAAAGCAAAATCTTTCCGCGTACGAGAGAGAAAAAAAGCGACGTCGACAACAAGTAAATAAAAAAAAAATGGCAAATGCCGCTCTCGCATTCTTGCTCAAAAGACAATACATTGCGTGCATTATCTAATATGAAAATGGTATGTGCACATAGCAAAGTGTACGATAAGTCGGTATCAGTTCCTAATGTTTGAATGCTTTTGTCAGTGTATGCTTGGAAATGCGTTTAAAATGTCGACACAATCTTGGTTGCTACTGCTCGTTTTATTCTCGGTTTTCAACTTCATTTCGCCAATTCTTTTTGCTGCTTCGTCTTTTTTTCCTATTTTTATACAAATTCTGTTTGCTTATCTAATTATTCCGTTAGCTATTTTCAGCGCTTTTTTTCTATTTCTTTCCTTCTCGTTCTCTTGTCGGAACAAATTTGTCTTTGGTAATGCAATTGGTGTTTATTATTTGGATGCCAGCGTTTATTGAGTTTTCGTTTTTGTAACGATGGATGAAAGAGAATTAAATTGATTGAATTGAACCGAAGCCATATGGTTACTACGCTTTTTGCCAGACCATGGCTTCTATATGTATATGAATTGAATGACACATCTATCGTGTGGTATGTAGATTTTATATCGAACGAACATATCGACTGACGGCTGATATGAGCCGTTTAACTTTTGTTTAAAAAAAATCGATATTTTGGCTGCACAAAAATGTCTCCCTTTGCTTGTTTCGCCCGCTTTAGCAACTGACACTCGATTTGAATAGAGTATTTGGTTGCTTGTGAAAGCGTGTCTGTGTGTGTGAGGCGTAATTTTATGCATTCACCCACCACCACACGCGTAAATATATCGATTTACGAGCGCACTATGGCTGGGGATGAAATTACTGTATCAAATGATTTAATCATTTCGCTTGAAATGATCGAAGCGACGACAACAACAACAATCAACAACAGCAACTCGTTTTTATTCATGGCTCAGCAGAAAAGGGTAATAAAGCCACAAAATTATGTGAACCGAGTTTTTGGTAAACGTCTGCTGTAAATTTTATCGCCCGCATCGTCAGATGTATGTGTGTTTATGTATGTATTTGGCGAATTTATATGCAGAAATATTTGTGTGTGCCCACAAAAATCGAATAATGTGCATCGAGAGCGCGTTTGCAGTTTTGTTTTTAATGTGACGATATATACTTGACTTTAATGTTTCGCTGTGATGTCAGCGCCGTGATCGTGTATTGCATGTATAGCCCACACTTTGCTCAAAATTCCACTCGAACAAGCAGTTCGTGTGGCAGTTAAATGCTCAGCCATTTTACATTCCGAATCGAACCAGAGCGAAACAAAAAAACACATCTATATTTGACTTTTTATGGTCGTTTATGGCTGACACAACCAACAACAGTCATAGGTCGGCATTTGAAACAGATGTATACCAAAAAACCATTTGAATTTTGAAGTGAACAAATTTTATAAAATCGAATCTCTCAAATAGATTCAAATGCGGGCGGCTTGTTGCACTGGCCTTGTTTATAATTAGAATGATTACATTCACCGACCGTTTTCTTCATGCAAACATCATAGTAATGATCCATTGCTGTTGGGCGCGCTCACACCACGAACGCATATCTACCTCGATGCATTCAGCTGAATGGTTCTGCGAGAATCGTGTCTTTGATGTCATCACCACACACATACACGCACAGATAAAGCTATTCAACCACCGGAAATTTACATGGTGACTGTTTCAACTATGACTTTTCCGAACTTTTCTCGATAACTATCAATTCGATTGGCTTAACACGATCTGCAGTCTATGTGATAATAATGATGTCTCTTGATTGCGACGGTAATTACATTGGCGTTAGTATTGCTTGAGAATCACAGGCCCAAACCAGGAAGAACCATGCTGAGAATGCATCATTAGTGGATTACATTGTCGCCCATAGCATCAGAAATCGATAATAACTAGATGCTGGAAAATCATTATTATTATTATGTAAAATACCCAAAAGCTCAATGCACCATTGGCAATATTGTCGATTTTCTACATTGCACGAATCTACAATCACTTCATATTCGCCCGGGAATTTCAGATATTGGAAATTAATCTAAATGTTAAACTTCTTGGCTCACATTCTGGTTTTTAAATGGGTAACTATTCCGGATTCCTGCAGTTTTTCCACATTCCATAACCAGCAAAGATATTGCTTTTTTTCTCGCTTCTCTCTCTGGTGAAATATTGTGTGTAAAAAATCTGTTGGAATCGAAGAAGCACCTGCACAATTTCTTTTCCTAGATGAGATATTTGCCCTCAGCTGGAGGTAAATGCGTTTGTAACGCTATCGCATTTGCCATAAGTATTTATGCATGCTGAATGTTGGAATATTTTGCATTTGCATATTTTATGTTGCGATACAGTGGAACCTCGGAAATTAGAAGGTGTTTGTACTTCGGGTACTTCTAATTTCTGAATTCTTCTAATTTCGGAGGCAATTTTTTTTGCATTAATTTTGCAGTTAAATGAACAAAATGACACTACAGTAACACCAGAACGAAATTCCAAAATAAAAATATAACTTTGAAACATACTTTTAACAAGATTCCAATATTTTTGATACTCTGCCTTAATAATTCTTTTCAATAATATTCCAATTGAATTAGAAGAATTATCAGACAAAACAATTCATTTATTTCGAGATGAAAGATTATAAAAACTATGGAGATGTATTTTTTTTCCATAAAAAAACGAATGTAAAGTAAATTTGGTGCAATCTGAATACAAAAAAACGAAATTTGTTCATTTTTGGACGAAAATCTAACATATTTCCAGAAGATTGTGAGTTCAATTTGCTTCAAATCACCAATGATTGTATATTTTAACGATGAAATGTTCCTAAAAATTTTCACTTTCAAATAGAATTCACATTAATATGTTTTGTTTCGAGATTTTGAAGCTGAGGTCCATAATTTTCGAAAAAAACCACAAATAGTGATTCAATGCCTTAGTTTCGTCAAGCAATTCCAATCAATACTTTGTTCCATTTAAAATTTTTCGTTCGATACAATAGCTGCATTGCATTAAATAAGCATTTAAAAAAGTACCTCTGAAATTAGAAGACAATCTTCTAATTTCAGAAGCAGCAATGGAACGGAGAATTCTCTTCTAATTTCGGAGGAATTCTAATTTCTGGATCTTCTAATTTCCGAGGTTCCACTGTATTACTATTTGACCGAGATACCGCCCTGATCATCATCATCGCCACCTAGCCAATATTGTGATGAGGAACCAGAAGAAGAGGGAACAAAAAATATGTACATATTTTACGCGTGCAAAAGTTTTGGCATACCATGGAAATGGTAAAGGTTTATACCATATCCGACATTCATGAATTTTGGCCCCGAAAAAACGCAACCAACCAATGGAAGGTATACAAGACGCCATTTCGCTTATTCTGGGTTATAATTACAAAAGCTTTTAGGTAGACAATTTCAAACACACCAGCTTCGGTTCCAAGTCGGTGCGATTTAACAAGCAATTTACTTTTGCCAGAGATAACAACAATAAGATGAAATGTGAAATCTTTGCGGTTTGGTACATGACAACGAAGAGCAACGAAACGACGCACACCAAACCTGGGAATAGTTTTAGAATAATTCGGCAGTGCCGAATCGGCACATATACATTTTGTCATAATTTCGAAGATAAATATGCAAGATACACAGACACAAACACACACACACAAGACAATATAAACATGAAACACACAGCCGCCTCAAGAAGTGATTACTGATATTAATCCGACTTAGTTTTTGGGCTTTGGATTGTTTCGAAGAATGTAAGCAAACCGAATAAATTAATGTAATTAAATCTGCACAACACAGCATTCAAATTGACGAAAAGCACAGCACGAAAATCCAATAGCATTTTACCTCGAAATCGGTTCATTAGTTCTATTTATTGTTGAAAACATTAACATGGATCTATAGCGTGCAAAAGTGTTTCCAATAAGTTCGCTTGTCGACTCGCCAAGAAATCGATTTTCGGCGAACGAAGAAAATAAGCGATGGAATGAGAAGAGCGCAAAAAAAATCTAAGAGCATGTCGTACAAACGCGACTGGCTCACATCAATCTACGCTCAGCGTACATACGGCTATATAATACGCGAACGTTCTCGAAATATTTAATGAAATAGCAGAAATATAAATCTATATACGTACGAAGAGAATAACCAGAAGAATTTTCATCAATTTATGCCGTTGTGTGACGTTTGGGTATTGCAGCCAAAGAAGAAACGACACATCAAGATCGTCGTCAATGACAGCGAAAATTCGATTGGAAGTGAAATGAGAAAATCACATAAAAAATGCTCACGAGCCCAAATCACTCGTATGACTCGGCAACGTCTGAACATTTGACGGCGCTACTACACAACGATGTACGGCCTGGTTGAATGGCGTTATGAATGTGCTTTGCGTAAATTCATTTGGCGAAAACGAGTGTAGTTTGTTTTTATCGTTTTACCATTGAAACACACAAACAACGGCAACGACGAGCAGCAGTAGCAGTAACACTATACGATTTTAAGTAGACGAGAACATCAGCAGTGTCAGAGAGAGAGAGAGAGAGAGAAATGACGGAAAATCGAAATATATCCCAATGCATATAATATATCTATACATCTTGTGTATGCGAATATATTTGGGTGATATGAAATACATGGCATGAAATGCGATTCCGACAATATCAGTAATACGGACGGAGAAAAGTTTTTGGGCGAGAGTGAGTGAGTCGAGCGAAGAAGAGAGTGAGATGGGGGGAGAGGCGAAGCAGAGAATTGCTGCGTCGTATTTACCGAAATGATGTACCATCGACGGGAAAAGTCTGATTTTTTGGGGCTCGGTCCCATACTATGCGCATTTTCAATGCGTATCTCTGTCGCTTATTTACCCCAGCTATTGCGTGTTTTTCGTGTGTTCCATTGGAACATTGGCGTTGTTTGCTGATGATGTGTGCTGCAACATTTCTTATGTATACATGGCGAACGTGAGCGTGAGCGTGTTGGCAAACGAGCGAGTCCGCACATAGCACGGGAAAAATTCGATATGTTTAGCTTGGAACAGTACGGCAAAATGATTGTCGGCAACAATGGCAAAATGCAATGGGTCTTTTTATATGCGGAAAGCAGCTGTAGCGATATGTTTATTATACTGAAGACGAATATTCGTCGTGTATCCATAAATTTGATCCAAATGGAAATTGCCATATACAAGCGAGCAATGGCTGAACCCTGAACCTATTAAATCCGAAAACATTGGAAAAACCAACAGCAGCAGCAACAACATATACTCTCGTTTCGTACACAACGCATAATGTTCGCCACCGATTTGCTTATGTGCACATAGCCAAACAAAATAACAGCAGGTTCAGAACCATGGGCTTTGCTGTTTTGTGTGCACGCATAATGGGATTATATGGATACATACACACACACAATGTATATACAATGTACGGTTTGATTGCTGCGAGCGCAAGAGAGCACAAACAGAATTAATGGCCGAAAAAGGAAAAATCGATAACAGACCTCCAACACACTCAGCAGCGTGTCGGAGTGTTGTGGCATGGGTATCGGAGACGGTCGCAATTTATTCACTTGGGAAATGGTGTATGCCCTCGTATTTTGCCCGTTTTTGATATTATTGCATACACGGTACATATATACATTGTATATACACACAGAGGGAGAGAGAGAAATGGAACTATAACGGCAATGCCGTTGACGAAGCCGGATCAAAATGAGTTGAGCGTGTTATGCTTTATTCTTATGCTGCTGCTGCCGCTGCTGCTGCTGCCGCTGCTGCTGCTGCTGCTGCTGACTTTTGCTGGTTTCACAAAAGAGACGAAAAGGAAATTTCCCTTATTTTTTCTATCTACTGGCTGTTGCTGTTGCTGCTGTGTTGCGTGTTTCCTTTCGATTTGATTCCCTTCGTGTGTTCGTGACGACTGCTGCGCCAAAGAAAAAAAAACCACTCAGACCAGCCAAAGCATACTATACAAAGAAATATACGATTTTGTTTGTTGAGTAACTTTTCTTTCTCTATATGCATGTTTCCTTCTATCGGTCGTCTTTGCAGTCGTTGATTTTTATAAGGTTTTTTTTCTGCTTCACTATGATTCTCATATTGCTGCCAATTCGCAAGTTTTGCGAGTTTTTGTGCTGACGGAAAGAAGTGGAAATGTTTTCTTATCACAAGCCAGTTGATATGCTGTCGATTGGAATATATTGATGAATTCGCTCAATGCCACATGATTTTTATCCGCAACATCACGGATTTTGACTTGGGCGGCTTTTGACGATAATTCTTCCTCTGTACTATCCCCGTTCCACAAAAGCGTCATTCAGTCGCTTAATAACGAACGCCCCGGTTTCGCTGAATGTACGAAACTTGAATGGGATCATCCTCGTCTAATTCCATTGATTTTACATGTAACATAACAACAAGGAACGACAAAAGTGACCTCTCGTAGCGGCACAGTTGAAACTAACGAAACAAACACAATTGAACATGTCACTTTCATGTTCAGTGTTGGTTCTGTTGTTTGCCGTATAGCTGGAGAGAGATGTCTACAGCTTAGTGGCATTGAATGACATTCAACAACCATGAATGGGATAAAAGTGAGGCCGAAATTAAATTTCAAAGTTTTTTTCTTCTTTTTTGGCCAAAAGCTACACAAATTGATTGCATCTGTATTCGAGTTTTCGAAGCGCATATTTCTCTTGCTTCTACATTCGACTGTGGTGTGTTTTGTGTGTCGATTTAACTTGAACCAACAGTCTCAAATTGAGCATATTGTTTCAAATCCGTGCGATAAAACAATTGAGACGTGTATTGAAACAAAACGACAACGAATACAATTTAAACATAAACCATTTTACTTTTATGGCCGATTGCATTTGTGTATCGAAACTTAGTTCGAAGCGAAAAGCCATTGCACCATTTTACGTAAGTCACAGCTCTTACATTGAACGCTTGCCAACCGAACAAGAAAACAACAACAGCAGTGAAAAAATTGAACTCAATTCATTTGCTTGCACACCGAGAAATTTAATTAAATCGTATTTTCATTTATCTGGGCGTGTTTGACTTTTTACCCATTCATAACTGTGTTAAAAAAAGTTTCTAAGATTAAATGAACCCATGTTCTTCTGGTGAGAAGGTGCTCGAATTTGTTTTTGGCATAAATTCGAAAAACACCATACCATATTCTTGCACCCAACTTCTTCCTCTAGTTGCCAATGCCGGAAATAGTTTTTGTTTCAACTCGGCCGTTTGGTTACATTACAGATTGAATTGTCTCCATCCTGCGATGGTGATTCGTAACAGAGTTACGCAATCATCGTCATAATTTACGAAAAACATGAATGGTTTTGTAAATGATCAAATCGTTCATTTCTTGATTCGTTTGAGTGAAACAAATCCGACTTTTGTTTGTGGGTGGTATTGAGCACTTTCTACTGTTTAATTAAAATGCTCTGATGGCTGAAATCAGAGATGGATCTCATTCAAATGGGTATGTTTGTTTGCTTTCGAATTCGAATTACAAAAACACGTATTTTCTCAGTAAATCAATTAGACGAAATGAAAATTCATCGGAAGAAATCACAGCATAAGTCAAAAGGTTGATTCAGAATAATGTCGGTTTTTCTCTCTGTGTTGGAAATGACGTCCTTTCATTGGTAAAAGCACTTTGAAATCGTAGTTATTCTCTTGATTAAATTGCATTTTATGTAAGCTGAATACTATCGCACGAAATGTTTGCGTTCCCTTTGAACTCGAATTACATAAAAATGGGAATCACATTTTTCAGCGAAAGGAAGAAAAAGAGAGCGACGATCAACTTGTATCACTGGTTCATTTCGTATTGTCCAAATATTGGGCCAATGTCAAAGAAGCAATCAGCGGGTCGATAGCAGTGAAGTCGTGTATGAAAATGTACATTTCAATGTGAACTACGGGCGAAGCGAGTGAACGAACGAATGAACGAACGAGTCAACCAGCGAACGAACGAACGGATGAGAAAAAAATAGTTATCTTCCAACGTGTCTAGCAAAGCGTACATAGACTGTGATTGCTTGAATCGCTTGAACTCATTCGACCGCATCAAATACACATAAATTTTAATGGCATTTTAGTTTCACAGCGGCAACAGCAGCTTCAGCTTCAGCATCAGCTTTAGCTCAAAACGATATAAATAACGAAGAGAAACCGTACTTTCGATCCAACTCATTTATCTCATTTTGGCTCTCTATACGTGTAAATACACGGTTACTATTCGAAATGTTATTCGATTCGTGTTGATGATTCGCAGGCAACACGATACCATGCGGTTGTCTGTGTGTTTGAACGAAATTCGCTTGCGAACGGAGAAGAGAGAGAAAAAAAACAGCCAACACGCCGAATATCAAAATTGAGAACGATCCAGTTGCAAGGGTGCGATAGAGAGACGAATCATTTCAGTGTATATACTATCGCTGTATGTGGAATGGAATAGAGTAAACTAAGATAGAGATAGACGCTGTATAAAATGGATATGTGGCACACGGTTGAATGTACATGAAACTTGCTGAGCTTCCAATAATCAGCCATAGCAAGACTAGTCAAGCGATTACAAACACACTGGAGAGAGAAAGAGGGCAGAAAAAAGGGCAAACACAAACCGAAAGAAACAACAAAAAATCGCTTACGTAAGATGCAACTCATTACGAATTCCGGACGACTATTCAATTTATTGAAGCATCAGCAGAATTTTCGCATCGCTAAGAAAAACTCCCATTAAAATCTCTCGTGCGCCTCTCATGCACACACACACACACACACACACACACACACAAACCGCTCACCAATGCTCAGACCAAACAAACACAAAATTCACATGAACGAAAAACGAAAAACAGAAAAATAAAATGTTATGTGGTTTTAGTGCTTTGTGTGTGGATTGTGGATATAACCATTCAGGTTTTAAATACACATTCAACAGAGAATGGTGTTTTTCCATACGAAAATGTGTTGGATGTAAAAAGGTGATTTTCGCAATTGCATAGTACGACAAAGCCAAGAAGATGAAAGGAAAAAAGTTCGCTTTTGATATAGATTAAAGTCGAATCGAAATGGTTCACCAAAATCTTCAATCATCTTCGATCGTCGATTTGCGTCTTGTGAGTGTATGCTCCAAAGAGGCTTCTTATCGATGTGTGTTTGTGGATAGATGGATATTGTTAAGCTTCGACATTACTCCAAACCAATATGATGAAGAACACTGAAGATTGAATGAACCTGAAATAATCGGCCTCGTTTGTTTCGTCACACACATACACACACACACACACATACATACATACATACATACACTCCATTGAGGGTTCGAAACTAATTGCGTATTTCAAACGAGTTTAATGAATAAATAATCGTTCAACAATGGAATTGATTAGGAATCGATATCACCGAACCGAGCCACACAACACAGACTAACAAACACATACATCAATCGACCATATATTGGTGCGTATGATGACAAGAACAAGGCAATAGAATAGAATAGACCCCATTTTGTGTCGATGAATCATTGCTGCCGGTTGCTCTCCATCTCATATGTGCTCAAATAAAATCGAAGAGTAGACGAAAAAAGCAGCCATTAAAATATATACGTGATTAAACCATCTTACGATCTTCTAATATGAAATCGGAACGACGACTTAAACCGGTATCAATGAGAGAGCGAGAGAGAGAATGCAGTGGTAATCGAGTTCAACTTGATTTTCCTCGATGTGTTCATGCGGTACACGGTAGAGAGTATGTTGAATGTGGCTTTTGAACGAGATTAAAGAAGCTTCGTTTCACATCGTTCACAGTTTGAGTCGGTGTAATAAAAGGGTATGAATAGAAGAATTGTCTACGTGTGTGTATGTGCGCTTTTATTCATTTCTTCTGCTATACTTTTTCACATTTCATATTTTCGAATGAGCATGTAATTTCCGAGCCCAAAACTTCGAATCGACTCCAATGTAATGGCTGAGGAAAAAAGAAATAATGGCTTCATACCATTTTTTTTGTCGTCATTTTCAGAAAGTAACATTAAACTTCGAGTCACACACAATTTTCCTAATTTCCAACTTATTTCGTTTTATTCCTTGTGAACTTTTTCTCGAATACCGAGCCGAACGTAAAAAAGGAGGAGAAAGAAAGAGAAAAAAAAGTAGATACGATTAAATTATAACTGTTTCCAGTCTTATTTCTTCTTCTTTTCTTTTACATAAGACTACGGGGCAGGAAGAGTGTTTGTGACTAGCATTTACATAGATTTCATGACCTCCAGCCATCATTTGATTCCCTCTGCGTAACTCATTTGCATGATAAACATGCATAGTCGGTGTTTTTTCCTTTCTTTCCTCTCTCTCTCTCTCTCTCGCTCCCTTGGCTTTGGCCTCTGCATGGGATATTTTATTTAATTATCAGTTATTATGGGGCCTTTATGGTGTTTTATCTTTTACTGCTACTACTTTGTTGTGGCACGCATTTGAACGACGTGAATCCAAGACGGATTGGCATAATTTGTAGCAGAAAATCTGGCAACAGCAAAACTTTCGATTCAAACGAAACCGTTTTTGCTGCCACATTTTATTGCCAATTTCTCTGAATTTCACGCGGATAAACTCAACATTTTCAACTAATATAAATTAGCCACAGCAAAAAACACACGCTCAAGTTAAGTGAATATGAGAAATTTGTAATGGAAAAACGAAACTATTGTATGAAACAAAAAACCGCACAGTTAAACTGAAAAAAGCCGATACAACGCACCGCTTGTTTGATGTCGCTGTCTGTCTGTGTGTTCTGTAATTATAACTTCATTACATGTTTTTGTGTATGTGTATACTTTGTGCCCAAAATTATCGAGCCAAAATAGAAACGTATCAAATTTTCATCGTTGCCCAAGTAAACAGTGTGCGTGTTTGTTGCGGCAACGGCATTTTTTCTGCAACGTCATGTTCCGACCCCGGTTGCAAAACGACTCCTCGTTTTACGAGTTTGCCGTTGAAAAATCGATAAAAAGCGCAGACACCATCATTTTCCAACATTCTCCACTTTCTTCGTCTAAAATTCTTAATGGACACGAGCCTTATTGGCGCAACAGAAATAAAGGGAAAATGCTGATTTTGTGTAGTTTTTTTTCGCTCGAGCCATTGTGCTTTTTAGTGCGGGCTTATGTAAATTGTGAATTCGGTGAAAATGGGTTTGATAACATTGCTTTTTTCATTCCGGCGATTCTCATCGGTAATTATAGAGGAGCGTAAAAAATTGGTAAGAATATAACAATTAGGCTAGAGACCGAGAAAAAAATCTCATTAAAACAAATGCGGATGACCTCAGGTAGGTGTTTTTTCTGTGTGTGTTTTTTTCTTTCCCATTCCCTTGATGGCAAATGTGGTTTTAAAATCATGAAATTTTCTAGATGAATGACATCCGGAAATTCTTTTCGCAAATATTCTCAAACACATCTGGCAATCGATCAAAAATACCAACCAACATATAATTATTATGCATATTTAATAACGGATCAATGGAAAAAAAGGGTAAAATGCGAATGAAAAAGATTGAACATAAATAATGCTCTTACATGCAGAAGCTGCTTTTAAGCAGATTTGAAAATCACTACCTTCTAGTCAATAGTCAATTCTAATTGATTTTTATAGTTCTGAAACTGTGGCAATAAATCCAATGGAAAGTAAATATTCTAACCAAAGTATATAAAGACAGTTCAAGTGAAATATATTTAAATTTCCATCCATTTCGAGCAGTAGCGTGTGAATTTTTCATCTTTCCATTTGCAAGAGAAAACACTTTCTGATTCTTTTTGAGCTTGACTCGATAGCCAAATTGAACATGCGGCTTATATCGCTCCAGCTAAAATCGATATGGATGAAAGTTCTATTTTAAATTATTAAAAGCATGGATGGATATAGCACGGCAACTGTTAATGCAACGATGAATTCCGTCAATGTGCTTGGAATTAAATTGAAAATCCTTGTTCAATTAAACGAAGCCGCAGCTGTTGAGCTGAAAATAGAACTTTAATTCATCTTTTGCAAGCTTGAATTTGATGCATTTTACTTAAACTAAGCTGTAAAGCTTTTTCCTTTTTTCCTCGGCGAATACATGTTTGACGGCAGAGAGAAGGAGAAATTGAAAATGTGGCAATATCTGGCAAAAAGAGGGCACTAAAACTATCATTGTTTTTGCGCCAACGACACAAGGCCAAGAAGTTCACCATTGCAAGCGCACCTTATAAGATTATTCTTTGCACACATACACACTCACCAAAGTGCTGAGAGCTCTTTTTCTTCTTCAATTTAATTATGACTACACTTTCTGTAAACTGTTTATGTAATTATCGATAATGACAGAAATGTAATATGTTTCTCACGAAACAACAGCCGTGTCTCTGGTAACATCGAAGTTGATCAACACGGTGCTGACGCTGCGATATTGCAAATCGCCAATGTCGTATTATTTTTCGATTTTTTTCTTTATTGGACGGTTTCTTCCTCAGTGTTTTGTTTTTCAATGAGGTTTTTTGCGTTCTTTTTTTTCATCGTTCGAATGATTATTTAATTGGTCAAGAACTTTGGTGCAACATCAACAAAAACAGAGCGAATAAATAAAGTCGAACAATTCAAAGTGTTTGTTCACACCCAGAAGCGCTCCGCTCAAACAAATGTGAAAAAAGAGAAAGAAAATTCGAGACAAAAAAAATAACGCGTTCGAAAAATCAGTTAATAAATTTTAATATTCATTTTAGACGGTCAAGGTTACGGTTTTCATGTACTCGGAATATTTGGCAATTACAACAAATAACGAGCGCACAATATAGCGCGTATTAGTAATCTAAGACACACGGAGAAGAGGGTGTGTGCGAGAGAGAGAATTAGAGGAACATAAACAGTTCAATAAATAAAGCAAAACCATATGTATGTCTGTCAAAGTGTGTTTTGTGTATGTGTGTGGCAGGAATTTGAATTTGAAACGAACCCACAACCAGCACGCTCAATTAAAGCAAATAGAGTATAGTTATCGCGGTGTTGTAATTTCGGAGCTTGTGTTTGCAGCTCAATTCTGGATGGGAATACATTCGAGTTGATTCATGAACGACGACGACGACGACGTTGTCGTCGCGCACATTGAATACCAAATGATTTTTATATACGAAAAATGTTGTTATTCATTCGGAGCAATTGAATTGTGTTCGTGGTCATTGATATTTGTTAGGCCAAGTGTTTCGCTTCAATTGAATCGACGCAAAGCTCTATTTCGAAACTCAATCGACTTCACTAATTGAATGATGCAGAAAAAAACACACACGCAGTGCCGACCGAACAGGAAAAAGCAGTGATTCATTTTCAGTTTTGAATTGAAATGGTTTTTGACTTTCTCATTTGTTGTTACTGTTTAGTTGCTTTCTGGAACTGCAATGCTCTCGCTCTCTCGCCTCAATGAAATTGAATTCTTTGTTTGTTTTAAGCTGCTTATCCAGCGTGGCGTTTTTATGGCCAACTCTGTTTAGGCTGCGTGATTTTTGCCTGCGTTGCGTGTTTGTAATAACCATAAAAAATGAACAAGAAAATGAATTGAAGTCGCGCAAAGAGCACACGCACGATTTTTTCTTCTTCATCGCTTGATGTATACGTATATATATTTCGCCCAGCGATAAGAATCTGAACTGTTGTTGTTCGTGTTTCAATGTTTGAAATCATTAAAAGCGTGAGCTCGGCATTATATTTCTGTTTTTTTTTCTTTATGAAAAATTGCATTTTTCCCTACATTCGCCCGCTAATTCTGTTGTTGCCGTTGGTGAGGTTATTAGTATATTGCTGGTGATTACACATTTTGAAACGAGGGGAATTTTTTTTTTGCGCTACATGCAATTTCAATTTTGAGGTGTCATGCATTTAATGACTACGTCATAATTCGTCCGATTTATCTATTAATTTCGATTTTTCATTCACATTTTTAACCATTATGATTGATGTGATTAAAAGCATTTGCACTGCTGCGCTGCGCTGCGCGTTCAATAAACCAAATGTGTGATTTTTCTTCTCTCCGGTTCACCATATTAATGTTTGCAAATGGAGAAGTGGCGATCCTCCACAGGCCACTGCAACACCAAAATGGCGACGATAAATTGTTTTTGTTGCACCGATTTTTTTTTTTGAAAACGGGACAAACAACTTAAAAAAATATGGCAATTAATCAGAATTTTTTATGGAAAAAATTCGTTTGATGTATAATTGCTACTTGTATGGCAAAAGTGGCCGCATTTTAAATTGAATTTTTTTATATTGAAATCTACAGCGAGAATCTAACAGCATTTTTGCGTTAAAATTAAGAATTCTGGATTGAAATGAAACTCTTTGAAATTGAAATGCATGGTCATGTAGCCAGCCAATGGCACACACACAGCTCAACGAAAGAAGAAGAAGAGAAGCAACATCGTGTCAACACGTAAAATATAATGAATGTGACCATATGTATTGCTTACTTAGCCAGCATACTAATTGATTCATTTATTCGGATTCGGCCAAAATTCGAAAGTCAACACACAGAAAATAAAACCCGGCCACCGCACAAGAGCGCTCGCTTGTGCAAAAAACAGAGAAAAAAAACGCGAGGGCAACAGCGCGGAGAGCGTGAGCGCGCGCTCACCATGATGACAAAAGAATATGTGGCGTGAATTAAAATTTGCATTAAAATGTGCATATCTTTCGGTCATTTCAATTTATGCGTGCGTGTGTGAGTGTGTATGTCTATTTTCGGGGCCATAAAATGATGGACGAAGAGTGCAGGGTGAACAAGCGAGCGAGCAAGCAAGCAATAAGAGAATGAAAGAAACGAAAAAGATGAGAGAAAAAAAGCAAACCCATTCGCTTCGTTGTCTGTCTATTGAAATTCGGGCAAAGCAAAACCGAGAAACGAATCAGCATAAATAAGCGAGGCATTATAGAATAAATAAATAAGGCACGAATATTTTCAGCGAAACGAGAGGATCATTTGTTCGCATGTGCATTGTGCATATCATGCTGCACAAACACCGTCATCGTCGTCATCATCATCGTCATCGTCGTCGTCTTTTTCGACACTCTCTGACAAAAGAAGAGAAAAGACCAAAGCGGCCAACACACACGAATCATGGCACAAAAGGCAAAAATAACAACGTCGACGACGACGAGAAAAAAACGTCTATGCTGCTATAAAAAAAAATCTTGTGAATGTGTGTGAATTGAAATTCAAAATGGCTGAATTCCGATGTATGGAATATTTTATTAGTCATGTTTATGAACGAGAGCCACGAACAACCGAAGGAATAGTAGAGAAAAAAAGCAGCCAAAGTATCGAGGAAAAGACACAAAAATAGCTCCAGATCGGATTTTATTTATTTATTTTGTTATTACTGGCTGCTACATTAATGTTTCTCTTCTCGGTTGTTCATTGTGTGTGCGTCGAATTGAGTCGAAATGTACAATGAAAGAGCACTCCATCAGCTTCTATCTCTCTCTTTCACCCGCTCTATCTCTCGCTTTTGAGCCGGCTGATGATGTGTTCAACCAGTTTCATTTTGCTTGAAATTTAAGTCGATTGTGACTTTGGTTTGACAATAAGATCAAATAACTGCACTATAAAAAACCAGCACACACAAATCCGAACACATTTCAAATGACCGAAGCACGAATGAGAGACCGTCCGCTCGATCGAATCAATCAGACGAACAGAGAGCGATAAACTGGGGAAAAGTAATTTTACTATAAAAATAAAATGTAAACGAAATCACATAGCGAACCGAGTACGAAAGGAAATTGAACGTGAGCTCTATTTGAATGGCATCAAAATGAACAACAGAAGAGAAAAAAAATACCGAGCAACAACAACAATAACATTCGAAGCAGTTGAATAACTTTGACTGCTCCTGGTATTTTTCTTCTTCTTTCATTATGTATGTTAATGAACGATGATGTGATGAGCAACGATCAATCCAAAAAAAAAGAGATTCTTTTTCACGTTTTCATTCCATTCGTTCTCTCGTGGCGTTGGTTTTATTTTCGTTGTGTTACTAATTTCGTGCGATGTGTGTCCATGTGCGGTTGGCCAAGTGTGTGCGAGCGTGAGCGTGAACGCTCGCTCGCTCGAGAGAGAGAGAGAGCGAAAGAAGACACAGCACAATGTTTCGACACAAAGAAATTATGACCTTCAAGTGATATTGTTTCTCATTTTATGGGTATGTGTTTGTGTGTATTTTGGTATTTTGTTTCTCGGCTATATCGAATATTAATCGGGTTTCGAGTTTTGTGCTGTCGTTGTTGTTGGTATATCTTCTTTTTTTTCGCGTTTTGTGTTCTTGGCTTTGTTTCGACTGGTTTCTTTTATGCCTTTCATTTGGTATTCATGCTTTGTGTGTTCTTTTTCTCTCTCTCTCTCTCGTCATCGTTGTTGTTGTCATCGTTTCTTCTTCATGTATTTTTCTCTTTCTTTTCGTTTATTTTTCACCCTTTTTTTAATGAACTTAGCATGTTTTATATGAATAAATGTTGGCACACAAGCGTATGTTTTTCGTTGTTATTATTGTTGTTGTTGCTGCTGATAGTGCTTGAATTCGCGAGACATTGGTTTCTATTTCGTTTTGGCCGAATGCTTATGATATAATTGAAGTCGAAGGAATTCAATACGATTTATCCACACATGAATGAACGGACTTCAGTTTTATATAACAGCGCTGAAAATGAAACACGGCTCGGTGTACGTGTACTATTTAAAATCGGGTGACAATTGTCACAACATGTTCGATTCGTGTTGTGTTTTCCTTTCTGCTTCTTCTTTTGCTCTTCTTTTGAGGAAGCGAAAAAATATAAATAGAATGTCTCTCTTTTAAGCTAATAAAAGTAAAGTCGAATATTGGAGCTGCACGTGTTCGACTTTTGGCTAATCAAAACTTATTTCAGTGTGGGAAATGTATTTGTGTGTGTGCTTTTTTGTTCGTATGATTTATTTAAAAAATGAAGACACTTTGTGACACTTGATGTTAAAAGCATTGACAAGCAATTTCCCATGACAGCCGGAGAGAAAAAACAAAGTGCAAAACGTGCACTTGGCCTGCTTGTTGGCTAATTTTATACGGAATAAATTATTATTAACTTTTTTTTCTGTTCGATTACGATCACAAATACATATACGAACGTTGGTGGTCATAAATCTAAATTCAAATGCGCACTTTCGCCTGCTGTTCGCATATTATGTTCAGTTAATTGATTTTCTTAAGTACTTGCGAACATTCTTCTTTCGCTCGCTCGTTTGTTCGTCCATTTGATGGGTTCAATCACATTTTTTTAATCAAAACTATCAAGAGTCATCAATAAAGTTTTTCGGCCCTTGCAGTGGACATGTTGTTTCAAGTTGTTCCCATCAGTGCGACCAAAGTTTCTAGATGTTTCTTTATCTTTTTCTTTATTCTTTGGCTCATCTTGCGGTACACGTGTCTACCTTTGGTGAATGGTGAAACGGCTCTCTGGTGTGTCATCTAATGAGTTTCATAAGAAAAATATGAAAATCTCTTTAGTGCGCGCATGAAATATAGTGGAACCTCGGAAATTAGAAGATCCAGAAATTAGAATTCTTCCGAAATTAGAAGAGAATTCTCCGTTCCATTGCTGCTTCTGAAATTGGAAGATTGTCTTCTAATTTCAGAGGTACTTTTTTAAATGCTTATTTAATACAATGCAGCTATTGTATCGAACGAAAAATATTTTAAATGGAACAAAGCATCGATTGGAATTGCTTGACGAAACTAAGGAATTGAATCACTATTTGTGGTTTTTTCGAAAATTATGAGCCTCAGCTTCAAAATCTCGAAACAAAACATATTAATGTGAATTCTATTTGAAAGTGAAAATTTTTAGGAACATTTCATCGTTAAAATATACAATAATGGCTGATTTGAAGCAAATTGAACTCACAATCTTCTGGAAATATGTTAGATTTTCGTCCAAAAATGAACAAATTTTGTTTTTTTGGATTCGGATTGCTCCAAATTTACTTTACATTCGTTTTTTTATGGAAAAAATACATCTCCAAAGTTTTTATAATCTTTCATCTCGAAATAAATGAATTGTTTTGTCTGATAATTCTTCTAATTTAATTGGAATATTATTGAAAAGAATTATTAAGGCAGAGTATCAAAAATATTGGAATCTTGTTAAAAGTATGTTTCAAAGTTATATTTTTATTTTGGAATTTCGTTCTGGTGTTATTGTAGTGTCATTTTGTTCATTTAACTGCAAAATTAATGCGAAAAAATTTTCCTCCGAAATTAGAAGAATTCAGAAATTAGAAGTACCCGAAGTACAAACACCTTCTAATTTCCGAGGTTCCACTGTATTTAGCCAGGCTGTTTTATGTGTGTGCTAGTGTTCCTCTGAGCCACTTTGTATATGGTCACACTGGCAACGTTTTTCGTGTAATTTTATGGTCGACATGTTTTTTTTTGTCGGTGACGCGAGAAATTCCCAGAAAAATAGTGAATGTCATGCATCCATAACGGTTTTATGAGTAATATGGGTGGCATAGCATGCTCGTATTACACTGGCCGTTGTTGCTGCTATCGGGAAAATGCGATATTTATACAACATAAATATGTTGGAATTTTGCTCAGATTACATGTATTCACATGCAATTTCATAAAGAGATGAATGGGCGAAACTGAGTTCGAGATCAGAGCATATATTTACAAAATTGAAATATTGCCAAATGGATTCGGTTAAATTTGGCGGAAAATACATCGAACGGAACAGAAATGAGTGTTGTCGTCATCGTAAATATCAGCATAACTCGTTCATCTATTTTTTTGTTGCTCTCTCTCTCTCGCTCTGGACAGATAAAAAATATAATCGCAGATTTGTAGCTGCTCATATTGGAATAGAAACGAGCCGCATCCTTATCATTAGGTCAATAAATGTTTCTTTTGTGTGTAAATTTTTCTCTTTGCTTTTTCATTCGTTGCGTTCATTGGCTTGTGGCACAATCGCTTCCAATTCGCCTGATATTCGCCTGATATAGTTCCGTTATCTAATCACCGCGGCGTTAAAACTTCGCTATTAACTTGTGCGACCGAGCCCGTTCAAGTTTTCAAGCTCTCTTTCTGTTTTCACAACACATTTTTTTCTGCCATTTCCATCTTCTCTGCTTCTTTCTTTCTCTTTCAACTTGATTACCCGATTTTAATAACATTTCTGAGTCCTCTTTCTCCATGCTTCATCAATACATATGCGAAATTGGCCATTTGTAAATGCAATTCGAAAGTATGATGCGTAGACCAAGTGCAACAGCTGCGCCGATGCGCGCAATTCAATTCGTGTCGTAAAGTACAGTTTTTCAAAGTTTTCGCTTCGGCCATGAAGTGGAATTGAGTCTTTTTTTTCGCTTTGGTTTTGTTATTTATGTATGTGTGTTTGTGTATGTTATCTTCTGCTTGTATTTCCTTATGGAACGGCACCACCCATTGCAAATTAAACGCAATACATATTTCTGTCCATCAAGTATTTTATTGACTTGGTTTTACGGTTTTGGTTTTATTCATTCAAACAAAAATTAAATTACGTATTTTTTGTTTCGTTCATTCGTTCGTTCGATTACGCGTAGCCTGGATGTTTGTCGGTTGAACAGCAGAAGCCGTCGAATAGAGTGACGTGAAAGAAGAGCGCGGGCTTACGAGTGCGATTACCGCGTGGCGAATTCCATTCGATCGCATGTAATGAAATCGTCTATCGATTTGGCAATGCCGTGTGCTTGTGTGTATATATTTTCCGAAATGTAAACCGTTTGCCGAACCATAAATATGATTTGCACGCTATCAAAAAGTTGGTTTAATTTAAAATTGGAATCTCTCGGTCGCTCGCTCGCTCAATGGATTCGATTCAGGTTGCATTTGAATGTAGCACGATTTAAAGGGCACACAACTCATATTTATGGATTACGTGCGCTCTATGCCAAAATGAAAAATTCCATTTGGTGGAAGTTTTACGTCATTTGCATTTCTCTTTCGTTTATTAGTTTAGCCCATTGCAAATGTTTGGTTCAATTCAATTGAAAATTGTAATGATTTTGCTTTTGGTCGACACTTTTTACAAGAGCATCGCTGCTGCTGCTGCTGTGGCTCAAACAAAATGGCTTCCAAATTTGCAGCAGACAAGCGTTCGTTGCCGTTTTGGCCCAACGAAATTATTGGTTTTATTTCAATTTTCTTTCGCATCAAGCCAAATGACAGCTTGTAACTTAATGTGATCACGTTGTATATGTTTAATAATGGAAATGTGTTGACCAAACGCAATTTATTGCCGTTGATGTTGTTGTTAGTGGTACGATTAGTGTGCAAGCGACAGAATCAGAAAAAAATAGATCAATCATATGGCAATGGCGAATAGCCACGAGACAAAAACGAATTAACGAATTACAGAGAAAAAAGGCGAATAAGAAGTCGAAGTAAAAAACAACGAAAAGCAATGAGAATAATCATAGAAAGAAAGGAAAATAAACAAAATTGGCACAAAAACCGCATAATATTCGCGGCGTGTATGAATATACACGGCAGCGTATACGATTGTTAATTTTACTTGTGTGAAAATGCTTGTGTTTCTTTCTTTCATTCTCATGTGTTGTGCTGCAATCGACTCACGTAATAAGAGCAATTGACATCGTTTTCGCTGCTATTTCGGATAGGGCAACGGTCAGTAGTTTTCTCAATATTATTTCGTTTTGCATTTGCTCGTTTTTCGCTTCACCTTTACGATATCTACAATCAAAAACAACGGCGTGTAAATTGCATTTGACCATAACACTGATGTGTTGATGAAAAAAAAAACTCATCGGACGAGAGGTGGTCGAACCCTTGAGTCATTTAAGCCACACCAACGAATACGCTGTTCGTTTTATACATCAGTTTTCTGCAAGTGGCGTTTGATAAATTTCAGTCACCAAAATGAGCACGTAACGTGCATCATTCCTTGTGCATAAAATCATTTTCCATCAAAAATATTATAAGCACCGAAAAGACGTGGCTCCGAACAAAAAAATATGACATGGGGAAAACAAATGCTTCCAGAAAAATGGCCAAAGAAGAAAAAATCAAAGAAAGACAAATGAACTTGGTGGTTAAAAATGTCCGAAGTAAAATGCGTGAAATGCCAAAGAGTGCAGAAAAATGAATCGTAGCACCCGAAACAGAGGGAGAAAGCAAGAAAAAGCGGACGGATGACAGCAAAAATCCATGTGAAGAGGGAACAATTTGCTGCCAAATGCCATTTGTCAACATTTTCAAAATGTGTCTTGTATCGATTTGCTTCTTTCTTTTTCGTGAAAACTTATGAACTTGACAAATTCAAGCACTGGCTCAGCATCCGCATTTAGCAACAACAACAGAAAATATGATGACAACGACAGCACACACATAATATTCACCATTTGCTGGTGAATTGCAATTGCATATAGCGAAAGAGAAAAACGGCAACAACCGGCAGTATAATAAATTGAAAGTTTGTTTCCCGCATCGTCTAGCTGAATTTTATTTCAAAGGTCTCTTTCATTAGGAGTATCAAACAAATGACGCCATATATAACATGTTTTTTTGTCTTGCAAACGATTCTCAACCATTAGTCAAATTCAACTTGAATTCGGTTGAACAACTTGAGCAAACAAGAACAGGTGCACACTGCACAGTTCTGTTTTTTTCCTTTTGAATAAAGAGAAATTTTAACGAATTTCTCGAGCATTTCCTCTCTGCGTTTCCATTCGAATGGAAAATTTACTCAAATGGACACCAAATAAAATTTCATTCCGTTTCGTTTGCCGCAAAAATTCAAATTAACTTTATAAAAGTTTTCAAACATATTCCATTAATTGTTACTCTTTTGACGTGAGTTTTGAATGTTCTTGCGCTCTTCCACTCACTCTCACGCGTGCAATCAACGCCGAAAATGAAAAAGTTTTTGGGTTGAATTGAACCGACAAAAAACGAGAAGAAACTTGAATGACATCAAAAGATATTAAATTTCCAACGGGTTATGCTGGTCCATTTCCACATCGAATCGTTCATTCGCCTATGAAGAAATTGTTCTTTCCATTGCATTTCATAACTTGAGTAACATAATCCAACAGGAAAAACAAGGTCCAAATGTATTTTTTTGTGTTTTGGTTGGGCATTTTCCTCTTGTGTACAAACGGAAACTCAAATTTCGAGGTTTCACTTGGAAGTAGAATATTAAATTTTTAGCTACAAACTTCAAATCAACTGGGTAAATAGAAATTAGATGCGAAAACCTTGGATTTACATTGTATTTAACTCAGTTTGTGCTATTATCAAATTGAAACTTATGTACAGACAACCAAATTGAAAGTTACAGCCAGTAATTTACACCGACTCGGTGTGTGTTTGTTTGTTTCTTTCTTCTTATTGTGTTATTTTGTGCAATTATCTTTTGTATAGGTACCGTTTAAACTAGTTTTGCGATTAAAAGAGAACAAAAAACCAACAACATAATGTTCAAAATATCTCATTAAATTCGAACTAGTTTTCGGTGTCAAATACGCGGTCACGTTTTGTATGTTGTCACGAATGTGTTTATTGGGTATTATGGATTGAAAAATTTCGTCGAAAAAAAAACCAGCACAAAGAGGAAGGTTCATGGGCGATTCTGGCACTTAGCCGACATTAGCACATTTTTTTGATTTCGTTGAAGAACTGAATTGATGTCGAACGAATTTGTTTAGGTCTTGGGTTGGGACGATTGTTGGAAGTTGAAAAAAATGAATATAGTCTCAAAATGAGCTTACCTATGGATTGGTGATGCTCCAGATGGTATTCTCTGTTGATACGAAATGGATGCTGGTGGTTGAGATGACGCAGTGTCAGCCCGCTGGCCAACCTGAACTGAACGTATAGCCGCTTCCATCTCATTCCGACGTGGCCACCATTATAAACCACTCATTTTCAATAAAATCAAAGCACAGCGAAATGAAAATTAAACGAAAAACGAAGCGCGTCCCAATCGATCGGTGATACGATTTACGTCCCGTTCAGCGAATGAATTTATTTGGATTTTTTTTATATTTTTTCTTTATTCTTTTTCCTTTTCTGGTTTTTTCTCGATTCAATTTCGGATTGAATCGTTGTGATTCCGTATTTTGGTCGCAGCACTTGAGCAAAAAAAAAATCTCACTAATTTCTCTTTTTTCTCAGAATATTTTTTTCTTTTCAATTTTGCTTCTTTTTATTCAGCACAATCACCAAAAAAGTATCACCAATTACGATTCCATCAAAAATACAATTGGTTACTTCACTTTTTATTTCCTTCAGCACAGATTCAATAATTTGTTTGCTCTTCTCAAGTTAAATTTACTTTGATTTTTGACGTCGATTACAATAAAAACTTCACTTTCACACTGAAATTAGAGGTCAATAAAGAGAGAAAAAATTACGATTTAAATATGTTTCGTTGAAAATTTACGCAATGGTAAATCATGTGCTTTAAATTCTAACAAAAAAAACCTCATACTCTGTCAGAGTTGAGAAAGGGGGAGAAAGAGAGCCACCCATGCAGTGGGCAAAATGCTTGGAACTATCAAGAAAATCGATTTCCAAACTTGTATCAACATTAAATTTGATTTAAATTGTTTCAACTTCAGAAATTTCAACATATGAATGAGTTTACGAGGAAAGAATCGACCGTTTTCTTGTTACTTCGAAACACTTTACATGTATAGAGAATTTTCTTTACATTGTGGAACAAAACACACAATTAACTTGATTGATTTTTTATTTATAGATTTTTCAGTTCGGTTTCGGTTGTTTTCTTTTGTTTAAATTAAAAAATGCGAGAAATTTATATACCACGCAAACACACAGCCACCAATTAATGAAATTTTACTCAAATTTAGTTATATGCTTTAACATTAAATCCGTACATTGGATGATGACGACGTTGACAACGAAACACAAATAAAGATTTTAATTCTGCAAATAAACGAAAAAAATTGAAGTTTTCCATTAGTAATGCGTCTTATAATGGGTTCAACGCTCGATTTTCAAAATTTTTTTTTTTTTCATTGTATATGAGACAGAAATGACTTGAACAAAATTGAGAATATTGTGTTTTTGCCCAAACGAATTCAAATTTTTTATTTTATTTTTAAAAAATGTCACGATGATGAAAAAGTTCCGAATCAAACAGTTTAAACCATAGAAACTACGTGGTTTGAGAGTTGCTGTGGAAACAAACCCAAAGATAATTCAAAAATATTCGACGTTCAAAGAAATGAATTTAAAAACTTTGAAATTCTTGAGACTTCCATAAGAGCTCGAATCAATCTCAAGCAAACGGAAATTATTTTCAAGATGGAAAAACTTTTGGTAACTTCCAAGAAAAATCTTGCAAACGCGAATGGAAGTTAATTGAGAAGCTCATGTAATTTCTAGGCGATGCAGCTAGAAAATACCTACGTCAAGAGAAATTACGTGGAAAACAAATCCAAAATGAGTTGAATTCGATTTCCGTCGTTTATTTCAACATAATGTCGATGTTGTGGAATACATGTAGCAAGCAGTTCAAAGAAAATTGAATAAAAACGGTGTTTTCTTTGAATAATTCGTGCGAGGCTTATAAACCATAAATGTGCTTTTCAAAGTGAAAAACAAACAACTCGAAAATGTCACACGGCTCGTATGCTAGTCATCATCGGGAAGTGCAATTATGGTATAAATTATTCACATTTGGTAAGTGCGCCAGTTGCAAAATTCAAGAGACACACAATGAAAAATTGAACAATGAACATCCATCGCTCGAATACAATAATAATATCGAGCATATTGAGCGCATAAAATACAATGAACGAAAAAATGAAAAAAAAATCCAGAAGAATTATTATGGTAGCTATTTAAAAAAAAATGGTGTATATGCTTCGTAGATCGAAGAACCCCATTCAGTGAGCTTCTTCAGAAAAAAAATAGAACGCAAAAAAACACACACAACATATGAATAGTCGTGCTGGTGTTTTGGTGATTTCATCAGCTCATTCGACAAAATGTAGACAAAGCATATGTCTTCATGATTTTGTATGGTAGAACGTTTGCTGGTGAAATACGACTGAAAATTATGGTCGAATTCTTCTCGTTTTTTATTGAAACGCGAAAAATTATGTGTGACTCGTTTCAGATAATGATTACCACATTTCTTTTGCTATCGCATATGAAATCACACCATGTGTTTGATTTTCAGCGTAATTTGGGCAAATTTCGAATTTTTCACTTTCTTTGCACAAAATATTCGTTGAAATTCGATTGAAATAAACTCAAAATGTTCACTGTGTAGGATGGCATACGCTCGTCGAAAAATCGATTCAATTGTGGGATCGTGGTTCCCATATCCAAGCCAAGCTTATAAGAAATTCGATTCATCTCAGAATTCTTCATATCAATTTTTCTTTTTCTTCGTCACAAACGGAAAATATTTTTATTCATTTTCAAAACTGTATCTCATCGTTTAAATTCATTGGAATTCTTCATTTGTTTCTCTTCCGCTGTAATAATTTGAAATTGCCATTCCTTTCAGATAAAAAATGAAATAGGTTTGCTTGTGATGAAACACTCATAAAAACTGCTACGCACAAAAAACAATCGCATAGTTGCTCAAGGGTGTTCCAGATTGTTCAAAACCATGGTCGATATGGGCAAAACTATCAGAGTGATCAACATTTAATCAACGATTTCTCATTCAAAAACAATCTTCTCGGTATAATTCAAATGATTTAGGCCATTTAGGCATTCACACAATCATTGATGTCTTGATTCTGGTTGGGTTTGTCCTTTCGATTCATCTTGACCGAAGAAAAACTCAAGCAACTATGCAACCGGAATTGGATTTACTCATTCGTTTCTTTTTCTTTAAAAGGCTCTCTCATTTGACACAATTGCAATCGCCAATGTGCAAAAAAACCACAATAATCTCACTAAAACTAAAATAAATATTTTGTTTTATCAAAACAGAACCAAATGAAACTAACAGCAAATTTTCTGTTGATTTTCTGTACGTCGAGTGCTGTTTTTTCTGATTTCAACTGTTCTCTCCGAAACACTGAACCACTTTAAAAAAAATTATTTCTTATTTTTTTCTTTCTTTCAGTTTTGTTTGTTTGTTTGGTTTTTTCTTCTTTTCTTTTTTTTTGATAAATAAAATTGTTTTTTTCTGTCTGTTCTAAAGCACACACAAGAATGAAAAACTAAATAGGCGCCCGAGTCGATGAACTATAGAAGGTGAAAATATAACGTGGAAAACACAATTTCTTGTTGAGAAATATCGTGCCGTTCGTGTTGCCTATGCAAGAACTACGATGCTGAACGCTGTTCGCGCGACGTCAGCCATTTTCTTTTTCGGATGAGTTAAATAACGAACAAGTTCAGTATATTGGCGCTAGTAGGAAAACTCGGAATGTACGCGATGCGATCTCTGTGTGTGTGCGGCTGTGTATGCGTGTGTTGGTAGCATTATAAATTGATGATGTTCGTGTATGGTTGTGTATTTGCTACATTCGTTCCGTTTCCAACGCTATGTGCTTGTGCATGTGTATTTGTGCACGCTCGTATGCTTGAGAGTGAAACGTTTGCCTATGTCGAACATATCACATCTCCATGTGTGCTGTCCTTGTCTGCCGCATGCCCCACTGAATCGGCTCAATGTTGCCGTGCATTCGCAGACATTCATATGCTGCTGTGAATGAACAAAGACCGCCGATCACAAAGAAAATACAAGGTGCGTTCGCATGACGTGCGATAGAAAGAGAATGGTGATTGTGTGGCTGGGTTTACACGGCCACTGTTTGTGTTTCTTGAATTGGCTCCGTGGACCGTTCATTTTGGGAAAAAGATGTTCGCCTTCGCAAAATTGATTGAAGTTTCAATGAATCCACGCAATTTTGGTTCTGTATTTTTTTAAATACTCAAATTCCAAGCCAGAAACTAGCCTGCACAACATACAGTGTAACGCATACACGTTCACATTTTTGACGGTGGCATTGTGAACGCAGCATGAATTTTAACCAAAATGGCTGCCGCCACATTTGTTCACATGCTTTCTTGCTCGTTTCCATGTGGATGGCTATGCGGTGGTATGAGATGCAGTCTTCACACACTTTTATTTGCATGCCTCGAGTGAATCGAACAACACATAGATAGCAAGCGGTATACAAACCACGATGATGACTCGGCTGAAAGAAAAAAGTTCAAATGACGACGACGTGCAGCAGAGAGAGACAGAGAAAGAGAGAAAGAACGAGAAACGACAGCAACAAATAAAAAAGGAAAACAACAACAACAGCAGCAGCAGCACTCTTCATATAATTTATTTATATGCATTTATTTCTTTTGGGTTATTTGTGCGTTCTTCGTGCAATTCACTGTGCTTTGCACACGATGAAAATAGTGTACTTTTTGCGCGCTGTTCCAACCAAACGCAAAACTTGAATATCCAGTTTGTGTGTCTTGTGTTGGTGTGCAATGGTATTCGTTCGCCCATTCCAAAATCGCTGGCAAAATAATAAGCAACGACGAGAGCAGCGAGACGAAGAAGCAGCAGCAGCAGAGAAAAAATGAGTTAAAGAAACTGTACGTTTGGTTGTTGTTGTCGACTTTCTACATACAATGTGTCCAATGCCTTAATTTTCTATCATAAGCCATAGTAAACACGATTTGTTGTGCGCTGCTCTGCACACACCGCATAATATAATATGGCTCAAAACCGGTGTCTTTATATGTGTCTCTCTGGTCTCTCTGTCTATGTGTGTGTATGTGTGTGTGTATGAGCGTTAACGCACGCATTAACCGTTCATTAAAATCCTATTCACTAAAAGAAACAACTTTGAATGATAATAGTAATAAACACAAACGGAGCTATTATGCAGTAAATGGTCATGACTCAAAATGTAAATCGTCGTCATCGTTGCCGTCGTCGCCATCGTTATGTACAACACGTTTAGAGAGACACAAATATTGATTTGTGTATGGAATGGGTTCCGCATCGTTATATTGTTGCTGTTGTTGTTGCTCTAATTGTTTTACAATTGGCGCAAATAGCAATCGTATTGTCCGTATACGGTGCGCTGATTCTCACTGCCGCCGTGACATACACCACAAATACTCGGTGGGAGAAGCAAAATCATTTTGATAATTACGTATGCCAGCTGAAGTGACAGTTCTGAGGAACTTTGCTGATTAATATTAAATGTTTAAACAATATTTTCAAGCACAAAAACGTACGACTGTCGTGCATATTGTATGTGGTTTGTTGATTTGCAGCTAAATTTAGCCGCCTTTGCTGGGCTTATGAATATGTACGTGTATAAAGTGATTGTAGAAAAAGAAGCATGCGGTTGTTTGAAGCGCAATTTGAAGTGCAAACCACCACGATTGGGTTATCTAATCGAAAAAATGGAAAGAATTCCACGGAATTCAGGCCAAATCATTTTGATAAGGCGTTGGCAATTTACAAGCGTCTTCCCTTCATATCTCTCCGCTCCGCTCTCTGAGACAGTCAGTCAATGCGCTCAAAAGTCAATGCGAAAGATACGACGAATGCGTTTTTTTTCTTTGCTCCACTGAAATTATTCAGCGAATCCTCTCCAATTAAACAACATCGAAAGGAACTTTCATCGGAAAAATAAACAACTTCGATACTTGTTAATTGTACTCTGCGATATGATTAAGGAAAAAGAACCGCAGTTCGACGTGCTGATGTGAGATTCCATTCATGCCGACAAGTGTTTGATAGTCAGTTTCAAGGAATTTCGACATATCGTATGAAATATAAACTGAGCCGAGAGAGAGAGAGAAACGAAAATTCATAAACGAAAAGAATTATCACTCATGACGTTGCTTAAAGACCTTAAGAATATCTCTCTATCTCGGTCTGTGTATACAACATCTACTTGTACATACACCGCATGAGCATCTATTTTCTCAAGTCCCATGACTTGCCCCAATGTGCTGTCAAGTTAAATTGAAATTCAACAATAAAGAAACCAAAACCTCTTGTCGTGAATGTAATTATACGTAGGTACGTAATGGACATGGCTTAGAAATCACTACGAACTGTTCGAGTGTTCAGTTCAATTGGCATATTTAATAATGTGCGGTTGACTTGGCACTTTTTTTCTTCTTCTTCCATTTCATTCTCGCGCTATCTTGCTCTGAACCAACGTGGTTTGTTCATTTTGGTGTTCTCACCGAATTGAGTGAGTGAGTGAGCAAAACCAGAGTTGCGTGAGTGTGGTTTTTCGATGATGAATGTTTGTATGGGTTTTAGTTTTCCGTCATACATGTTAGCGTTAGTGCGCCGAGGCGTACTTTTTATTTTGTTCAAATGACAACGACGTGTAATTAATATTATAAATTCTATTTTTATGCCCATGCCTACAGATTATTTTTGAGTTCCTTTTGAGCCACATGGCTCAAGTCAAATGCAGTGCATTCTTTGGATTAAAAGCCGTCGAATGAAGACGACGATGACAAAAGGTATCATGTACGAAAGCAGATAACTGGAAATAGATTAGTGGTTTCTCTATCTCTCTATCTCTCTATTTCTCTCGGTTTCTCTCGCTCAGTCGATGTGTCGCAATACAACCGACTGCTCTGGCTGAATGTTGATTCTGACAACCTGAACAAATTTACTTAATTGAATAACTTCTTTGTGTCGTTGTTGTTGCTATTTTTTCGGAACTTGTTTGGATTTGTAGAAATTTTGCCTTGTCGAATACCCAATGGCAACCAAGCAATCAATTGTATTGCTTCGTCTCCGCAATAATAATAATTAAACCAAAGAATTCTCTCTGTCTCTCGTTTGCTGTCATCTATATTCGGATGCAAAATGCTTTGCTGTAGTTTATTTTATGGTTTTGAAAAATCCACTTGGCATCGAGCCGAGGCTTGTGCAGTGAAAGAAAATATCTTATTTCATTTGTCTAGCTGTCTTCGTTTTCATTTTAATTGTTCGGCAGTTGGATAGAGTTATTACAGCGAGAAGACCGCATAAATCAGACGAATATCCATGAGAAGTCAATGTCTGTGGATTGAACGAATGGCAGCCACTGAAGGAGCTCTGTTCAGTTTCATCACATTTTTTCTGCACAAATTGAGCATATTTAAAATACGAAACAATGGTTTCTGTGCCTCTTCTTAAGTCGAACCCATAAATCTTGTGTCATTTGCGTTTTTTTTTTGCATTATAATCGTCTCTTGAGAGAACTATCCTTATTCGGATTTTCATTACGAAGTTTTTTTTCTTAATAAGCTTATACTCTGACAAATGTGACTTTCTTTTCGGTGCAGATGATGAGTGTATCAAGCTCGAATTTTGCTATGCAATAACCATATTTCCAATGTATCACATTTCGCGGAAGATGTGCCTCGTGTTCGAATATATATTCAGTCGCTTTGTTGAGAGATAATCATTTCCCGTTCTGTGCAAAAAGTAATGCGATTGACATGAACCGCATATCATGTCGAAAGGAATATACATATATACACTGTATTTTTGTTCTTCATCTTCATCTCCTGAAGCTCAAGAAAGGAATTCACGTTTTGATGGCATTTAAATCAACTGCTGAGGCATTGTTGCCGTCGCATACGACGACTCATATCACGAAAAAGCGATGAGCACCATGGAAAAAAATGAGAAAGAAATATGTGTAGTAAATTCAAAATTAAAATTAAAAATCAAAGAAGAAGCAGACACGAGAAAACTTGAAATTGAAACGAGAAACGCGCGCAAAAAGGACGGAAGAAGCGCTGAACACGCATTCAATGTAATGCCACAGAGATAACATGGTACGAGTCGAACGTAAATGAACATGACTCTATGTTTGAATATTATATTTATATATAGGCGCGCTGTTGCCACATTTACGTTTCGCCGAAAAACACATTTTTTTCTTTTCTGCTCACATTCGAAACGCTGTGGCTGCCTCATTCGGCGAGTGTTGTTGCCTCCGTCGTCGTCGTCGTCATCGTCGCTGCCGATGCTGCTGCCTCGCACTGCTTGTACAATAATATTTCTGTTGTTTCGAATACATATATACTCATTTCATAAGTATATTTAGATGGTTTCATCGATGGCTGTTGTTGTTATAGCTGTTTGTAAAACGTCGCATTGCTCTCTCGCTCACTCGCTCGCGTGCTCTTTATTGTGTACCTCTTTTTATTCTATCTCTTTCAATAATTTTTTTTTCGTTTTGTTTTTGTGTGTGCCTTTTTTCGGGGATTTTTTTCTTCTTATTTTGAGTCGACCGACTCAATTTAATATATTACTACGCATACACACGTCTCTACGAGATGATACATACACAATACACTCACACACATATCATACAATCATCTAAATGAATCCACCGTACAGCCTGTACGACAGTGGCATAACTATACACTACAGTGCCACACACACACACAGAGAGAGAGAGCGTTCTTCTGAGCATTCTCTTTGCTTGTTCACTAAGCCATGCATTCATTATTACACACAGTATACAACGTTGCGTTCGTTTTCTACGTCTCAGATTCATGTTTCGCTTCGTTAATGTTATTGAGTTTGCCTTTTGTTTCTGTGTGCGTTTTTATTTTATTCTTCTTAGCGTTGGCTTTTTTCTCTCTTTCTGTCTCTCTTTCTGCTTCGTCTTTTTCTTCTCTCGTGTCTTTTGCCTTCCTTTCATTCGCAGCCTTCTTTTTTTTCTGTTCCTACTCGTTGTTCTTTCGGCTCTGCTATTCACATAATATTGAATTTGTTCTGTGTGGAAGCAAAGCGTTTGTTCCGAACGGCGCAACGAGAGACAAAAAAACGTAGAGAAAAAAAGTATGACAAACGAAATGACAACAGAAAACACACAAAAATCGTATGGCTTCAAATTGTAAGAGGTAATGAAATAGCGACAGCAACAATCGTTAGTAGCGCAATTATGACTAAAATAAAACTTCTTCAACCAACTTCGCACAAGAATCTTACATTAAATTTTGAAAAGGAATAAAAGAAAGCGAGCGAGAGAGAGAGAGAGAGAGAGAGAGAGAGAGAGAGAGAGAGAAGAAGTGTACTAGCTGAAAAAGTGCTGCTTGCATAAGTCTATAGATTCAAAAGAACATTTCTTCTATTTTAATGGCATACACACGAGATGCGCGCAACCGACCGAGCAACCAACCAAGTGCTGCGGCTTACCAATAAATTTCATGTCAGATGGCATTTTAAAAATAAAATCTCAACGTGAGACCATTCTCAAATATGCATTCAATTTTGTTGCAAAATTTAAAGTTTCGACGAAACAAACACTTTTTTTTCGCTCGGATATTTCGTTTTTTTTAGATGGAAGCAGAATTAAAAACCGAATGCCTGCACCAAGCATTTGGATGTCAAAAATAAAACTCGTAATGGAATCTAATTTGGAAAATTGAATATCAAAAGAAATCGATTAAATCCGAAAATAAATCTCATTTAAACGAGCATAATCATTCAACCATATAATTTTAGCACAAGTTGCCTTGACGTTTGCCATATGCGAGACCACACGCGGGAGAGAGAGAGAGAGAATGAATGATGCCATCAATAAAAAGTGATGATAGTCAATTGCTCTTGCTGTAATAAAGGGAAAGAAAAAAAAAGCAACAGCTCCACTTAGTACAAAGTGCTAGTTATGCTTTTACGGAACTGACTTTAATCAAATAATATGCTCTGTTAGACTTCCATTAAATGTATGGAAGACATTGTCTTGTGTTCATATCAATTTGGCCCACAGTCTTTTAACCATCAATTTTCTTTTTGTAGGCAAGACAAAAACAAACTGAAGTTTCATAACTACAAATAAATATGGTCGAAGCTGGCGGCAACAAGACCAGAAAATTGCTTCGATAAGCTTTATCTGGCGTTTGATCATAATTTGCCGTTGCATTTGTAGTTTTATCGAATTTGAATAATCGGATAAACTCGAAGCCAATTTTATTAGTGACCGTCTTCAAGAGAAAAAAAAGCCATTTCCAATGACTAGGCTGGCGAAAGATGAAAAGATGGCAGATTGTTTACTACATCAAACTTCAAGCCGAATAACGTCATAAAATAATATATTTGAAATGGATTTGGAGCCATGTGTGTGTATACATTGATCGGTCAATATGAGTGGTTGAGACACCGAACAAACATGAAATATTACTGATATCCACACAAAACTTCGACCATTAAGCGACATTACAGCACAAAACAAGAGAAAAAGAGAACGAGAGAGAGAGAGACAGAGAGAGAGTCTTGCTTTTGATGCGAGCACAATCGGATTGCTTTGGTTCGTCGTATATTTTTTTTTTTTTAAGATTTATGTGTTCGGCACAAACAACATCCATTCAATTTACTTGTTCTTATGTGCCCCGGCTCACCCTGTACATAATATGCAAGTACAAAACGGTTATGTAATGTAGCAATAGCAAGCAAAGCAGCGGCCACGGTGACGGCAAAGGAAAAAAAACAGAGAGAGAGAGGGAGAGAGAGACTGTATGAAGAATGCATACATTTTATTTATACAGTTGAACGTGTACATATTCTCCGGGCCCCGAATGGCGATGAGTAAGCGAGACACATGGCATCGAGAATAACCAGTGTAATTTTTCAGTGGAATATGATGGAAAAGAAAACTTATACGTTCGCCGTGTGCACTCAAACCACCTACACTATGGCTGGTTGGGAATCACACGCGAAATCCGCTTTCTTAGCGCGAACGACCGACTGAAGTTGTGTAGTGGAGTTTCTATGTGTTAGGCGAGAGATGATGGTACATCTGCAACATTTGCAGCACAGGCACTTTTGCACATAAAGGCTTTTGAGCCTGATGCTTCAAGCTTTATACTTGTTTGGACGGGTTCTCTCATTTCAGCATTTTACTTTATACACGTTTTTTTTCTTTTCTGTTCTCTTTTTATTCTTTCTCTTTTGCCTCGTTTCTCTGCTGTTATGCTGCTGCTCTGTTTAAAGTCAAAGGTTGACTATTTCGAAAATGTTCACGCACACAAATTCATTCGCATTTAATGCCTCTAGAAGTATCGTTTTTGCCAGATGAATGAAGCAGCAGTGCGCGATGTGTGTGTATTAAAAATATACGGGCTTCTATCTGCTATGTTCTATCGCATTCTAGACTTTTACACGCATTTCTCTTTTATTTGACGACGTTATTTCGCAGGTGTGATGTTTGATGCTGGCAAACAAAAAGGAACGAAGAAGAAAGAAAAAACCTGAAATGGTATTGAGTGAGCGAACAAGAATGGCGCGCAACAGCAGCAGCAACAACAACAAAAAACGCTGTTGAAGAATTCTAGTTGTTAAAAGCATTGAAAATTAATGGCAGAACAAGACGGAAAAAAATGTATCCGCACACATTGAGAACGAATTTGGCAAAAGAGCAATGAAGGCGAGTGACGAACACAATTTTGATGATGAACAGAAATTCCGACGAGCACAAACCAAATGGACCTGAAATTGAACAGTGAGCCAAACGAAGCGAGCTGAACAGCAAAAAAAACAACATCGAAACATCACATCACCATTCAAATGCAACTTTCTTGTTTTCGTCAAGGTTCTAGCGTCAGCACGATCCAACCACACTCAATTCTTGATGATTTGTGAGAAAACGAGCGGTTTTCACTTTGGAATTTCGATTTGCTCGCTGGCCGTGTGCTTGCCCAAATAATATCGAAAATGTATATCTCGTTAAAATGGAAACCGTTTCGTAGTGCCGTGTCATTCGATTTTGCTGTTTTGCACACCGACCAACCGACCGATGTGTGGTGTGCGCGCTTTGTGCCGAGAAGCGATTTTTGCGACCGAAAGAGAAAGAGCAAGCCTCATAAATTATGTAAAAATCCATTAAAAGTGTTGTATTATCGATTTTTCTTGTATGGCATTGCGTATATACTACGAAGCCGAGCGAAAAGAGAGCGAGAGAGAAAGAGATGTAAATGGTACATAGTCCGATTGGATGTTTATTTTAGCTGTGTTTTCATTAAAAATTCTCTCGCTCGCTTGAGTGTGAAACGATGCAACGGCACATGTATATGTACATAAAATTGTTGGGTGAGGCGTACTGAAGGTTTCGTTAAATTACCTCGGTCGGGTAAAATTCGATAGGGAAATTACGATATTTTAACGCATAAAAACCATATGCTCTCTCTGTACATTCGGGTGAGGTCAAGAAGAATCCGACCATTTTCGTCACTTTCAGACGATCAAACGAGAATGCATGCCATTAAATTTCGATTGGTCGGCATCATCTGAAGGCGACCCAAAAGAAAAAATAAAAACAGAAACTCCTGCACTTTTCACCAGCAATCATAAAAGTGTAATGTGCAAAGCAGAACCTCAGCTATTTCGGATGGTGATTTAAAAAGAACAACACACGTTTCTTTTTTCTCAATGTGCAAGTACATTTTTACCTCGGATGTGTTGTATCTGGTGTGTGTGTGTGTATCGGCTGCTTTTCGTACGCAGTTGTATTGGTGGCAATTCAAAACAAACCATGCACCGAAACGAACTGCTGCTGCCATTGACGTATATAAAATACGGGCCATAAAACACAGTATCTAGCTGGTAAATAGACTGTTGTATACGTTCACATGTAATTTATAAATTATTTTATTTCTATAAAGGAAAATAAAAATGAGCGAAGTATGAAAAAGAAATAAAATGCACACAATTGTGGAAAGAAAGAAGAACGCCGGCGATTCGAGGCTGGTATTTTCATGACCTATGTGTAAATAGACACTCGAAAAAATAAATGCGCTGCTGATGATTGTATTGTTTTTCTTCTCTTTCTCTCGCATTGGCTGCAAAATTCAAATTGAAAAAAATCCATCCGCTGATACGATTTGAATTGAGTGAAAATGTATGTGAAGCGCGCAAAATGAAAGTTATGATTTGTTTATTTATTGTTTGTATTCTTTTTTCTCTTCTCTTTTAACATCAGATACGTACACACGTTCGTCGTCTCTGAATTGAAGAATGTTCACTTTCGCATAGGACCGAATTGTGCAAAAAGCTTGGATTGAGAGAGCAAGCAAGAAAAGTAAAATTCCAAACAATAACATTTGAATGCGAGATAGAGTGAGCGAGAGAATGAGGCTCTTTTATCACAATTGAAACTGTCTTGCAAGGTTCGGATAGCACTCAAAAGCACACCAATCTTTTACCCATGCACTAAAGAATGGAGCCAGAGAGAGAGAGATATCGATCCGAATTTTATGAATCTACATAACATGCCTGTGGAATAGTTTGTCTGGGATTTTCACCGAATAAATTTTATGTGTAAATGCGACGTATTTAGAAATCGTAAATAACATAGGTGCTGGAGTTAGTAGACTGGCCCAGTACACAGTGTCAGTGTCAGTGTGCAGCAGCCCAGCCATCGATGATGATGATGATGATTTGAGCTCCGTTAAAGAGGCTTTAAAATGAATCCGAAGTAATTCCACGTAGCAACAGCCACCACCATTTGAAACAGGGCTGGTCTAATATTTATGGGCATTTGTGTTGCACTTGTAAGAGAGCAGAACATTTAATTTGACAACGGCAGCATCAGCGGCGGCGGCGGTGGCAGCAACAATAAAAGAAGAAAATGTTCATGTCCGTCTATGTGTTTGTGTATGCACAACGAGTGAGAGACTTGAGTGTAAACGAGACTGTGTTGTTCGTACATGTTCTATCGAGTGCTCTGCGTGAAATGCCTATGGTATGAAGTTATTACTGCACGATGATGATTTGCATACACACACACATAAAATGCACATTTACTAGAGCTAAAAATATACAAACCGAAGCGAATGCAAAAACCCATTATGATTTGCATACATGCATACAGATGGTTGGGTTTTCTCTTTTTTCTTCACTCGTCTCACTCGTCGGAATGATAATATGATTCGCGTTTCGGGCGGTTGTTTTTTTCGTTCTTTCTTTCGTTCGTCCACTGTATTTGTTGCAAGCGCAACAAAGAAACGGAAACCAAATTAAATTGAAAACACTTATTCAATAAATGCTTTTGTAGATTTTTGCAATTTTTTTTCGCTTTTTGTCATCGTTTCGGCCCAACCATTTCGCTATTCATGGGAATTTGTTCTCCCTCTCTCTCTATCTCTCTTTCTCTCTCTCTCTCTATCTCTCTCTCTTTTGCATTGTTTGCGAAGATTCGTTTTTTCAATGATATTCAAATTCTGCATGAATAAGAATGCGGCTGCTGCTGCATAATGAGATGATTTCAAAGTTGTTCTGTTTGAACATTGTGGAATCCAAAATGAAATGTTCATGGCAAAGCTTTCAAACTGAGTTATTTTAAGCATTCATCAAGAAACCATTTGGTCGATTGCATTTGAGCCCGAGCAATAATTAAATATTGACTGCAATTGTTTTATGCGATCATGCTTTTGAATGCAAAATGGAACAAAACAAAAAATTGCCAACTACCGACACACACAAAAACAAATAAAGAGTCGACTTTGCAACTAGGTCATTTCATTACAAAGTCATACATAACAAGCACACAACCATCGTTAGTGTCATTCGAATGGAGCAAAATGAAAAATTCTTTGCTTCAAAGAACTATTCAATTTAATATGCTTTTATGTCGAAAATGAGCCCAAAAGAGAATATCACACACAGACACACACAAAATATGCGCGCGACTCTCTGTCATAGCTATCGAGAGACCGTATTGCAATCAAGTTGGTTTACGGTAGTTCAAGCAAAACATGTTATTTCGTCCCAAGTATTTTTCCATAAAAAAAATGCGGTTTTTTCTACTTCTTCTTCTTTCACTTGGAACACATCGACAGTGAGTGAGCAACGAAGCGAGAATGAGAGAGAAACAGAAAAAAAACACAACAAAATATGTCTTTGGTTATGAAATGCTGTGTCATGTCGTGTCATGTCGTTGATGAATTCACTTTGCATTTTTATGCGTGCCTTCGACCATCGCGAGACCAAAAAGCTGGTCTCGACGCTGACTCGCCACGAACCACAACGTCAAGGAAACCGGTTTTGTTATTTATTTTCACTCCTCTCTTTTAATCAGCCGCACACAAAAGCGGCCCATAAAATATAAAGAAGCGAAATAGCCTTTCAGATGTGTTTTGCTTATTTGGTTGGCGCTTTTTTTTCTTTCCGATCTTCCTCCATCTATCGCTCTTGCTCTTTCGCGCGCGGCCATTGTATACGTTGTCATCATTTATCTATCTATTCATTTTTCATTCTGCTTATTTTTAGAGTGAAAGAATAAATGTTGATCTGCACTGGCTTCGCGCGGCGGCCTATTGCCACCTACTCTTGAAAAACAAAAACACCTCGAAATAGAGAAACGATGATGGAAAAAAAACAACACAGAAACGAATCACACACTGAACAAAGTCTTGTTGTTGAATATTCAGACGATGATGTCTGTAGGAATCGCGATCGAGCGCGCGTAAAACAGGAAAATGAGGACACGAGAAATTGATTTTGATGTCATTTTAGCAAGCGGTTTCAACAAACCGGACACTTGAGCAGAGGGCATAAATTAAACGATTTGACTCGAATAAAATGGCGTGAACAACGAGAAGAAGAAGAAAAAGGAAAAAAAGTGGGCACAACGGCAACAAAATAGCGAATCGTATAGTTCAGGTATGCTTAGAACGCGTGTTTTTTTTTCGAAAGCATTTCACCGTTCTGCTTATCTTGAAATGACTTTCGGATACATTTTTTTTCAACGCATTTCGAGAAAATGCTGTTTGGGATGAATAAGATGACGTTTGGCTTTCAAGTATATAAATCTGAGGGAAAAAAATTCGGTGCAACAATCATCGTCACGCATACACTCGTTCGTTCATTTGTTCATCTAAATATATATCGTTATGCGTTCGTGGCAGATCGTTTCCTTTGACTCTGCACTTAGCCTGCGATTGAAGGAGACAAAACGCTGAACAGTGTAGAAAGCATACGGCCCCAATCGAAAAAACAGATCGAAAAAAAACCGCTATTTGCAGATGTTTAATGCCATGCCATTGCTATCTGTCTGTCTCTATCTTTGATTCATTTATAACGAGCTGGTTTTTTATGGGGTTTTGATGCACAACAGGCGAAATTGCTTGCATTTCGTACTTTGTACTTTGGCGCACATTCTGTTACGCATTTATACGCGATATACACTCGCTATACTCTCATGCTGCGAATGTGAAGTCAATGTGTAATAAAATCAATGTTTCAGTTAATGTCGCTGTGATTTCATTTGTTTCGCCTACACAACGAATGACCGGGCAATCGGAAAATTACATTGTTATTCCCATTCATCAGGCAATTGTGCATACATCCATTACATTATTGGCCTACAGCTACGCTAATTCCATCAATAGCACACGAATTGCGATGGGAGAGAGTGAGAGAGCGAGACAGCGCAAAAAAACACACAACAACAACAACAACCCGGCCAAACAATTTGCACTAATGTTTTATTCAAATGTAAATTATAAATGTTGCTTACAAATACCCAGCAAAGCATATTATATGCACAATGACTTCAGTTCTTCGCGCTGGCGAAATACACTGAACCACACCGCATCAAAAGATTCATCCATAAATTTTAATACTTATTCATTGTATGTTTTTCTCTGTCATTTCTTCGTTTTCCGTTTTGCAGAATGGCGCAAATTAGAAATCAACGAAAGAAGAAGAAAAAAAATGGAAAAGAACGACGCCACTCGACGTGCTATATTCACATACAATTTTAGAATACAATTTACACGTCTTTCTCTCTCTCTCTCTCGCTCGCTCGGCTTATTTACACACAAAACGAAGAGTTCTATTTACATTTAACAAATTGTTGTTGTTGCTGTTGCTGCCTGCTTGACTTTTTTTCCTGTTCAATTTCTATCTCTCTGTCATTCTAGCAAAGCATTTATCCAGGGAATGTCCGCACATAGATTTATTCAAATAAATTAAAAATATCAAATTAATTTATCCGATACTGTTCATGTGTTGCGTTGTTGTAACGCATCTGCAGTACAAAGTTCTCCAGTGGAAGTGAATCCTGTGGAGCAGGTGGATCTGACCTGGTCCATTGTATTCTGGAAGTAAAGTCCTCCAGTACGCATCCCTTTGGGATGCTAAATCGCATTATTTTTGCCGAATTCCGTTCAGAATACCCTCAAATTTGAGTTGGCAAATCCGGAAGGGAATATGAACTTTGTACTGCAGATGCGTTACAACAATGCAACGCATGAACAATATCGAATAAATTTATTTGATATTTTTAATTTATTTGAATAAATCTACGTGCAGACATTCCCTGCATTTATCAATATTATTTTTTATAACACTTATGAATCTGTTTGTTTTATGTATTTTAAACACGTCGTTTTCAGCATTCAAATGATGTTCGGCTGGACGGTAGTGTAATGTTGAATAAATTGTATGCGAACGTTACTTGATAAAAGTACAAATATAAACATTGAACAAGGCAAGGATGGAGTGAGTGAGATAGACAGAGAGTAAGTGTATTTGAGTGAATTTAGTTTACAATAAAGACACAACATATTCGAGTCTCAACTTAAAGCACTACAAAATTTGTATAACAATCGATATGGCGAACGAGCACACAACGGGGCATTCTCACACCGAAAACGAGATAGTTCATGCATTGAACGTCCTCTGTCCTCTCTCTAGCTCTATTCGTTGCTATTCGATCTATGTAGAAAATGTGTTAAAATGGAACATTAAACATGGAAAAGTTCGACGACCGTCGCATCGTTGCACTTTATTAATGGCGTTAATACAGTTTTCGTTGTTTCAATATGTGCCTGTGTGTGTATGTTTATGTGTTTGTGCGTTTATGTTTGTTGTCGTCGTCGCTTTTCTTCTCTATTTCTAATAAATATCTATATATGCATTTCTCTGTCTCTGTCGTTATCCATTCTGACCATTTTACTATGTTCTCCATCGTTTTACTAGCTGCGTGTCAATTGTTTGTGATTTTCTACATGAAAACGATTTGTTATTATTGTTGCGACTGCTTTTCATTTGGTGGCTATAGAAAAGCACCGTGTGTATGTGTACAACGTACTTCTTGACGAATGACATTAATATTTATACAATGTGGCCTCATTCTGGTGCTTTTTTCATTTTTCATCATTTCTAACGTTGTTTCGTTGTTATTCTCTGTTCTCTCTTTCTCATTCTCCATGGCGTTTTTCTTTCGATTTTTGGTGATTTTCAAGAACAGCATGACTGCTTTATCAAGTTGTTGTTTTCTTGTAAGGTGCACGCGTTGGCGAAATTATTTTTTGAATTTCCTTCGCATTTTGCACACTTCTAATTAACGAACGAATTAAAAATAAAAATGATGAAATTTTTCTCGTTTTTTTTGATAAAAAGTAATAGCTCAGAAAAAAGACTCCAGTCGCGCAATGATTTCCTCCGTTTTCTGGTTGTTGCACCTTTGATGAAATCTCCAGCACATTGAGAGCATGAGCTAATGCCTCAATCAACATTTTTCAGATTCAGTAGACCGAACAATGAGCTTCTTATTATTAACACACAACTGTAACCTTAGTAATGGATATTTAATTTTCTATTCCAAGTAATACTTGGCACTCAAAGACAGTATTAAATGCGTTCATCGCGTGGAATCAAAAGCATGTCGTTGGCTCATGGAAATTCCTATTTGAGATATTGCGAGCGTGAATAAATCGTCTTTTCAATCTTAATTATGTTATGTGCAATTTATATTATGTGTATTTGTGCATTTGCTCTATGTGTATCACCATCTATTGTCATGATATTGTACCGCTTTTATTTTCTATTTCGTTACGTAAATTCTTTATATATCTATATGTACATGGTGTTTGTACTTTTTGACGAATTCTTCTTCCGGCAACCAGTAGCAACGGCATTCACACAAATAGTATACATTGGGCTTTGCACCATATATACACGCTCCTTCTAACCATGAAAAAAAACCACAAAAATGAAATAACAACAGAGGAACAGTAGCAGCAAAAACAACAACAACAAAAATAGCTACACAATAGCGGCCGCGCCAGACGTAATATCATCATCATCAAACGATTTCACCGGTTGTCAACGACCGACATCTTGGATGTGTCACCCGGAGAACACGAAAGCACTCGACAACTATTTTCTGCAATTTTTCTCGATTAAACGAAATGAAATTGAACGTATGCTCATGCTCTATGCCAGTGCACATTTTCAGTAGCAAATGTTGTTTATCACAATCACAACTAATGACATAATTTGTCTATTTAATTGGCTTTTTTAGTTACAGCATGGTTTTTCTGTTGCTATTGCACTGCTTCGTTCGGACCAAATGAATGATGACAACTATCGATTTTTGTCTCATTCTCAGCGTTTCAACTTGAAATCAAGCCATCGCATGCTCAAATAAAAGTCATATCAATTTCAAGTGAGATTTACCATTGCTCAGCATTTTCTGATCATTTCGTCTGCGAAATATAAAATTTGTATGTACAAGTACATAATCGACGTCCAAGTTCGATGGAAATGGCTAATGTCGACCACGAAAGAAGAGAAGAAAAGAAGAAAAGAAATCCACCGACAATGAAGCTTCTTTTGTAGAAATTCTTTTCTCATGCCCACTAATCCATAAGTAGAAAATAAATTGGTGGTAAGCCAGAGGCACCGTGGATAAAACTGTGGACACAAACATTGGCTCCATTTTCTTTTGGCTACGGCTTATGACCCAACCAAACCAGATAGCCAACGCGAGATCGAATTTATGCCATGGAATATCGTCAATAAATGGAATTTAAATCGTTCCATAAAAAATACGTTATTTGTCCGTTCATGGTTTCAAATAGAAGATAAGACGGCATTACAACGGCCCTTCACACCAGAGAGATAATAGCAACCACACAGCGCAAGTTTAATAAATATGTTCATGGAACCGAGTTTTTGGAAGCATTTTAATATCACACTTAATCGATGGATTTATTCAGTTTATAAAAAGAATTACATTGGTAATCCCGAACTTTTCCGTACCGTTGTACGTAGGTACTTTTGGTTATTTTTTGTGAATTTTCTTGAAATAAAGGCAGTGAAAATATAATAATGAAAATAAAGTGAAAAATTGGTCACTTTAACTAAAACTTCGACAATTTTGTATGAGAGGTACCCGTAAACCGATTCTTATTGGCTTTAAACTTTCTGGGGTTTCATTTTTTGGAGAAAAATAAGATTCTGAAAGTTTCATGTTGATCGCATTTGCAGAAGTTTGGTTTTTGACCCTCAATTTTTTCCAAGAAAACTTCGACCTGAAACCTCAGAAAGTTTGAAGCCAATCAGAATCGATTAGTGGGTACCTCCCATACAAAATTTTGTATGGGAGGTACCCGTAAATCGATTCCCATTGGTTCCAAACTTTCAGAATCTTATTTTTATCCCAAAAAATGAAATCCCAGAAAGTTTGAAGCCAATCAGAGTCGATTTACAGGTACCTCCCATACAAAAGTGTCAATTTTTTGAGGTTTTCCTTAGGGCAAGTACCCCAGGATCAAATTGAAAATGGCTCATCTTCGAACATTAACTAAGTTTTTCAGATACAAAACTTTTGGCATTTCCAGATTTTGATTATCTCAATTATTTTTTGAGTTATCGTGTTAACAAACACCAACGACGACGACGGCACACGAACGGAAAAGTGTCTCAAAAAGTGCGCGTTTTCTACGCGTTTCATGAGTTTTTATGATGATCTAAGCCAATTTTGCGAAAAAAGTTTTCGGGATCAATTCCTATACTTTCCCTTGACACGGTGTGTACGGAAAAGTAAAAATGACAAGAAAAAAAGAGTTTATTTTTGTTGAATATACTTTTTTATTTACACACAAAAAAAACTGCACATTTGACCAATACCAATTTGAAAAGCACAGAAAAAAAATTAATAATCTTTATGGCGAGCGACGATGGTTAAAAGTCATTTATGTCAGCTATGGATTCCAGTTTTTCTCGAGCTCGATGATAGGCCAGCAATACGCTACTGATTGTCGGAAGTTTTTGACTCCTACGCACACTTTGGTTCCTTTCGAAATTGCCACCATCGATTTCATCAATATTCCGTTGAATCACAACATTCCGCCTAATACTTAATTGACCGGTGGATTGTGTACAGTTACCGTATCGATTCAATGCATTTTTAGTGTTGTTTGCGGTAATGCCGTGGAAATTGTTAATTTGAACTTTTCGTCGACCTCCAATGAAATACCGTTCAATCCAATTCAACCAGGTATTGTCACCTAAATCACGATAGCAATCGATTTTTTCAACAAAACTACCAGCCAACAACGGTACACTATACACGGCATAGCCTTCACTTCGTTCACGACTCCAGCTATCGATTGAAATGACTTCATACGCGATTTTTATTGTTTCTAAAAGAGAAAAAAAACGCGGAAAATGTTTAAAACAACCATTCATCACCACACACCATCTTGAGTGTGACAAGGCATGTATACCTTTACGTAGGCAATCGAGTCGACACGATAGTGTCAACTCGTGACAGTAGCCAATCAACCAGCAACCATCAATTGCATCGCGACGCGATGAATGTGTGCATCCCTTTAATTGTGACATTCCGTCAATAGTTTGGCAATCATCGGGCAAATGAATCTCATATTTTATGTGAATGGCATCATACTCAAAGTTTTCCGCCATCTGAATCTCGAAATACAGGCACACGGTCGCATACTGTTTCTCCGGCACATCGAATAATAGTGGCGTTTTAATAAATAAATCCGATAACTTAATGTCAAAATGTCAAGAAAAGGATCAAACAATCAATTATTTTCAATTTTCGTTGGACATGTTCGACGTTGATGTACTCACTTTATTCGCCAGCAACTCAATGTCATTTTTCAACTGAACGACTTCATTCTGGCAATCCATTGATAAATTTTCCATGGCAAATTGATACAGATTTCGACTGTCGAAGACGATCTCTTTGAGATACGGATTTGCGTCAATGTTATTTAAATCGGGATAAATTAGTAGTAGACCATCGCTAGATCGATATTTTATGGAGAATAATAAAATTTCTTTCTTCAAATCGGCCATTATGTACATGCATTCGAATTGGCCAAGGTTTTTGAAGCGGGCACGCTGAATTTCATCGACATTTGCATCCTCTGGGAAAAAATCACCCACTATGGAACCGAAACGAAACGGAATGGAATGGAACACACACAATTTATGAGCACATTTAGTATGCGAAAATTCATCGGTACAAATGAAACTGAACTGAACCGAACAAGAAAAAAATTCCATCCAAATTTTGCTCTACCCACCAAATTCGCTGTTATTCTCCCATTGTCCATACCGTTCAATACATTCAGCCAATTCGTTTCGCTCAGAATCGCGTTCGTGATAGTTATCCTCATTGATATAGCTAAATATTTTGCCCGTATAGCATACGGCACCATTTTCATCCAAATATCGATTAACTTCGGTGATTCGTTTGTGATACTCTTTGGTTCGGTCATTCTTACAATTCTCCAAATCGCTGTACAACTTTATCTCCGCCGAGCTGAACACTTTCTGTTGCCACTGAAAGTTGTAAAATTCTATCTCGTCCAAATCTTCGGCATCGTTCAATTGTTCTGCATTAAATTTTGGCACTTTTACAAACGAATGCAACGTTTTCAGTGTAATTCTATGAAGGGAAAAATGAAATTGATTCCATTTGTATTTCTTAAAACCAATCGTAAAATGGTAATATGCATACCTGAATCGAAAGCTATCAATGTTATCTTTGGTACGATAAATGCCCGTTTTCTTATCGAAACTCTTATTCAAAAACATTGCGATGTGAAATGTGGCCTCACCCTTTGTTTACTGTCGATGAAATTTCTGATTACCTTTCCACAGAAATTCCGTGTAGTTCCAATTGTATACAATTTCGTTGCTTAGAAACACATACAATTCGTATTTCACCTGACCAATGCGGTTAGTTAGGCCACAATCCACCTGGTGGATATGTATGTTCGATATGTGGCACCACATGTACTTTAACTTTGAATTGAAGCTTCGAAATGCGGACGATTGACGCTCCATCTATTGGGAAGCCACTCAAAGTGCTCGATTATTATCAAACATTTAATCACATTTTTACACACAATCAAACAAAAATATCTCAATATTCCCATGATATTTCACATAAAAAAATCCCCCAATCACCAAAAACAAGAGAAATCCACTAAAAACATTGCAAAACCACCGTATGTGTTTGTTTGCGGTAATCTCAAGAAGCTTTTATCCGTCAAGATAATGAAGTTTCCCTCCCTTTTTGTCGTTGGTATAATTATCAAAGCGAAGACATGCAACGACGTGCCTTCAGTTCAGACCAAGCGCTTGTTCAGTTCGCACCGTTTTTGTTGTGACAAAGGTTTGTGTTGTCGGTGTCATTTAGCGGACAAAGATCGAGTCAGTCAATTATCCAAACAATTTCCCAACGTAAAATTATTCGTATAAGTGCTTACAATACAAAAAGCAAGTATTGTGTTTGTGATGGTGAATAATTTGAAAAAACCTACAAAAACACTTAACAACGATTTGTGTTCGATTGGAGAACCCAACCCAATAGCCGATTTGAATGTAGTTCAATTGAAGATCGCAAATGTGAAGAGTGAACCGATAAAGCAAAACCACAACGGAGTGCTGCGTGCAGTATGAATTTAACGAAATTTTTGTTAACGTGCTGAAATTCTTTCTTCGCATTCTATTGTCGGACGAAATCGATTAAAAATCGATTACTTCATCATTGTGCTGATAAGTGAAAAGAGAGAATTCGATTATATTGTTGGTATAATATAAAAAACTGAACTAGTGAATAAGACTGAAGTGCTTAGTTGTGAAGCCGAAGCTGTTGAGAACTGTGATAAATAGTGGCATTTTAGTGTGCATACTTATCTCTAATTAGATTTATTAATTATTTATCACCATTTGGAATATTATCCCAAATTTTAAACAATAATTATCACTTAATTGATTCAACCGAAAGAACCTTCGGCTCAAATCTTCAACAACGAATTCGTTTTCGGTGAACGGCTTTATTTTTTGATCGTGTGTACGGCATTTCGCAACGAGTTGACAAAATGGCGCAACAAACGCAACAAGTTCAAATGCAACGAATGGTGAGCTATGATACGGAGGGCTTACAACGACTGCGACAAGAGATTGATCAAGAGCACAATAATTTACAACGAATGACCTCAGAAGAAGAACGCGCTGACCGCCGAAAAATGCATGAAATTTTCGAATCGGTTAGAATCTCTGATTTTATTTGATGTTTTTGGTCTTTTTAGTTCTGGCTTGTTTTGTCCTATCTCTGCAAAGATGGCAAAGCTAATTAGCTTAGCTGAAACCATTTCAAATGAAGCAATTGCATTAAAATCCTTTCTTTTTAGCTGGACACTAACAACGATGGTCGCTTGAATATACGCGAATTGAAGCAACACATTAAAAATTTCCAATGTCGACAATTACCGGACTACCTGGCGAAATACATTCTTCGGATGTCGGACGAAGATTCGGATGGTGCTCTCGATTTTGAGGAGTTCTATCAACTCAGTTTAAGACAGGAATGGCTTTTCTCGCGTTTGGTGTTCAAGTATTGCAAATTGTTAGTGCCATCACCACATCGTCCCGAAGCAGATGAAACTGGTAAAAATGAAACACGCATAAACGCGTGTCTCTCTCTCTCTCTCTCTCTCTCTCTAAACCAAACAATTTCTCTTTACAACAATAACTTCTCAGAACAATCTATCTTTAAAATATTCTGTCACTAATCAAGAAGTTAATTAACCAAACAGATGTGGTTGGCGCGCGTAGTTTTAACCAACGCTCTCTTAATCAATCGCAGCTATCTTTCGAATCAATAGGTTTGTTACTATTACAACGTGCTTTATATGGCTAATGGCTTCTCATCTATATCAATCGCTTTGCTTCAATGGAAATTCCATTGTGATCATGCGTTAATTCATGCACACATTTAAAGCAAACTAAATACAATCATATGGGGTGGTTGCAAACTCAATTTATATCTTTAACTGGTCATTTGTTTCATCGTCTAACTAAATAATCGTCTGCCTTTCATCATACCAGAAATATGCATTCATTTGACTCATCATCGTGAATCATCGCTTTCTTTTCGCTTGCGAAATCTTCAACCAAAGTAAACAAAGGAATTATCATGCGTTTTGTTTGTTTTTACAGATGGTGCCTACGAACGAAGCATGACTGTTTGTCCGCCGCCGTTAACGATGATTACATTTTCGATTGTTGAAATAATAATGTTTTTGGTCGATATAATTTACTTTAGGTGAGTCGTACGTTGGAATTTCAACGATTTATTCGATAATAACACTACTATACATCAAAAAAACACCCCAAGAGTAGAAGACTCTTTATCATGGTTTTTGGGGCCGCTGAATCCGAATTTGGCCTTGGTTTGGCTCTAGCAGCTTTAGTTTTTGAGATATAGCACAGGTGCGATTTTAGCATATTCAAGGTACTGTTGTCTCGAAAATTAAATATTTTTGAAATAATATTCTACAATGTAATAGTAGATTCTGGTAGAGGACCTCAAAACCTTCTATTTAAGCTCCTATTTGTCTCAATATCTCGATTCTGTCCAAAGTTATAGCACTTTTTGTGAAAAGTTCAATCCAAAAACAAGACGTTTGGTCCACTTTTTAGCGCTTTGAGCCACTAGAAATACAGCATATCGTTGTGTTTGGTATAGTTTCAGTCTTGAATGTTGTAGAGGAAGACTATACGAAGATTTTAAGTGCTAGATGGTAAAAATATGTGCATTGGTTCGGAGGAAATTCGCAATCAAGTTTAATGAGCAAGTTGCAAGTTCAAGGAAATTAAATATCATACAAATACACTTATGATATTCCAATCAACATGAAACTTTCAGAATCCCATTTTTTTTAGTAAATAATTGAATTCTAGCAATTTTCATGCCAATCGGAATACAAATACGAGTACTCCCATACAAATATATCAATTTTTGGTCGATATTATCAGAACATTTGTATGGGAGGTACCCTTAAATTGAATCTGATCAGCCTCAAACTTTTTGCAATTCTGTCTTTTGTTGAAAAAATAAGATTTTGAAAGTTTTATATCGATTGGAATAACATAAGTGTGTTTTTTAGCCTTCCATTTGATATTAAATTTCCTTCAACTTGCAACTTAGTCAATACTCTTGACAGCGAATTTTCACCAAACCAGTGCACAAATTTTGACCATCTAGCACTTAAAATCTTCGTATAGTCTTCCTCTACAACATTCAAGACTGAAACTATACCAAACACAACGATATGCTGTATTTCTAGTGGCTCAAAGCGCTAAAAAGTAGACCAAACGTCTTGTTTTTGGATTGAACTTTTCACAAAAAGTGCTATAACTTTGGACAGAATCGAGATATTGAGACAAATAGGAGCGTAAATAGAAGGTTTTGAGGTCCTCTACCAGAATCTACTATTACATTGTAGAATATTATTTCAAAAATATTTAATTTTCGAGACAACAGTACCTTGAATATGCTAAAATCGCACCTGTGCTATATCTCAAAAACTAGAGCTGCTAGAGCCAAACCAAGGCCAAATTCGGATTCAGCGGCCCCAAAAACCATGAAAAAGAGTCTTCTCCTTTTGGAGGATTTTTTTTTTTTCGAAATTTGTTGAGTAGTGTAATTGTCGTTGGTTTGGTATTAAAACTGCCTTTTGTTTTGTTGTTTTACTGTAGTGATGATGAATACAACCATAAACCAGTCGGTGAGAATACAAATGGACCAGCCGCAACTTTGTTTATCTACAATCCATATCGTCGTGTTGAGGCATGGCGGTTCATTACATACATGTTTGTTCACGTCGGCGTCATGCATATTATGATGAATTTGATTATTCAAATATTTTTGGGCGTTGCACTTGAGTTGGTCCATCATTGGTGGCGTGTGGCACTTGTTTACCTGGCCGGTGTCTTGGCTGGTTCGATGGGAACGTCGATTGTGAGCCCAAATATCTACTTGGCTGGTGCTAGTGGTGGTGTGTACGCGTTAATCACGGCACACATCGCTACAATTATTATGGTAAGATCCAATATTAAAATGCGAGATTAAATATGCATGGACTAAATCCCTCTATTTTCATTTTTCAGAATTGGAAAGAAATGGAATACGCTATCGTTCAATTATTCGTGTTCCTGATTTTCTGCATCACTGATGTTGGTTTCGCTGCTTGGCGTCACTTCAACGATATCCATGATCAAGTTGGTTATGTGGCACATTTATGTGGTGCGGTTGCTGGGCTACTCGTAGGAATTGGTGTACTTCGAAACCTCAAAGTTCGTCGATGGGAGCGCTGGTTGTGGTGGTGCGCTGTAACCTTATACTTCCTTTTGATGATTACCGGCATTTCCATTCACATCTTCTACGGCCAACATTTCCCGCGTTACAAACCGTTCAAAGGACAGTACCAGTAAACAAATCGTACAAACGTTTACATTAAAAAATGACATTTTATCAAATCCGAAAAAGCTATCTACTGCTACTAGAAAAAAATGAATGACATTGTATCAATTCGATAAGCCATTAGTATTTTAAGAATGTATCTTTCATATTTAGTCTGTTTTTAGAAAACTTTTTGATGTCTGTTTTTACACAATCTAATGTCAAAAGCATTTTTAGGAGAGATTTTTCAAATGTTGCATTTGAGGGATTCTATTGAGGTTACGAGAAGATTTCTCTTCCTTGTTCTTAGGGTTGAAGTTATATAAAAATATATCGATCGATTAATTGTATAAATACTCAAGCAACGAGTATAGTATATGTTAGAGAACAACGATCTAGTTTCTATTGAGTAAGAAAATTTCATGTCATAGTTGTTTCATGTCGTGATTTATTTATATTAATGTTAAATTTTGCATTTCAATCCACACGGAAAAACAGTACTATATCACAACGAAAAGAGTTTGTCGCGTGCACAATTTTATAAACACCAGAGCCAGGCTATATTCACATGGCTACGCTATTATTTCTGTATCGATCACGAAGCGTTTATGCACAAGAATGAATGGAAACAATAAAAAATGACTTTACAAATTCTTACACATGAGGCGCTTTTGTTTCTTCAATTCCGTAGTTAAACATTATAAATGCATTCTATAAATGAAATATTCCGGTTTTAGACTTAGAACAAGTCTTTGAAAATTCTATCGATTTTATTATTATGATTATCAATAACCTAGTCAATAACTGCACGGCATCAATGCGTTGTTTAGCATTCTTGTTTGCATTTAATTGTTTAATATGTTTTTTTTGCTCTAAGTTAGTGCTTATTGAAGGACATGATAATATTTTGACTTTAATGAACGATCTTTTTGTGCAAATTAACACCCGTTTTAATTGTGACACAATGAATAGGATTGAAAAGTGTTGTAGTGTGGATGGGATTGCTAGATCGGCAAAGCGAAGACACGCAATGATGTGCCTTCAGTTCAGAACAAGCTCTTTTTCAGTTCAGACCAAGCTCTTGTTTTGTTGTGACGACGGTTTGTGTTGTCGGTGTCATTTAGCGGATACAGATCGAATCAGTCAGTCAATTATCCAAACAATTTCCCAACGTAAAATTATACACAAAAGTGTTTACAATACAGAACAAAGTGATGGTGAATAGTTTGCAAAAACCTACAAAAACACCTAACGACGATTTGTGTTCGATTGGAGAACCCAACCCAATAGTCGATTTGAATGTAGTTCAATTGAACGGATTAAACCCACTTGTGGTCTAGCTTGTGATGCTATCACCATGACGCATTCAGTTCAATCACAAGTAACCACTCTATTCATAGGTAGCAACAGTAGCCGCGGCTACTTTCTAAACGCTCTTTTGAATTTTTTGTGATATTTTTTCTTAATCGAGTTCTACGATAGAGATAAAAAAGGGATTTTTTAATTTATATTTTTACTCATACAAGCCCGGTTAAACTTCCCTTCTGACCGACATTTTTTTTACAATGCTGTCATGTCGCTTATCACCAATGCAACAGAAATGTATACATACATACTACGTAGTTCAATTGAAGATCGCAAATGTGAAGAGTGAACCGATAAAGCAAAACCACAACGGAATGCTGCGTGCGGTATGAATCTAACGAAATTTTTGAAATTCTTTCTACGCATTCCATTGTAGGATGACATCGATCTAAAATCGATTACTTCTTCATTGATTAGTGAAATGAGAGAATTCGATTATATTGTTATTATATATAAAATTATCTCAAATTCTAAACAAAAATTATCACTTAATTGATTCAACCGAAAAACTCTTCGGCTTAAATCCTTAACAACGAATTCGTTTTCGGTGAACGGCTTTATTTTTTGATCGTGTGTACGGAATTTCGCAACAAATTGACAAAATGGCGCAACAAACGCAACAAGTTCAAATGCAACAAATGGTGAGCTATGATTTGAAGGGCTTACAAAGACTGCGACAAGAGATGGATCAAGAGCATAACAATTTACAACAAATGACCTCAGAAGAAGAACGCGCTGACCGCCGAAAAATGCGTGAAATTTTCGAATCGGTTAGAATCTCTGATTTTATTTGATGTTTTTGGTCTTTTTAGTTCTGGATTGTTTTGTCCTATCTCTGCAAAGATGGCAAAGCTAATTAGCTTAGCTGAAACCATTTCAAATGAAGCAATTGCATTAAAATCCTTTCTTTTTAGCTGGACACTAACAACGATGGTCGCTTGAACATACGCGAATTGAAGCAACACATCAAAAATTTGCAATGTCGACTACCCGAATATCTGGCCGAACATATTTTTCGGATGTCGGACGAAGATTCCGACGGTGCTCTCAATTTTGAAGAGTTCTATCAACTCAGTTTGAGACAGAAATGGCTCTTCTCGCATTTGGTGTTCAGATATTGCAAAATGATCGTACCGTCACCAAATCGTCCCGAAGCGGATGAAACTGGTAAGGATAAAACACGCCACAAATGCGTGTCTTTCTCTTATACCAATAATTTCTCTTTACATCTTACATTTTAATCAATCGCAGCTATCTTTCGAATCAATAGGTTTGTTACTATTACAACGTGCTTTATATGGCTAATGGCTTCTCATCTATATCAATCGCTTTGCTTCAATGGAAATTCCATTGTGATCATGCGTTCATTCATGCACACATTTAAAGCAAACTAAATACAATAATATGGGGTGGTTGCAAACTCAATTTATATCTTTAACTGGTCATATATTTTTTTCATCGTCTAACTGAATAATCGTCTGCCTTTCATCATACCAGAAATATGCATTCATTTGACTCATCATTGTGAATCATCGCTTTCTTTTCGCTTGCGAAATCTCCAACCAAAGTAAACAAAGGAATTATCATGCGTTTTGTTTGTTTTTACAGATGGTGCCTACGAACGAAGCATGACTGTTTGTCCGCCGCCGTTAACGATGATTACATTTTCGATTGTTGAAATAATAATGTTTTTGGTCGATATAATTTACTTTAGGTGAGTCGTACGTTGAAATTTCAACGATTTATTCGATAATAATTGTCGTTGGTTTGGTATTAAAACTGCCTTTTGTTTTGTTGTTTTACTGTAGTGAGGATAAATACAACCGTAAACCAGTCGGTGAGAATACAAATGGGCCGGCTGCTTTGTTTATCTACAATCCATATCGTCGTGTTGAGGCATGGCGGTTCATTACATATATGTTTGTTCACGCTGACGTCATGCATATTATGATGAATTTGATCATTCAATTATTTTTGGGCGTTGCACTCGAGTTGGTCCATCATTGGTGGCGTGTGGCACTTGTTTACCTGGCCGGTGTCTTGGCTGGTTCGATGGGAACGTCGATTGTGAGCCCAAATATCTACTTGGCTGGTGCTAGTGGTGGCGTGTACGCGTTAATCACGGCACACATCGCTACAATTATTATGGTAAGATCCAATATTAAAATGCGAGATTAAATATGCATGGACTAAATCCCTCTATTTTCATTTTTCAGAATTGGAAAGAAATGGAATACGCTATCGTTCAATTATTCTTGTTCCTGACCTTTTGCATCACTGATTTTGGTTTCACTGCCTGGCGTTACTTCAACAATATCTATGACCAAGTTGGTTATGTCTCACATTTATGTGGTGCGATTGCTGGGCTGCTTGTCGGTATTGGTGTGCTTCAAAACCTCGAAGTTCGGCGATGGGAGCGCTGGTTGTGGTGGTGCGCTGTAACCTTATACTTCCTCTTGATGATAACCGGCATTTCCATTCACATCTTCTACGACCAACATTTCCTGCAGACGTGAGCAAAGGTGGAGGATTTGGTTTTCAACTTCTGCTTGAAAAAAAATGAATGACTTTGTATCAATCCGATAAGCCATTAGTATTTTAAGAATGTATCTTTCATATTTAGTCTTTTTTTTAGAAAACTTTTTGGTGTCTATTTTTACACAATCAAATGCCAAAAGCATTTTTAGGAGAGATTTTTCAAATGTTGCATTTGAGGGATTCTATTGAGGTTACGGGATGATTTCTCTTCCTTGTTCTTAGGGTTGAAGTCGTATTACAATATATCGATCGATTAATTGTATAAATACTCAAGCAACGAGTATAGTATATGTTAGAGAACAACGATCTAGTTTCTATTGAGTAAGAAAATTTCATGTCATAGTTGTTTCATGTCGTGATTTATTTATATTAATGTTAAATTTTGCATTTCAATCCACACGGAAAAACAGTACTATATCACAACGAAAAGAGTTTGTCGCGTGCACAATTTTATAAACACCAGAGCCAGGTTATATTCACATGGCTACGCTATTATTTCTGTATCGATCACGAAGCGTTTATGCACAAGAATGAATGGAAACAATAAAAAATGACTTTACAAATTCTTACACATGAGGCGCTTTTGTTTCTTTAATTCCGTAGTTAAACATTAAAAATGCATTCTATAAATGAAATATTCCGGTTTTAGACTTAGAACAAGTCTTTGAAAATTCTATCGATTTTATTATTATGATTAACAGTTTCTGAATTATCAATAATTCATAATTGCACGGCATCAATGCATGGTTTAGGCCGTTCTTCGAACCAATTGCTACATTATCTTCACTCCACCGCTAGTTTTAATATTTCATTGTTGGAATCAATTTAAGACGAAGTAAATGTATCCGTAATCTCATACTTCACAGAATTCATCGTCAAAATACGCTGCGCTATTTTAATGCTGAGCCGCTTAGATGTTGTGCGCTTATCATTCTTAGAAGCACTCAGACGACCGAAATTAATCAATTTGCTCATTTTTATTTCCGACATAGCCGAATATTCCACTTGTTTCTGCTTTTGTTTTGATTTGTGGTGCTATCGCAGTTCAATGTTGTTTGATTGTGGTTTTAGAAATACATGAAAAACGTCTACAAAAAAATTCGTTTACTACGCAGTAAAGTAATCAACGAGCACTGACCATAGTTAAAACAATTCAATTGAAAATAGTAGAAATTCTCCGAACTAACTTGCATACGGTGAGTCATAACTCGTTCGACGCAAAAAATAGCAACATCATTTCTGTGTTTGTGTGTGTTATAGTGAACAGGGTTTACCGCACCTGCCGTTGCGTTTCAAGATGCGACAATACGCCAATATTCGTAGAAGTACAATAACACGCGCTGACAAGCCTCAATATTTTGACTTATCACGTTCAATTGAACGGATTAAACCCACTTGTGGTCTAGCTTGTGATGCTATCACCATGACGCATTCAGTTCAATCACAAAAAACCACTCTATTCATAGGTAGCAACAGTAGCCGCGGCTACTTTCTAAACGCTCTTTTGACTTTTTTGTGATATTTTTTCTTAATCGAGTTCTACGATAGAGATAAAAAAGGGATTTTTTAATTTATATTTTTACTCATACAAGCCCGGTTAAACTTCCCTTCTGACCGACATTTTTTTTTACAATGCTGTCATGTCGCTTATCACCAATGCAACAGAAATGTATACATCTCAGTCTATAGACTCCTGATTCTTCATTCCAAGATAAACGCTGTGATTGCTAAACTCCACAATATCATTGAACTTTTATTGCAAACAGTATAGATTTTCATTCATAAAATCTACAATGACTCAATACCTATTGCAAAATATGTGCTACGTCATACCTATATTACGGTTGAATCATACTATCAACAGATCTTTTTGATTTGGATTTGTTCATAGCGTTGAAAAATATTTGCGACATATTTTACGAACGAATCATTTTTGATAGATATATTTCTCGGAATTGAAGCCGGAATTGGAACGCAATTCGTACTCATAATTGCGTTTCTTTTTTCTTTCTTCCATTCAATAGTTAACCCTTTGACGACCTTTGGGACACATATGTCCCATTTTGTTTTTCGTCAATAATTTCAATTTAGCTACCAGAAAGTTCCATAATATTGGATATTTATCATCACTGTGCTCAAAGTCACACACATCAAAGTCAAAAAATCTTAACTTTTTTTTCAAGTTGCGTCAAACCCTATATAATTTGGACGGTGCAACTTTTAAAGCTGAAAATTTGAAATGTTGTGCGGAATGTCCGCTACTTTCTAAAAATAATCGACTTTTCTCCAGAATTTTTTTTTAGAAATTTTTATTGCGTTTGGCGCGATGGGACATATGTTTCCGATTGGTCGGTAAAGGTAACTAATTACCACTGATTTCCCTGTATTTGAACCATTTTTCGCGAATTTTCAAACACACAAATTTACAAAAAGATCATTAAATTCGTGATTAACCCTTTGATGCACAATTTTTTGTTTTTGAATCATTTTGATATATGTTTTGTGCCACGATAAATAGAGAAAGACCTCATACTTAGATTTTTGAAAAATTGCGTATTTGTCGAGAAAATCGGAAAGAGTCAAAAGTGTCAAATCACTATAAAAGCTTGAAAAAAATAAATTTTATAAAACTAATGATGCAGAAAGTTAAATTGATGTGTTTTGGTCCTACGAGTCCCAATTTGACAATTGAAAAGAATGAACAAACCTACAAGATAAGAGGAGGAAAAATGTGGAATTCTGCTATAATTTCGCATTTTTTTTACAGCAGTACATGAACAGAAAAAACTTTCCATTCAGCCAGCTGATTGTAGCCTGTAAAGTATCAAATGAAAGCTAGTTCATTTTCCTACATTCGTTTCCAAACCAGAATGTAAAAATATTCAGTGGTTTCATAGCTATAGCGTCTGGCGTATCTGGTTACTTTAGGAACCGAAATGTGATAAAGGGTTAAATGGGCACAACAAATCATAATTCAAACCATTTTCGGTTCCAAACGATTCTAAAAAAATTAAAAATTAAAAAGATTTTACACGTAGTTCCTATTGGAGACATGTTTTTTTTTTTCATAGAGAAATAGTTACCGTTACCGACTAATGGGACATATATGTCCCATCATTTTTTTCATATTTGCAATTAAAAAAATTAATTATTGATAACACTTTTACTAAGGTTTTTGGGGTCGCTGAGCACGAATCTGCAATCAGAATTGCAAAATTCCAAGCCGTTCAGTTTTGGTCGTCAAAGGGTTAATATTAATTTTCCAAGTGAGATTCAATCGAGATTCATAAACATTTGTGCCTTGCAATTATTATGAAGAACGCTTCAATAAAAAGGTCAAAGACAGAAATTGAATATCGAAATGAATATGGTCTGAAACAAACATCAAGTAGATGCATACGATGCGACGATCCATTCTCCTTAAAATGATTGATGAGACACTCGTTTTTGAATGACTAATGATACACATTCAAAAATATACAACATGCAATGTAGATTCATCGATTTCATACGCATATTCAAAGCATGACACAATGCAACATTGATACATAGTCAAAAAAATTCAAAACGGTGTTAAACATTCTTCATAACCATAAGCGGAGTTTCGGATATAGTCTGATAATCAGGCTGTGAGTCAATTTCTCATGGGCAAAATCCCTATATTATTATTCAGTCAAACAAAATGCTTGACATTTTTGCTGGATTTTGTAGCTTATTATGGCCATAATCAGAAGTAGCAAGACGTTTTGGGGTTTAGTCATAAGATCATAAAAATATATAAAAAAAATCAAGAATTTCCCAATGTACGCTCAGTATAATTCTGACTACTGTAGTGTTCGCATTTAATTGTTTTTTTTTTGCTTTAAGTTAGTGATTATTGTGAAACATAATAATCTTGTGTTTGCGACTTTAATTTGAACGAGCTTCTTTTCCAAATTAACCGTTTTAATTGTGATACAATGAGTAGGATTAAAAAGTCTTGTAGTGTGGATGGAATTGCACTGAATAACAGATCAGTGCAATCAAAAGAAGCGAAATTGATGTATCAGCGCAGTGTGATGCGGTCGGATGTGGAGACGGGCAGAATCGCAGAAATGTTTGTTAAAAATGAACATAATCAGAATATGCGCGAATTTTTCGCAATGGTTAGTTTAAAGATCGGATGGTACAAAATATGATTTGGTGAATGATGGATTTGTTGAATTTTTTTTCGCGCTTTAGATGGATACTAATAAGGACGGAGTTGTAAGCATACGAACACTGCAAAGTTTTCTGAATTATTTGGAACCAAAATTGGGAAGGCATATTATGACACAAATTCAAAAGAAATACGGTGAAAACTCCGATGAGAAATTGAACTTTGAGGAATTTTTGCAAATAAGCGTATACAGGATTAACAAATTCCAGCGAATGGTATCCAAATACGCTCAAATTAAAATGCATTATTGGTTTCCGAAATATGCCTACTTTTCCATTTATCATTTGCTACTAGGTATCCAAATACTGTGAGATAATGGTTGTATCCCGAATTAATATAAACGATTCAATGGGTAAGTTGAGTTGAAAATTCTTAATTTAACGTGAGCATCGTTGTGCATTTCGGCGCGTGCATTCCAAATTGAAGTATTTGCTGGCTACTAAATAAGTACATGAAATTCTGAATTAGCGTATCAAAACTCATGACTCAAGGAAGGAATAGATTGTAATACACACTTGATGAAAATTCCATTGCATGGTTTTCACTAACGAGTGTACTGAATCACCATCATGTGAACAATTTGATTAGAGTGTTGTATGATGGTTCCTGGGAAAATGAGATCGATATTGGGAAGTTTAATGAACAAAAGTGTATTGCTTCCATGAAATCAATCATCACATACATTTAAGCAATGCACGTTTGCAAATTGGAAGCTAATAAATTTTCTTTTTGTTCCGATTTTTCAACAGACGATCTATATGAGGATGCCATGAGCTGTTGGCCACCACCAGTCACGATGATTGCATTCAGTGTAGTTCAAATAATCATCTTTTTTATATCAATGTGCTACAATGAGTGCGTACAACCTTTTTGTTTTCTTATTTCAATCCATACAATTTTTAACGAATCAAATAAAAAATTCGTCATATTTTTTACAGAACGGGCGAATTCAAAGTTGAACGAGACACTAAGCTTGCGGGAGTACTTAGATACGATCCTTGCAATCGAATGGAGTTGTGGCGTTTTATCAGCTATATGTTTATTCATTCCAATTACGCACATCTCATAGGCAATTTAGTCATGCAGATTTGTCTTGGATTCCCACTTGAATTGGTCAATCATTGGTGGCGCATGACATTGATTTACCTCTCTGGAGTGTTGGCGGGTTCGATATTATATTCAATTACAAGTGGAATGAAATTGCATGGCGCATCTGCTGGAGTTTACGCTTTGCTAGTTTCCCACATAGCAACGGTCATCATGGTAAACACTTCACTATACACAAACGACCAACGACAAATCGCTAATCATTCGTTCATTATTTCAGAATTGGAAGGAAATGTATCATCCATATTTTCAACTGACCTTCTTCATGATTTATTGCGGAGCCGATTTTTATCGTAGCTGTATCGAGGCTCAGTCGGGTATCGTTGATGGCGGAACGGCACACTTTGCACATTTGGGTGGCGCGGTTGCAGGACTGTTGGTTGGAATCGGTGTACTTTGCAATTTGAAACAACGACCGTGGAAACGAAAACTTTGGTTTGCTGCAGTTACTCTCTTTGTATTACTTTTATTAGCCGGCGTTTGCATCAACATCTTCTACTTTGATTCATTTGTTAGTGTCGAATGTTCATAACGAAGTCAAAAGGAATAGTAATTGCTTTAAGCGCCATTTTCAATCTCAAATCGGTCAATTTTTATTTAGACACCTCCCGACATTCTCAATTTCATCAAGCGCTTGTAACAAGCGATTTAAAAAAAAACAAGTCAATACAAGAGGTCATATCATATGAATGTGAAAAACGTATCTCATTTGAACATTTGAATATCGACCCACTTTTTTTAAATGCAAGCCAAAAAAATGCCACGGCATTCAAAAGGGTAGCTTTATAAACAAAAATGATTTTTATTCCAAATTTGATAGTCTTAAGCGCCTTTATGTATTTTTTATTTTCATTTATAGGCTTAATTCATTTATGTAATTGATTTATGCATGGAAAAAAACGTGGAACGGATTGAAAGTAAATGTGAATATTTGCACATGATTGTTTGCCTTTATGTATCCATCGGCTTATGTTCATGATTACATTTTAACTTGAAATTTTATAAAAAAAAACTTATTTTCAATTCAATTTGTGTTTCAAGCAAAAATCATGTGAATGTTGATGCGGATGAAAACAATTACGGAACATAAAAAAAAGAATTTTTTCAACGAAAAAGTATTTCAGCTGGTGCACAATACACAATACACATCCAAATATTGATGCTAACGCTTGAATCGTTATCGTTTGAAACGTTGAAATCTCATTTTCGTTTTTGAATTGGTTACCCGAGAAACCATTTCACCTACCATTTCACCCTATTTACGGATATGCATTCGAACAAAAAGCTATACTAGACAAAAAGTGATGAAACTGGAAACTGGAAACTGGATATTTTGAACATGGATCGCATTGAAGAAAATCGCATCCATTACGCTTGTACATTGCGTTTTGCAATAAAATATATTGAAGTCATATAGAATAAAAGTCAAAGTTATGACATACAAACCTGATTTGGGACACCCACAAGGTAAACCACAAATGTCGAAAGAGCCAGTTGCCAAAGAGGTAAAAACAAAGAAAACCACATTTGTCGATTGAATTTGATTCTAATTTCATTTTATTTATGGTCAAATATTCCATAAGAGTTTGATAATAATAGCTGCAATATACAATATTTCAATATCTGTAATAATAATAATTTCATTTAAGATCTATCCTTTAACCGAATAATGCATGTGGCATTTTTTTTGTTGTTGTTGTTGTTGTCTTCTTTATATTGGCATAAATTCATATATCATTTTATTTTCGTTTTTGTTTTACCTAAAAACAAACATTTTGAAATTCAGTTCCATGAGAATTTGTTTAAGATCCATATTTGTGTTTTGTTTGTTTTGAGTGAATGAATAATTAAATATTGAAGTAGATTTTCTTGTAATGTGAATATTTTGGCATTTCATGTTATCTGTTATGCTATTTAGTTTAGTTTTTGAATATAGCTTGTAAGTGTCCCTTTCCTCATTTATGGCATTCCGAAATCTAGGGCCGTTCTTTGTTCTATGAATCATTCGATTCGGCTTACACTTGGTTAACTCTCCGATTTATCACTTGGTAACTAAAACCAAGTAAATGGAATTAAACAAGATTTTGAGCATTTTCTCTTCGTTCATATTACGTCCTTTGCATTAATTTTTACTTTCTTTGAACGAATTTGCAGCTTATCTTCATTCAACGATTAACTCAATGGTACAGCTCAAGAAAAAAAACACATGCCTTAAAAAAAACAACCACAGACAGAATAAATCTTCAATTAAAGAAATTTCACTAAAGATTCACATAATTTGTTTTTAAAAAAATTCTAATTTTTTTTTGTAAGCTTTTTTCCTTTTCATATAATATTTAAAAAAAAACACAAATCGAATCAATCGAAAATGATGATAATTATTTAATATAAATACAGACAAAACTTTGGTAGAGAATCTCTCTGTAAATAAAAAAGAGGATGCATCTAAATTTAATGAGAGAAATTTACTTAAATGAATTTTTTTTTGTTTTCTTCTTCTTCTTCTTCTTCGTTATCATGCTTCATTTTGGCTAATTCACAACGAAATGTTGCGAACATCGTTCGTTATACATGCATACATCATCTTCTTTACTAGAAAATCTCTCGATCCGACAATCAATGAGACTCAAGATTTACACAATTTCCTTAAATATTATACTCTAATCTAGTATGTACAAATTCATAATGCTAAACAATTTCTGCTTAAATATGGTTTTCGGTCTGCTTTTTCTCTCTGTTTTTTCTTCTTATTTCTGGAAATTCATCCCTTCATTTCCGATGAGCACTTTTTTCTTTTCATTTAGTTTCATTCTTCTGATGAATGTAGGATTAACGGTTTTAATATGAGATTCTTTAGCATATTTTCAATGCATTTTGGCGGCGATTGCACCTAATTAATGAGATAAACATATGTGTTCCTTTTTTTATTTCCTGAATCGGTCACATTTACAAAAAGTCATTAAGCGGCTCTTTGTTCAGCGGTTCATGTATCTGAAAAGAAAAAAACAACAAAAAACGAATGCAAAATGATTAAAAATAAACGATTGTATATTAATAGCAAAAAAACGAGAAGAAAAAAAACGAATGAATTGCATCGAATGACGCAATACACTTACCTCATCGTCAAGCGAACTGGCGTACACTCGTGTGGGCAGGTTCTTTTCCAAACTGAATTGATCTTCGGTGGTTTTCCGATAAACTGGATTGTCGAAATTCATTGACGTCAGCGTTCGGTGTTGTATGTAGTATCGATAAATCCAGAACAGCAACTGTTTTACGCACAAAATAAATAAATGCGTCAATTAATAACACAGCGTCATACAATGAATGGAATTTGAAGATTTAACATTCGTCGTGAGTCAAAGCTCAAATGAGGACCGTTTATTGGTGGCTGCCAATCAAAATAGAGTTAATTTCAACGCGTGCAAAATAATGATCATAATATTGATGAGGATATGTGTTGAAAATGCGCCTGACGCGCAAAATATTTTAATTGATTTTTTCCCATTCCATCAGACCGATGACATCGGTCGAACGATCGCCATTTGAAGCCCAACTTAGCGATTAATCTCATAATATTATATAAAAATATATTATTGCGACTATTTTAGCTATGAAATATACAAATCTATTAATAACACTCACCACACTAGCAATGATTAATATCGTTGTGAGTATAGCGATGGCGATAAGAGCAACGGTGCCAGAATCACTTTCAGCTGGATGTGGTGACGATTGCTCTGTATTCGATTGGTTGTTTCCGGCCACTTTGACGTCAACTGTAAATTGAACAACAGAAAAAGAAAAAAAAACACCCACATCGATTAATTCATTTTCCATTCAAATTTTCTTGTGGTGAGGCGGTTTCACCATCTAAAGTTTACTCACCGTCTTCAATGCACGTCTGTCCATCGTTGAGAAGTTTCAATCCGGTGGGACATGCACATGAGATTTTTGCACTGTGCGCCAGTATTTGTGGTGCGGGCAGACACAAATGCGAGCAATGGCCGTTAACAGCGGAACAATGATTGATGCCGTCTGGTTGTCGGTACGGATGATACACGTGAATGGTCATCGGGTGTTGAAGCTGTAAGAAATTGACAAATCACTCAAGCAAATATACCATATATGTATGTATGTGGTTAGGGTCGTTATTTTTCTTTTTTCTCGTCCATGAAAAATACATACCATTCGCATTGCGGTAATGGCTTGAATGTCGCTGCCATTAAATTTGTTCGCCTTGAAAACGGCCGCTTTGTCCCAATCCGTCCAGTACACATAATCCTCGAATGTGGTAATTGAAAATGGATGCCGCAAATACTCGGACGAATATAAAATGACGCGTCGATCGCTGCCATCAAAATTGCACGACGAAATGATATTCAATTTTGCATCGACCCAGTAAATGCGATTCAGTACCAAGTCGAGTGTAAGTCCGTTCGCCCATTTAATGTTATTGTTAACGATAATCTGTCGATGTGAGCCATCCATGCCAGCGCGTTCGATACGCGGATTTGAGCCCCAATCCGACCAATACATGAAACCATGAACTGGATCCAGTGCCAATGCTCGTGGAATTTCAATATCGTCCTTGATTAGTTCCTTTGTCATTGTGCCATCGAAATTTGTAACCTCAATCGCGCACCGCTTTGTGTCCGAATAATAAATATGATTGTAAATCCAATCGACGGCCAAGCCATCTGCTGTCACTTTTGAATCTTTCACAACGGCAATTCGTTCGTTGCCTTCATCAATGGGCGCTTTATAGATTCGTTGCTCCGATACATCGCTCCAGAATATCATGCCCGTTCTGAATACATAATCGAGGGCCGTGGCCGATTTTGTGTTGTTCACAATCGACGTCATTTCATTGTGTTCGAGCGAAATTTTCCGTATGTCATGCCGCCGAGCGAATAACAATGAAGCGTGTCCTTCGGTCGCTTTGCATTTGTTGTGATGCCGTGGATCTCGCATGTATCCTTTTCCACATTCGCACTGTGTGTGTGTGTGTGTGTGTGTGTGTGTGTGCCATAGTTAGTTTGGAAAACAAAACGGAAATCATGATGAAAAAAGAGAGGAAAAAACACGGGAAAAAAGAGAAGTGAGCAACTTAGAAACAAAATATACGAAGGAGGGAACATTTCAAAAGCTAAACTTTGTTTTAAGCCAAACCCATCCAAAAAACAAACGATCCAACTAGTTTTCTTCTTTGCACAAACTTTTGCTACACTATTTTCTCAAGCTTGCGATAGCACGCGTAGTGTAGCACCGATACTACAATAAGATACAGAGAGAGAAAAACAAATTACCTTATATGAACCAACTTCATTGGTACAGTATTGTGAGCATGTTCCGGGAGTTTTGCATTCATCAATGTCAACGCATGTGGTGTTCCCTTGAAGTTCGTAACTGTGAAGGCGAGAAAATGGTCAAAAATGCTTCGAATTCAAGATGCTGCGCAATTTCTCACTCTATGTGTGTATATAAATGTGAAAAGTTTTTTTTTATCCACATTGCATTGCTCTCACATGTTTTTAATTTTGATGGGGAGAACAGCAAAAGAGAGAAAAAAACGCTCCAACAAAATACCAACCGGGAAAAAAATATAAAAGTAAAGCCAAACTGTAGTTTGGACACACCGACTTACCCATTTCGACATTCACAATAAAATCCAGCTGGTGTATCAACACACTTGTCATCACAGCCGCCTTTCTTGATTTTGCATTCATTCACCGAGCACTTATCTTTGGGTTCGTCATTACCGAGTGGACAGTCAACTTTTTGATCACAAACTTTGGCGTTTGGTATGCACATTCCACCGCCGCAATCAAATTCAGTTGCTCGGTCGCATCTTCTTATCGGAGCAGCTGGGGAAAGTTTATCAAACAAACCCGAATAAATAAATTGCATTTTGGCATTCGAAATAGAGACAGACAGACAGTGAGATAGAAGCCGAGAGAGAAAAAGAGTTTTTCCCTCCCTTTGAATTGGTACGAAAGGATTTAGTGTGGATTTAAACTTACTGCAGTTGACCTCGTCACTGCTATCGGGACACTCGGCCACACCTGAGCACATCAAATGGCCGGGTATGCATGTTAAATCGTTACATTGGAACTGATCGTCGCGGCACGTTTTATTCTGGCAATTCTGTAGGCTTTCATCTTCGCCATTTGGACAATCGATACCACCATCGCAAAGCCACTGTCTATCAATGCAGGTTATTTTATCATTACATAGAAAGTCGGTTGCCGGGCAGATTGACATGGAAATGTGCTGTGTTTGTGTGCAATTCTGTGTGTGTGTGTGTGTGGCAAAGGATAAAAAATGTATAATTATCCGTTCTAGGGTGAAAAACGGGCAGAGAATGAAGTGCTTACGAATTCATCGGAGGCGTCAGGACAGTCAGGGTCACCGTCACATTTCCACTTCTGTGTAATGCACGTTCCATCGCCGCACTTGAAGTCGTCTTCTTTGCATCTTTGTTTGGGACAGTTTAATTCATCGCTTCCATCTCCGCAATCTAAAGTAAACGGTTCCCCGGAACAAGTCAATAATAATTCGAAATGTATTCATATTAAAAATACTTTTCACATGGAAATAACTTACCGTCGTCGGCATCACAACGCCAGCGCGACTATAAATTCCATAAGAAAAGGGAGACAAACACGAAGAAATATTAATAGAAATGAATGCAAAAGCGAATCCAAAAGGATTTGCTCGGAAACGAGTTTGAAAGAGCGCATACTATACCTGAACACAGCGACCGTTGGCACAAGTAAATTCATCGGAACGACAAGTTTGATCTGCATAAGAATGAAGGGAAATTTTTCGAAAATGAATTCGGTTTCACAGTGCATGGAAACATATAAACATTCCCAAAAGATATGTAAAAAAAAAGTTTTTCATCATCAACACTCACTGCATGTAGTTTCATCGGATCCGTTGGAACAGTCAGCGTTTCCATCGCACACCCATGACATGGGAATGCATTCGCCATCAGAACTTTTGCATGTAAACTCTTCGGGCGTACAAACATGTTTTTCTGTTTCGCATTGACGGTAAGCGCGCGCGTGGAAGAGAGATAAAGGCAGCGATAGAAAGAGAGAAGAAAGGAAGGGAGAAAAAACGGAATATGATGTAGTTTGCTTGCAAATTTTCGCAGATTAATTCATAATTTATTCAATTCAATTCGCTTGAATAATTTAAAATAGTTTTCTATTTTCGGCGCACCGACTAACAACAACGACAGCAACAAAATAGGGCATTATGACACATGGATAGAGAATAAAGATGAAAATGCGATTTGGTTTTTTTCCACACAGGAAAAAGTGCACCAGTGGAAATGGAGTAGCGAGAGATAAGAAATAATATAGAGGATGTAGAAGCGACGAGAATATGAATACGAAATGCAGCTGGAATGGAATTTTGATAAGTGGGTCTATGCCTTTTGCTAGAGAGGCAGAAGTAGCCAAAATATAAATTGAAATACACAAGCGAAAACAAGTGATATATGCAATTGCAAACAACATCCAACAAATGAGTGGATGCCAAAAACAATCTCGGCACACAATGTTAAGCACAAATCAAATCACTTACTGCACACTTCTGGATCTTCGTCAGAACCGTCACTGCAATCATTTTCTCTATCACAGAGCCATCGTCTGAGGATGCATCGGCCGTTTTTGCATTTAAATTTATCAGCATCGCATGGCTTATCTGCGAAATGGGAAATTAAATATTCATCAAAAATGCTTAAGAGTAATTCATTAAATGTTCGGTTATTGCCACTTTTCATGTCAACGCTTGATATGGTTTGTTTTTTTGCTGCCGCCGCTGCTGCTTCTCTCTCGGCCGAAATAGCGAGTAAACATAATAATTCAATCTCGTTTTTTTTATTGATTCATACAATGAGAAAAAGGTTCGTCAAAATTGACCTCAATGTTACAATTATAATTAAATTTATTATTTTCTGTGCACTCCCAGTGCAATTTCAATCAGATATTTTCGAGAAATTTCATATTCTCTCTCTTTCACTATCACCACCACCAATCAGTTCATTGTTCTTCGCGATCCTATCGGTATAAATTTTGTGATGAATTTCCATAATCTTTTTCGTGAATAATAATAACATTTCGCAATGAGATGTACGCTAGAATGGTCTACTTATAGCAATTTGCATACGATTGCCGAGAGATAGACACACGTTGCTATGTCGCCTGCCGCTTTTGAATACGTACACTTGTTAAGCGAAGCATGCAAACCGAAACTTTTTGTTCAAACAAACCGGAGGAAAATTCGATTTGCCCGTTAATTATATATGAAACGAGTAACGGCGGTGATGGCGGCGGCAACGGAGCCTGCTAATGCTACTGCACAAAAGAGATGAAACTTACCAACCACCGCATCAACTGTGGCGACGAATACACCACTAATCACAATTGCTATAGCAACAAAAACTACTGATTTCATCATTATCATCATCAATTTCCAACTCTTCAGAACTTTCAATCCAATGCTGTATTTATATTCCAATGTTCTTCTGCGTCCTTCTTTCTGTAATTGTTTCTCACCGCACTAAAATGCAAAACTAAACTAATTAGCCATTGCACACACAACTCAGGGACTAGAGGAAAAGAGCATGTAGCTCCACTGCGCACTATATGATTACAAACTGGCCAAAGCCGTTCTACATTCTGATTTGAATATAAGCAAAACGAACGACAGAACCGAAGCGAACGTAGCACAATTATCTTTTGAACCGTATTTTTTTCCCTATAACGACAAAATGCCGATTACCGCATTACAAAAACAAGACGGGCAAAAACACTCTTGTAATCTCTAATCGCAGTGAATATGTAGAGATGTTTTGATTTTTTTTTTAGAAAAAAAAATTCCAGTAAACTAACCACTATTATTCCAGTAAACTAACTAATAAGTTGACAGTGACGCCATTCGTTTTTCACTCTCGGCGAGACGATCGACATAATTGACAATCCAATAAAACTATCTGACGCAATTGGGTGATTGAATGCATGCAAATTGAAAGTAAAATGAGGCGAAAAAAGATCACGGTTGAGCTAATCTATTGAATACATATTGACTTGGTGGGAAAAAAAGGACGTCAAGAAATCGGGGCCAAATTAGAACGAGATCGGGCGACGCAACGACGTAATACACTCTCGATTTTCAAGTATTTTAATATACTTTTGCTGTTGCTCATTGAACATAATATTGAAGCGCAGAATATTATAATTATGCATTTAATTGATGGATTGTCTGAATCTATAGCTCCAAAGCTGCAGTGGGGAGGGGCGGAAGATATGGCGCTCAATCGTTTGAATACGCAGAATAAAAAAAAAACAAGTAGCAAAAAGTGACCTACAAGTTGGCTACAAAATAAATTATCCGTTTCAAAGTTGGGTACGGGAAATGGAAAAAGGCAAACGGAGTCTGCAGAAAATCAATTAAATTGCCATTGATGGAAATTTTATGTGTTGTTGTTGTTTTTGTTCCTTCGCTCACAAAATGGTCAAAAGTAACGTAAGTCACATCAGTCTCTTTCACTCGATGGTTTTAACACTTGATTTATTTTGAAAACTGATAAATTTATTGCATCTCACACGACAGCCGACGGTTATCGAATTGACTTCAACCATGATCAGCGGCACTCGTATTTATACCGATACCGATTTCAACTGGCCCATTGCCCAACACACAATCTTTCGTTTGCTCAGTCATTCTCTCACTCCCTTTCTTTCTCTCTACTTCTGCTCTCTGATTCGGTTCAATCCCGTATCGATTTTAAATGGATGTGTTGAACAGAAAACAAACTTCCGATTGAAAACACTGGGCAAATTGGTGTGGAGCGGTTGTTATTTGGGCGCCTGAATGAATATTCCCGTACCAATGAACGAGATTTAATTACATGTGTTGAGTGTTGTACAGAGAGTGACTGTAACTCGCTCTCGCTCGCTCTGGCTTTATGTCGGAAAGATTGTGCTTTCTGCACCGTTATAAATTTATGGCAACTCGTTTGTGACCGTCTGTCAGCATTTTCACCGGTTGCCGTTTCGATTTATTTGAACGTCAATTGCTACATTGTGAACGACCCTGATGTGTTTTCCCTCCCGTCGCACATTCCACGTCCAGTTGAATCTTTGTTGATTTTTCGTTTGCTTTTTTCTCTCCTCAGTCGAATTTAAAATGGGACTCGTTATATGTGTAGTGTGTACTGTTATTTTTTTCATTTCGAATGTATGACGATTTGGCGAACGGTTGGGTTTGTGGTGGAATTTCTTTTTAGAAAAGGATTAATGCGAATAACATCACCAATCGTCTGCCACCAAGTGGAATTAATGAAATTTAAATGATTATTATCAAGGCGTTTGTTCGTTCGTTCGATGGTTCTTTGTTCCACAATTAAAATTGAGCGTGTTTATTTTTATGAGGGGTTTTTCTTGTTAAGGGCGACAGACGTTCATCGAAACATTGCGGTTTATGCGTGTAATTTGCCCAAAATTCTGTGCAATACGATATAGCTAAGAGTATTCCAGTTGACATTCTTCTGGAAAACCACCAGCGATGCTGCAAAGGCATTTAATGTGAGTAACAAAGGCTTGGTATGTGTTGTGTCGTCGTGTATGGGTGATGTGTTGCTATTACAGCAAAACGTTGACATTGCATTATCAATTATCAGGCAGCTCATGCATTATCAACACATTTAATATTATGTGTCACCACAGTCAGTCAATATCTTGAACGTAACTCACTCTAAACAAACACACTTCGAAGCGCACTCATCGAGTGATGACGACGACGACAACGACGACATCGCTACCGCGGCATTCGTTCCGTTCGCTCGCTTTGTGTCATGTTTTTAATTTGTGTCACAGCAGCATTGTATGCAATCGTACAGATTTAAGGATACTAAAATATTATATGTTATGTTATTAACA
>NW_022595244.1:917950-931537 GCF_009176505.1 Sitodiplosis mosellana
GCATTATAACATATTCATAACATATCGAAAATTTAAATCTGTATGCAATCGAGACACAGCATACTTTAAACAGTGCTTTTGGCAATATGTATGATGTGGCAAGGAATCGATGGTGAAAAATGAATGCGTAAATTAACATTTTGCATTGGATAAATGTCTGTAGTCTGTCAACTCAAGAAAAAAAGAAACTGAAAGACACCAAATTGTGTAACAATGTCAATGGTAAGTGGTGTGTGTAATACACACTGTGTATTCGTCTCATATCGAGTCGTGTGGTACAAGCTCTTGGCGATTTACTGCTACTGTATAAAAGATGAAATTCGTTCATTCTTAACGAAACATCTGTCTTAGTGGCAGTTTCAACGCTTCAACCTTGCTGCTTCTTCTTGTTTTTTTCTCTGTTCGTTTACTTCTTCTTCTTTTAAAACAATCAACCATTCTAATTGCTACTGCGTGCCTTGATCATTTTCAACAGTGCAAATTGTCTCTCTATCATATCAAAATTGTTTTGAATTTTCTCTCGGAACGGAATCAGTAATGTTTCTTTAATAATGATAACGATAACGATGATGAAAAAACATTTCGCATCGTTGGTTCGTTGGTTGGTTGTTTGACTCTGTACAAAGCGCGCGCACACGTCCGTGTTGGCAGAGCAATGAAATCCGAACAGCAGCAGCAGTAGTATCAACAACAACGGTGTTGGTGTATAGCGCGCGGTTGCGAATGAACACTTTTAATTGAATTTAACTAAACATTGCGAGTTATGCTGCCACGTACGCTCTGAATAAATTATAATAAAACGTTGCTTTAACGCGCATCCAACATGCTTTTACTTTGGTCTGCAGTGGAAAAATCTTTGTAAATTATAATAATAAAGCAGAGCATGAGACTCTCTTTCGCTCTCTGTGTTTGATGCCGTCATTTTCGCTTTCGTTCGTTACTTTTGATTTTTATATACATACATTTTTTTTCCTTTCTTTCCATCGTTCTCTGTTTTTTTTCCTTCGCTACTACCGTTCTAGATTTCATCTAGCTTTTAGTAGCGCATTGCATGATTCCCTTTATGCATTCTCACTCAAGCAACGACCTCTTTTCCAAATTGATTTCCCTTCGTTAAACATTTCGCGAAAATTGCTCGAATTAATTTTAATACGATTTTTCCGCTGGGATTTTTGAAACGAACGGCATTCGTTTGGATGCTGTACACGATAAATGAAATCGGTATACGGTATTTCAACTGATTGATCCTGACAATGAGATTGGTTGCGCGCGGCATGTTTTGACTAAATCGAGCACAGGCACTTAATTAAAAAGAAGAAGAAGAAGCAGAACGAATATTGCGACAGACTGCAATGTTCTCAATTATATGTCTTGTTTTCATATTCATGTTACGTTCTAGCTTGATTTTATTACATCGAAGTACATGAAAAGCAATTAGTTAATGAATACACACCAAAATTTCTAATATTATCATGCGCCTCTCTATCTCTTTCTGTCGCAGTCTAGTGCGTACTATATCACGCTGCTGATACATGCGATGTACTTTACTGCTTGCGCTTACGATAATTAGGAATTTTATCAATGCTATTAACACCATCGTCATTTATGCGTGTACATTTAACATTTGTTTTTTTTTTCAAACATCGCGTTCACCGCCACAGTTCATGGGATAATAATAATAATACGAATGATGCACGTATCACCATTATCTTTTAGAGAATTTATAGATGTAACGCGTCACCTAGATATCAAAAATTGAAAGCGATTTTCGAAATACGTCATCTTCTAGGAAATACAAAATACTTCTGAATGGTGTGTTTACTCGATTCAAAGTTGTTTAACTTCACCCGTTTTTTTACAGCTCGCATTTCATTTAACAAACAAAATAAAATAAAAATTTCCTGCGGTTTCGAACAACAGCAAAAAGGTGCAAAACAAACGTAAACAAACATCCGAAAGCGTTGAACAAAAAAAAGCACATTTCAAACATTTTTCTGTTGATTTAGGTCGGGCTGAATGGAAGACAGAAAAAAGTGGTGTGTAGCTTACCTCTGTTTCGGCATTCTTTTGGATTTTCGTCCGAATGGTCCAAACAATCGGGCTCACCGTCACACGCGAACGAAATATGTATGCAAGCTCCGTCGCCACACTGGAACTTATGGTCGCCACACGGAACTGGATCCAATCTTTGCAATTTATCTGAAACAATAAACGAAACGAGAAGAACTTGGATGAGAAACGGTGTTGAGAAAACGCACCCCGTTGCTCGATGGCAACGCGTTCGATTTAAAAACGAATCCAATAAAAAATGGCTAATGTAAATTCGATTATATGTTGTTGTTGTTTTTGTTGTTGTTTTACTCTGGCGAGGATGCCGAGATACGGCCGGGCAAGGTGAATTTTATTTCCTCAATGGTAATAATATGAATTTTTGTGGTTTCTGCATTTTTCCCTGTTCGGTTTGGTTTGCAAATAAGCGACGAAAAGCCCTCACATTAACGCATAACTTTTATTATTAACATTTAGCTTTCGACACACACAAAATACCCATGAGAAAACGTGTACGGTGTACAAATCATTAAACTGTGTATGCATTATCGTCTACCGTTCGATCGGTTCGGTTCGAGGACCGTCGGCGTGTCAGAGAAAATCGTTTCGTACGCTCGTTTTGTGCCAGCTCGTGATCGAAATTTATGCTTTTACATAAAGTTTTTTTTATAGCTTTTGTATTGGGCCAAATTAAAAGATGGCCTGCGAAAAACGTGTAACCTGGCAACTGATTTTGGCATGTATGTTTGCGCGCAGCCCAGAAACTACCGAGACAGCTTTCTTCCTTACGTGCCACAAATGATTTCTAGGCTCTAACGATGTCAGAACCGAAGCGCAATGAAACAACAACAATAAAAAAACCATGATAAAAACGGCGATTCGAAAGGAAGAAAGAAGAGCAACAAAAAATGGATGCCATATATCACATAAATGAAAATCAAGACCGTTAAAATGGTGATTTACTGTTATTAGATTGAATTTATTGTCTAATAATTCCATTTTATTCGCCTACTTGCCCGCAAACATCAATCATTTGGATGTGAACGAGTCACATAGTGCTCAACTGTTCGTGTGTGCATGGCATACCGTATAGCGTGGCACTTATCATCTTTATGAACTGATTCCGTTCTGACTCGGTCACACCACACTGAATCGCGTCGCGCATTTGGAGGGAGAAAAAAAAGCACCACGAATGCGAAAATCTCGGTGTGTAAAATAGTCTACATTCAGGATTTTGGTGTACAACCAAAAACGTAACAGCTCATCAATAAATAATACACGCTGACTGCGCCACAACTTCGATGCAACGAATGTCCAAACAAATGACGACACATTCGCTACCGTTTCGCCCAATCTCTCACATCTCTTTATGTGCAGTGTATAAGTACATATATACACCTGAAAGCAATACATCGTTCAAATAAAGCGGATTTTCATCCCACATCGGCTCATTTAATTTGTTTTTGACGATTAAATTGCGCCATTGAAAATATACAGCACACTAACGATTTAATATATATACCAACAATATAAGTACATTTGCCAGCATCAAATAAGAACCAATATTAAAATGAAATGTTGCGCATCGCGTATTTTCGCTTCGCTTGTTCATTGCCCGAAAATGCGCCATTCGCCGAATAATATATTGTAAACAAAATACGAAAAAAGAGACAAAACGAACGAATGAAATAAATTGCATGAATAAAATGTTTTAACGTTTGAAAAGACATTGAATAAGCTCGAAGAATACATATTATGACTAATTGGCCAAATGATAACATAGAGCCATTCAATTTGTTCAGAGTAATGATGTTATTATTCTGAATATTTCCGTCTTATAATCGGGAGATTTTTTTCCTCTTTTGTCTCACTCTCTCTCACATCGAAGTGAGCATCATTGATGAACAAAATGTGCGCATCATTGGCTGTCCTAATCAATTTGCGGGTATGCTTTATCCTCATTTTATTCATTTAGGCTGAATTCTCCATACACAATTTTTCGTCGTCAAAATTGAATAATGACGTTGCGGTTTTTTGATTTCTTCTTCTGCGCTTTCAGAGGAAAAAATTTCGGAGCGTGTGCGTTTTTGATCACTTTGTGTGCCAAATTGTTTGGCAAACAAAGTATGAAAGAAAAAAGTTGTGTTTTTATTCGTTTTCTATGAGCGCAAAAATTGACGCAAATTCAAGACTCATACGCACACCGGGAATGTGAATGAAAAACAAGCAACAAAATAAACCCTCGGCACGAGTAACGTGAAAAGAATGTAAATTAATTAATCATTCCAAACACTCTGTCAGAGAAGAGCCGAAAGGGAAGCATTTGGGAAAATTCCGTAGCAATCTTTTTTTAGAGGGCGGCAAGACCATAAAATCTCGCTTATCATCATACAAACAAAAGGGTAAATTAAAACCTTTTTTGTCCATTTTGAAGTGCCTATTCGGTTGCTTCTATAAATATTTATGCAATTTGTTATTAGACCTATTGATGTTGCCAAAGAAAAAGGAAAAGCAGAAGAAGAAATAGATGAGCGCTTGAAACAAAGGTATTTTGTATCCTGAATTGGGCAAAAAAGGAGATGGCAACCAAAACTCCAATAGAGAAAACAAAAACAACTGATATGGCACCATATTCACATCTTGGCAGATGTATAGCATTCGACTACATCGTAAATTGGCTCATGTGAATTTTGGTAAGCGAGAGACTCGCGTACGGAAAAGCATAAACAAGTTAATCTTGTCTTGTCCAGTAAATTTACGTCACACGCACACATGTGATATCACAATTTATCCGAAACGAAATTAACTTGTTCAAAACCATCGGTGTGAATATTCGGAGTAACTTTTTCCTGTTGTATGGTTGTCACACAAAGTAGTTGTCCTTAGCTACTGTTGACTTTTCGGTTTTGATTCAACGATGTATACGATTAAACATCAGCGCACGCTCTTTGTTTATTGAGTTGATATCTGAACCAAATCAAAGCATATATACTCGTCGCTGCCGTCGTTGTCGTCGAATTCAAGTTTACATTGTTTGCCATAACCAAATATAATCAAATTTATCGTTGTTTATAATTGAAAGACGAAAATGAAGCACATATAGACGTAAATAATATACACGAGAACCAGAGGGTTTAAAAACAACTATATCTCTCTGGCGGCTCCCAACAAATTTTTTGTTCTGTTTGGTTTTTGTTCGGTTCGGTTTACAATTTCGAATCACATGTAAGACGTGTGCAGACTATACTTATCAAATGAAGATAAAAACAATTTATTTTTAAATTGTGTCTACCCGTGTCGAGGTAACTGGATGTGCTTGCGAAATTTGATTCTAAGCAAAAACTCCCAGAGAATAAGAAGTCGATCGAATAAGAGATGAACTCACTTGAACAATGTATTTTCCATGTAAAGCCCTGCATTCAACGTATTTTAATCATGAGAACGCCACAAAGTGACACCACGCACACAATAGACGTCACGTTAAAATATTGTCTATGGGGACAAAAAATAAGGCTCTCTGATGCCACTCACACAAAATATTCTATCTATATCACGGGCATTTGAATTCAAATCAGACAAAAACCATTTTTCGTTTGTGTTTCAGTCAATTTTCTCTCGTGTTCTTTTTTTCTCGTTCTCGTAATTTGAAACGGTCGCGTCGCTCGTTTTGTTATAATACGAGGACGAAATAGACGCACATATAGGTGAATTTTTTTATTGTGCGAATGAAACGTGCGCTTATAATAGTGAGCAAAAAATATGTGTGTGTAAGTGTATGTGTGTATGCGCTCTATTGTGGCTTTGATTGTTCGCTTTTGAGTTCGCACTGCGATGCATTCTCAATGGCGACCCATGGAACAATAGGTTACATTTGATGCGGAACCACTGCTGCGGTTTCACTTGCTCAAGCGCCATGCAATTGTATGTCATTGTAGTGGAAGCAGCAGCAGCAGCAGTAAATATATACTCTATGAACGACATCGAAATGACAACCGCTTTTCGCAGGAATTACCTATTTTGGAACCTTTTCACTCTTTCTCTTGCTCTCTCTTTATCTCTATCTCTGGAAAGTCAAATCGATTCATTTCCAAATGCTATTAAGTACGTGTCCACCAGACAGTAAACGAAAATTAAAGGCAATGCGAACGTGCAACCGACATTTTATAGTGTATAAAATGCCCCCAAATGGCTTAAATCCACATTACTCGCAAAATTCATTTCCATTTCCATATAGAAAGAGAGTGATTCTTCTGATGCTGGCTGCTGCTGGTGTTGAAAGCGCTTGTAAAAATTCCCCAATCCATTCGTAATAAAATTTGGTATGATTGAATTGAAACCCGTTGAAATATTCAAGAAGCACCGAATATATCTCGCCCATCCATTGCTATCAATCAATCATTCAAATGAATTCAATTCATAGACACATTTAAACGGATTTTTTTTTCACTCGCCATTTCGTCTATTATTATATATAAAAGGCACCATTTGTGTGTGCCACACATAGAACCGAGAGAGAGAGAGGGTCTCATTGTCCAAAACAGCCATCGGAATGCATGCCATGAATATATACACACTTATACAGAAACACTTTTATTCGAATTCTCAGTATGAAAAATTGTCTACACAAAAGCGAATATTGGGTAGCAATCATTCATTCAGTAGCCGACATGAAGATGTTGCGATGCATTTGCAAGTGATCCGATAAAATATTTTATTGAAAGTTATTTGAAGTTCGTTAAAATAAATCAATTTTCTCTTGATTTGCTTCGCTATTGAGACGACAAGTGAAATGATGAGGGAGAGAGGGAATAAAAAGAAGAACAAAATAGACGTCGTAATTCGTCAATTGATTCTAAATTAAGCGCTATATTTGCCTGGATTGTGTTGGTGTGCGCCTTTGAGTCGTGTTTTGTCCGCGCGCGCACTCCTTTCAGCCTTTCATGCGTATTGATTTGATTTACTGCTTATTGCGTTGCTGTTCTTTTCATGCCTCGAGTAATTGTCGACTCTTACAAACTGTTTTTTTTCCTCGTTCTTGTGCGATTTTTATTTCATTGGTGTTTTTTTTTCAATACAGCAACAACGAATCATAGTCGGTTACCGAGGCGGCCGAAAATGAACAAATCAGCATATTATTGTGCGTGATTGTGGCGGCAAAATGAATTCAACCCAAACGAAATAACGAAACCCGAAATAATTCAGTCATCAAAATTGATTCGATACATCATGGCATATTTTGGTTGCTGCCCTTCATTCACTCGCTGGATATGTTTTTCTTTCTCTCTCCGCTTTTTATCTCGGTTCCGAAGAAAAAATCTCCAAGGAATTTCCATTGAATCATGATATTTTGGTTCTATAAACGCTTGTGCTTTTTTAGTATCTATGACACATGGAGTGAGGCACATAATTTCATCATTTTTGTTTTCTTTGGATGACGTATTTTCTATTCTCTCTCCATTTCTGGGTACTGGTGCCATGCGGTCATAAGTGAACCAAATTAGGTAAATAATATGCAACGATGGCAACACAACAGATCCTTGTCGCCTACCAAATCATCGTTCCGTTTTTTTCTTGCTCTTCTTCTTAGAACCGGAGATTTTCCCATCTCAAAACGATTAGGGCGATTGCCATGAGAACAATTTTTTGCGCTATTTTGTATACTGTTTAAACAAACGCAGGCCATGTATATATAATATGTTGAATTCTTAATTCGTTGAAACTTCAAGGCATATGCCGTGGTTATTAAATTGTTAATCGAAGAGAAAACAAAAAAAAGGAAGAAAAAGAATTTAACATTGTGGTGCCAGGAATTTAAAAGAAGAGAAAAAAACAGTTTCAAGTACAGAAAAAGTAAATAAAGTGGAGCAGCAGCAGCAGAAGGAAGGAAGATGACTGCCATCTTTCGCTCGAATAGACACATCGGGTTCGCTGGATAAATTTGAGACGATTTAGTAATTTAATCGAAAAGGAATCCAAATTGGAAATGAAGAGGCCAAAAAATGAGATGTTGGAGTTTTTTCAAGCAAAAACCTCGGCTAAAAGAACTCCAATTTTTTGCCCTCTCTCGCTCACTTGCTCACTCTCTCTGTCTACCCACGGCTTAAGCTTTAGATTTTTCCACTTGCAAGCATTCAATACAACACACAATACGAAGCACGTCGTCTAGAGCATATGATACGTCAAATGGCAATCTTATCAGGGGTGTGCTTGTGCTTTTACTCTCTCTCTCAAATGCAAAAGCAAATATCCATATAAAAGAATCGACATTGGCGCAGTTTGTAAAAAAAACGAGAGAAGAAAAAATAAAATGGGCACATAAGAAATGGAAATAAAATCGCTTTTCGCTTCGTTCAATCTCTCTCTCTCTCCCTCTTTCTTTTCCTTTTATTTTTGTTCGACTGTCGATGCTGGTGAAACGAAGAAAAATGCTTACAATTTCAAATTTTATGGGCAATAGTCGTTACGATTTCGACAATATCCATTTCCGATTTCATCTTTAGTTTGTACATGTAGATTTTTATAGTCGGCAAAAATCTATAAAAATGTCTTTTCCAATGCAAAATGTGAAATTGGCGCTTGGGTAAATAGAAAAAAGCGCCGTATTTCAAGTACGGTCTCTCTTTCTCTTGCCATCGCTCACTCCCTCGTTTGCACGCTTTGCTTCGGTTGCGTTTGGCATTTATGCCAAAGCTCTTTTCACCGAAATTGTTTTTCGATATTAAAATTACGTATGGTGTTGAAACTTAAATACGGTCACAAGAGCAAAGAAAAAAATCATCACACTCCCAAAAACAACAACACAATGCTGCTGCCGCTGCTACTGCTGAGGGGAGAAGAGAGAATCGTTCGCAACGCATACGCACGAGTTACTGTCGACACAAGCGAAGGAGTTTTAAGTAGCGTCGGATCAAAATATCGGATCACGAGCCAAAAACAAAGCAAATATTTTTATCTGCATTTTATTCTTTTCTTTTGCTTAGCTCTTTCACTTTTACGTGTGTCGTTTTGTTTTCTTTTTGTTTTATCATATTTGTTTTGTTGGAAAATTGCGCGTTTTTCGCTTTTGCGAGAGAGAAAAAAAACTTTGTTTTGCTTATGTCAGTCGTAACACGGGGCGACAAGGGCGAGAGGAAAAACTGAGTGAAACAGAAGAAGAAGAAGAACAGCAGCGAGCAAAGTAGAAGAAAAACGAATGAGAAAAGTATGTACATGAGAAAAACACGACCCCAAGGATACGGAGCAAATTCGTAAGCGTAAAGAAAATTTTTTCGAATCCATTAGGAATTTATGTCTACTATATCGTATTTCATACCGTTTTTGTTTTTCTTTTTTTTCTCTTCTCGTTTATACGCTTGACATTTGTTCGCTCATATTTTTTATGTGTGAAGAATTGCTTCCCGTTAAACCTTTGTTCACCATCCATTTCATTTGGCGCGCCATAAACAATCACAAAAATTGAACTTCGGAACGGCGATAAGTCGTTATTAAAAACGAAACGAAAATTCAACGGTGAGACACAAAAGGAATTCAACGGTGTGAGCAGAAAATAGCTCACAAAGAGTCGACAAATGCACAGAGAAAAACAAAAGAAGAAGAAGAGAAGAGACGGAGAAAAAAAAATATCATAATAAATAGCCACTTGGCTTTATTCAACAACAACTGGTGTTCGAGCCTCCTTTTTTCACATCGACGTCACACATGATCGATATAGATAAAGAAACAGACAGAACAAAATACACATCGGCACATAATCTTCGTGATGAAAATGACAAAAATAGAGCAAGCGTCAACTGTGCCACAACGAACGAGCGAACGAATAACGTATAATCGTTCTATGTCGGCGGCAAGTGCACACAACACAGTGTAGAGAAATGAGAAACAAAAAGAGTAAGAGTATAAGAGAGTCGAGAAGATAAAAAGATAAAGATGTTACGAGAATTATATTGAAAATCACCTTCGATCAAATATGTTCCGCCTGGTTTTGACGGCCATGATAATACTTTATATTGCGGCGATTGTTGCTGCTGCTGCTGTTGTTGTTGTTGTTGCGATGTTGTCTTGCTTAGTTTTGGTCTTATATTCCTACTGCTCTCCTTTTCTGTATTCAAAGTGGTACTCGTGTTCTTCGAATGGACCCCATTTGTACTGCCACTTGCACTGTTTGTCGCAATATTTGGTCTTATCGTTGTCAATCTTCTTAACATTGACGATGCATTTTTTGCCGGTGGTTTTACGGTAGTCGTGCTCGTGGGTATTTCGGTGCTGATGGCTGCTGCTGTTGTTGTTATTGTTGGTGTTGGTACGGTCGTTGTCGGTTGCTGTAGCAGCAACAATGTCGTGCTACTGCCGTTGACCATCGTATTCGATACATTTGGTATTGGTTTAACTGCATTTGATGTAACATTTTCACTATAACACACACTTAAAGTAAACACTAAATAATAAACAACAACTAAAACTAAACGATATACCGATTTTGGCTTGAAATTGGCTAACAAACTCGACCACATGTTTTCAAGTTGGATTGTGTGCCCGGTATGTGTGTCTGTGTGGGAATATATATATATATATTCGGTGCGGCCCCGAAGAATAAATGCGAACAAATTGGTTAGTCGGTATGAAAACCGAGGGTTCTACCAAGCCACACAAGCGTAACGTGACCGATAATTTATTTAACACTCTTCGTTTCGTGAGAGATGCTTCACCCCACACTTTTAATACTCAATTGATGGTTTTTCTATTAGTTTTGTAATTCAGGCTTTGGTTAGCTGTACTTTTCCAGCGCTAGTTCCACTTTTCCCAATGCGAATAAACTGAATAAGTTGAGTTGTTGTGCATTTAGTTCATTTTATATTACTCTATCTCGTTGCACACCAAATTCAATTCCACGTTTGTGCAGAAAGTTTGTTGTATTTTTGGCGAAAACTAAATCTTTTGGAAATGAAAATTTATTCCCCAATAACAATCACACTAATTTCATTTATCGCGTATGTGTTGACATAAAACACTCTCCGTTTTCTCTGTATGCACTTATTTGTGTGTATGTTTGTGGAACGTGAATCGATTCATTTATTTCCGAATAAAATTACCAACCATTTGCTATTCCAAATAAATAAATAAGTTAAATAAATAAGTAAGACTATATCAGTGGTTGAAGTTGACGTTGTTGTTGGTTGATAGATAGAGAGATACAAGAGATACAAGAAATGTATCCTATTACACGCGCCGCACTCTCTCTCTCTCTCTCTCTCTCTTATCTAGTGTGGAATTATATAATGTTTTTACTTGTTATTTGCCGCCGCATGCAAAAGATACACTTGATGATGGTTGCGTATGTCAATAGTATTAATTATGCGATGATAAATTGTCGCTGCTTGTCGTAGATCATGTCTATTTCTCTCTATTCGCAACCATGTATCAAACTTTTAATGTAACAAGCATGTTCATTTGGTATTCAACGTCATGTGCACTTCTTTTAATGGTTTTTGGTTTTTTTCTCCTCTTTCTCTCTCACTTTATCTCTATAAATGTTCTTTCAATGCTTTAATTCACAAAACCGAACGTCTTTCTCTGTATAGTAACTCTTTTCGCTGGCTACAATGTTTGCCAAAAACTAAAAGTTTCACTGCAAATTCAGAAATAAAAAAAATGTCCGCAGTAAAACACACAAAACACTGAATTAATTTCTGTTTATGTTCGTATTCACGATTCACATGAAAGAGTGTGCTCTCAACAGCGGCCACAATATCGAAAAGTGAACGACAGACGAATCTCACAAGAGCTCTAAGCGAACGATTTACACTGGGATGTTGCGAGTTGAGCACTGGCAAGCGATAGGCAAAGTTTCATACTTTTTATACATCTAAATCGAAAATCCGTCGACGACAATACGGTGGATTTGTGTGTGCTCGTCGCTGCTGCTGATGCTGTTGTTGTTGTTCCTGTCTTTATCGTTGTCGTTGTGTTCACATACACAACTCTTTGTCTAACTATTTTGTGGCTTATTTGATTTTGCACGAGATTTTTTCGTGTGTGTATGGCGTTTGATGCGTATTGTTTTTGCCGTAATTCGCAGATGCTTTCGTGCTCTCTCGATGATGCCTGCTGTTGATGCTGCTGCCGATGATGATGATAATAATAATAATGATGGCAACGATGACGGTTGTACGAAGGGGTTTTACGTAAACCGTGCACACTATCGAAAAATATTAATTTGCTGATAAATTTTACGAGCGCAGCATCTTTATCGAAATGTTACTCAGGACAAATACTATATTGTAGTGAACAATGAACATGAAACCGTAATTAAAGGAATCCAACACAATGGTATTTCATGTGTCGACCTTCGGCGACATTATTTTATTGGCCCCTCCGTTGCTACTCCTCCTTTTTCTTCTTCGTCTTGTCTTTTTGTTATTTTGTATGTGAGCTTGACTTTTTTGATTGCGCCAATTTTATCTCTGCTGGCTATTTGTGTCTGTGATTTTGGTGAATGTCGCCAATCGCCAATAAATCATTGGCCAAATAAAAACGGAGAGAATTCTTCGAATGTCGTTGGTCTTGTGTTCATTCACCGCGAACATACACACAATCCTTTGAACCGAGTGGCATACGAACCAATCACACAAACATACAACACAAACGAAAATAAGAAAGAATTATGAGCGATTGGTTCTGACGCCGTTTATGAGTTTGATTTTTTTTTCGCTTCTTCTTCTTTTCGATCCAATCACCGCGCCACAATAATAATACTGTTTACAAACAGTTCTGTTTACTTCTCGTACTCACTCGAGAATTCTGTCGATGTTATCGATTTAATAGATTTTAATTGTTCAACTCACTCGGCAATGCTTTGTTCGCACAAAACTCAATTTGGTTCGCGTGTATTGTCTCTATTTATTCGCATTGAACTTTTATTTGGGTTAAACTATTTCGCTTGATTGTTTTTTCTCTCCTCTCTCGTCTGCACACATTTAGCGATAGAGAAAATTTTGATGCAGAGTTTATGTCAGCAATTGCTGGTTTTTATTCAATGAAATTCCGATACTGGTTGGAGCAACGACAAAACCAAATCGCACTTTCATTATACGCGTACATAAACTTTTCACTTCGTTTGTTTAATGCGCTGTTTGCACAAGTCTCTCAACTGATGATGATGATTTTCTCTTTTTATTCTCTCGTTTTCTATGGATCTTTTTTGAGCAAAACCTTATCACAGCATTCCGAATCTCTATTGAAATATTTGCGACACATTTATCAGATATTAAAATCTGCAATCCTTCGGAATATGTATTCAGCTCATAGACGACAACGGCGACTACGACGACGATGAAGAGAGAGAAAAAATGAATTTACACATCACTTTCTTTTCCGTGTGTGTTTGTTTTGCTATATTATTATGTTGAGATATATTTTTGTTGCTCTCTCTCTCTCTCTCACACGTTATATCCTCGCAAGCGATTGATGCTGATATTTGTGATTTATAATGTTTACTCGGTTTTTATTATCCTTGTTATTGGTTTCGAGTGATTTATTGCA
>NW_022595244.1:931547-974534 GCF_009176505.1 Sitodiplosis mosellana
GTTGATGATAACACGAATGAATGAGATCGAGCGAATGAAGAGAAAAATGAAAGAAAATTGCGTGGAAAAACAACAACGCCGAATCTTGAACAATTTTTGTTAATGGATGCTCTTTTGGTGGGCTTAGATGCTACTTGCTTTAGCTGCCGTATCTGGTGAAAAATTATGCGTGCTGTAATTTTTTTTTCGCTACACTTCTATTCAGGGCGACACACACTGTGAGAATGTAATCACCCGCACTCGATTGAAGACTATTTTGCTGTGCAATTTAACAACTGGATATCGTTTAATGCATTCAATCAGCGTTTAGACTGAGAGAGAGGTGTGACACGCTACACTCGAAGAAACCAACTGAACACATATAACTCGTGCTATGTGTATATTCGATGGCAGCAGTGGAAAAAAATAATACTCCACCAGCGAGAGAACGAGAGCGCGCGCGTGTTTACGGCATCGAATATGTTGTGTATAACATGGTATCGAAATTGTGTGAAAAATACACCAATACACACGGAGCGACAATCGTGCGAGAGAATTAAATATGAGCAGCATGCTTGCACACAAACAGCCATACACACAAACACACATACACACGTTCTTTCGTTCGCTCACTAACTCACTCACTCACCAAGTCCGACAGAGAATATGAACAGAGTGGTCCAAAGAGTTTTGAGTGCAAAGCAGCAGCAGCATTGATGAGCCGATCCAAGCCAAGCTGAGTAGAGCAGATCATCAAAAGAAGCCGAATCATAGTGTACCGAATTTAGTTAGGCATTAGAAGAATGTGGTGTGTATATATGCATTGCATGGCCAGGGTAATCAAACACATCATCCATCTAACGAGAGCAAATACACACAGTCAACCGATATGAATAAGCAAAACGACGATGACTTGGCTGCCATAGCAATAGAGCATAGGATTTTATCGTGAGCATCGAAAGATGTGCGAACATTTGAAATACAGAGAAGGGAATGAAAAAAAACAGGCCGTCGTTTCATTCACCAAATATCGTTCGGTATTCGTCATTTGTTTTTTCGCCGTATTCTTCTGTTTGTCTCTAGCACCGATTTTTTTTCTGTTCGTTTCTATAATAAGCTATGATATTAACTTTAGCCGTCAGCGATTTACGTTGAAAATGTATGACCAGTTATTTGGCAATGCGAAACGATATGTATATGATAAACTTATGAAATAGCTGCTGCAAAAAGCCGAAACACTTGATTACGAACATACGATATCATACGCAAAATATCGTATGATTTTTTCGCTATTTGTTTCTCCTATTCTCTTCACACCATCGGTATTGTGTGTTGAGTCAGTGTGAGTGAATCGCATGTTATTCTTACGTTTTTTTTTCTCTCTTCTTTTCTTACTCATTAATATTTTGACTCACCTATTTGGCTTTTGTGCATTTGCACGGTGTTTCTTTTTATTCATTTCATTTTAGTTTATCTTCGTTTTTTTGTTTCCCTCTTCGTTGCTGGTACGTGGAACAAACGAAACGGGATAGCAACTGCTAACCAATACCAACAGAAAAGAGAAAAGAATACACGAGTGTATGACGCGATTTAAGATATTACAAATGAGTATATTTTCTGTTGAATTTTGTGTATGTGTGTTTGTCATGACTTTGCCGCTCCATTTTACGATACATAACCATAGGGGTATTGCAACTACCATAAAATATATGTATTTCATCAAGTTTATCAAGCTCTTTCCAAGTTTATGCATAGTGTTGAACTTTTGTTCAAGCTCTACCATCGAAATGTACAGTAAAATAATTTACGGGCACGACGTAAGATGGCGTTTTTTCTGGTAAAAAAAGTTGCAATATCCCTTTGTACATAACGTGAACGATCGTACGATTTTTCGTCCTATCATTGACATTTCTACTCGAGTAGCGATTATTACGTGTCGTTTGACTTATTATTACACCGTTTGGAATTTATCGAAAAATGCCTTCGAATCGTGTGTACGTCCGTGTGGATGTGATGTGCTGCGATGCGATGGTATTTGTGCGTGTGTTTGTACGTGTGTGCGAGAGCGAGAGCGCGCGTTTGTGTATGATTCTCCGTTTATTCGGATATATATTCAGTGTGCAGTGTGCACTGTATCGTCTCGCACTGTGCGCTCCTCCAACGTGGATTTTTGGCGAATGGATTGTTCATCACATGTTTGTATGACGTCGTGGTAGTGAGAGATTACGCATGGCAATTCACAATTTTATCAGGAAAAACCACGTAGACTATACAGTCTGTTTTCATTTCGCTCTCGGTTTCGGTATGTCCACGTCGAGATTCTCTCTTATTTACGTTCACTCTCTCGCACTCTCCCGCCGCTGCCGACAAACGCACGAATAGCGCGACAATTCGTTCGCTGTTCGTGCTTGTGCTTTGGCATTTCATGTTTTCATAAGTGTAAGCTGTTTGATTGTTTGCATGTACCGAGTGTCACAACGTTTCGGTGACATTTACGGCGAATCACACTTTCTTGGCCTTATTTTTCATTGGCACTGCTATCTATTCCCACTTTCTTCGTATCTATTTGACTTTCTTATCGAATTAAAAACTATATGAAAACACGAAACTGAACCACATCTTGTTTGTTCTTTCACTCTTCCTCATTTGGCCAATTTGTAAAATTTAATTTATTTGCGGAAGAAAATTTAATGAAAGAAAATCCCTAGCAAAAACCAACTCACACAATTATTTTTTAATGATTGACGTTGACGAACATATTAAAAGAAGCATCTTATTTTACTGAGTCCGGGCGACGTAATTTATTTCGCTTGAATTATTTTGAAGAAATTCCATCATCAGAAAACTCAACATCAAAAAGTAACGAACACATTTTCATTAATAAGCCAAAAACCCATTTCGTTCATGTTCGCGCTCCGTTTCAAAAATCAACCGCAGAATTTTTTTCAAATTAACAACCAACAACGAATTGCATACTTTTCGGAGATTTTCTATCAACTTTGATTTTGCGAATGTTACTCTTTCGCTGTTCGCGTTATAAACATTTTTCAACGGATCGGTTAAGTATTTACTTACGCATTTGCAATTAAAGCAATTTTCCAAGACAAGTTTCAAACGATTCAGCTGAAATGCAATTTAATCCTCATTTTCATTTAACAAAACAGTTAATAACACTCAGGCATTATCTTGAGCGCGAGCAAATTTTACATGAATGTATCTATGTCTGTGTGTGTGTGCTGTACAAGGTAAAAAGTTATGCGTACGATGTAAAACTTGGTACGAAAAAGACAAACCATGACATGTATGCATCAGCAGCAGCAGCAGCAGAAGTATCATCGTCATCACATGAACTGGAATGTAATTGCAATATGTATAACGTAGCCCAAGCGCATTTATGAAAAGTTCTTAATGAGCATAATTGCCATACAACAGGAAGAAATAAAAGCGCAACTTGAATATGAAACAGTTTAATAATTGAATTTAATTTGTTTTCAGCGTCTTAACAACGCGCGCGTTTTTTGGATCAACTAAAATATAGATTGAAATCCCCGATTATAAAATTTATGTATATATTTGAAAAATTGTCGAATGCCAAAACTTGGGATCGTCGTCGGAAAATGTATGCCCAATATGGTGCAATGCACACGCTAAAAATCAAGCAATTTTCTGGTAAATGCTTTATATATTACCAAATTTTGTATCCGTTTATGAAACAATCGCGAATTTATAGAGAAAAAAACAAATTTTAAAATGGAAATCAATTCAGGTAGTTGACTTCAATTTAAAACTGTAGTCATGATCTGCACGCGATGGTTAACAACATAACAACAATGCTAACGCTGCCACTGCTGCGGTGGCCGCCGCTTTGAATCGTCGAAAAATTGTTCCATTAATCGGAGTCAATGTATATGAACAAGAGTATCGCGTCACGCACAGCATGTTGATTTTGTACTAATACTTGGTGCGTACATTTTTTCCAATGTCTGTGGTCAATTGCACCATTTCTCTGTTGTTTCTGACGCGGGAATGAAATGCTAATAAATGAATATTTTGCGCGATTTATTCATCGTTTTATTTTTCACCTTAACAAAGGCTTCTATGGCCACCGAAAAAAAAACCAATGCAAAACGATTGAACCCAACACCCACGAGAGTACAAAGAGAGAGAGAGAGAGAGAGAGAGAGAGAGAGAGAGAGAGAGAGAGATATGTATGTGTGTGGAATCACCAATGAAAGAAGTCGAAGCAAACAGCCTGAGGAAATACATTTTCGGTACAAATTGAAGCCGAGACTGTTACTGTATCCATCTCTTTGAATATATGATGAGCTTATGTTATACATGTGTGGTATTATATCACATTCATGTGCTGGCAGAGACAAGGTCACAAGCTGGTTTTCCCTCCCTCTCTCTTTCTTTTTTTAGTCAGCATGTGAACAAACCAATTTATTAGGTTTCTTCAATTTTCCTTACCTTATTACCTTTTTTTTCGTTGGCCAATTCAACAACTATATATGTGGTTTGGATTCAATCGGATATACACTAATTCGATTTGGCCATTTTCTGCTGATCGGATTATTAAGTAGTAAAGTGGAAATACTACTACTTGTCTGAATCACTTGAGAATGTACCATAAATTTTTGGGGATTTTCCTTCGAAATCGCTGTTGCCTGATTAGGTGATCAATTATACGGTCAAAGTCAATCTCAATAGAATTGTTGTTACGTTTGAGATGTTTAAAAAATCATTAAAACGATTCTATTCTGAGCAAAATGGCTATATCCCCAAAAATATTACCAATTAGCCATCGATCATTGCTATGATGTGAAAATGTTAATTAACTTTTAGACCGCAATTTACGTGTTGTATTTAATTAAGCTGAATGAAGACGACCACAAGAAAGGCACACACACAGGGGAAAAAGCTAACATAATAATGGTATTTAGCAAACAAGATTGATTAATTAATTTTCATTGAATCAAACACGTGTTGATAATAATACCGCACAGCTTTAGGCAATGCCACAATATACACACATTCAATTTGATGCTGGCGGAAAGTGACGGCCAATTATTAACAATTAATAAATTCATAAAAGCGTTTGGGTGATCCCTATTTGTTTACATTGTCGTACAATTGCGGTTAAAGAGCATCGATTCATAGATTATTTGCTTTTGTCCGAGACAAATCATTCGATTTTACACCACACATTGATTCATCATCGTACTGTACCGCACCGTTGATGTATCGAGGCATTTCCCACTCGAACTATAAACGGTTTTCGGCCGTTTTCTTGTGTGGCGGTGACTCTTAAAATTGTTTCGCTGGATTGTTGAGTGTTTGGGTTATTCGTCATTTCATTCATCGCTCAACTACAGCTACTGATGGCTGTGTGTTACTTTGCTTACACACTAAACCCATACTTAAGCGGTAGTTTATTGTTCGTATAAGCAAGTAGACAAGCCGATTTCGTGTTAAGTTTCACACACAAATAACAACGCTCAATCAAACTCTACCTCAACACAGTGTGTTGTGATCACATATTGAATGCAATAAAATAAATTTTTTCCGCTTCTTTGTTTGTTGATGTGTGTAACGAGCGCCGTGTTGGTTCATTTTTTTATTCAAATGTCATATACGTACATCGTACATACAAATACACCGCCACCGTATCAATATAGGCATTTTTTTCATAACTTTTCAAGCGTGCGAAGCTATTTTACACTTTAATATCATTTAGTTTGTGAGAGGCACCGACAGTCTTCACACTGCAGTATAACGTATCGGTCGCGTATTTGAAATGCAAGTGTAATAAAGGAGAAGATTTTCGAGATTTTTGTTCGAAGTTCTTTTTTTTTGTTACGCTACGACGTTAGCATTTGCATCATAATCGGCATTGAATAGACTTCTTCTGTTTTTTTTTTCGTTTTCGAAGTGACTCACAATTTTGGCGGATTGAACGGGATTGTACGGGTATGGTATTTTCCGCGTAATGAAATTGAGAGTGAATCGATTCGGAACATTGAATGATTGAATCATAGACCTCGACGACATTAAATAAATTACAATAAAATATCAATCAGATTACACCATTCAGCGGCAAATGCGGGTACTTTGAAACAGCACTCATTGAAAGTGAATCAAGAAAGAAAGAAAAAACACATCGTTGGTATTGTGTTGCCAATTTTGGTATTTTGTGTGTTTGAGTGCGCGCAGAGATTATGCAAAAAGGAAATTCCATAAATTCCCATAAATAGATTGTATTGTTTATCTCTTTGTGTGCTGGAGCTGAAGTAATTTTGTCGGCAAAGTGACTTTTTCTTTCTTCCTCTTCGGTATCAGTTGAATGCGCGCGCGTTGCAACTATTGTTTACATACATTGTAACCATAATCAATTCGGTAACCGAAATTTTTTCTGCTTCAATCGTGAATTGTTAATGCTCAGCTGCATCTTTTCTCAGCCAACGAATGATTTACCAACCACTTCAAGTGAACAGAAACTTACGATAAATAATTTAAAATAAAAAAAGAGAGAAGCAGGCGCACCAAGTGACTTTGAAATTGCATATTCGGTGTGTTCATATTATTGCTGTGCATTTTGCAATTCGTAGCGCATGCAGTACCCATATGCAACAGTGCACGACACGAATGAAAAAAAAACAATAACAACATCAACGATTTGGAATCTGGAAAAACGCGTGAACGAAAAATTTAAAAAAAAACACACAGACACGGAGTAACGTGCACCAACCAAATAGTAACAGAGCAACAAGTGTTTAAATCAAAGTAAGTTGAAACGAAAACCACTTGCCAACAACAATGCACGAATAATTCAAACAACACTTTAAAACAAACAATTCTAAAAATATTTGTATGTGTACGGCCACCCATAGAATGTACATGGCTTGCATTTTGTTGTATTTTCAACTGTAAAAGGAAATGCGTCTTAGTTTCCACAACCAAGCACCACTTTACATACATACGTTTATAAGAAACAGAAAAAAAAACATGTAAATCAAGAGTCAGGCATCTTGGATACACCACACCACAACGTACGCGTACTTGAGCATTTAAAAAGCCATACATACGCAGTTATAACAATGCAAAACTTGAATCGACATCGAAGAGAAACAGATTTTTTTCTCCTTTATGTAATCGAATGAGAAAGGTCTTTTCCGACCGACACCTTGCACTGGAAAGGCGGTCACAAAGCCTTTGATTTTGTCTCATTTGAAATTCATTTCGAAAACTAGATACTGAAAACGAACACACATGTTTATGTGTATCGCTAGCAAAATTCAAAATCGAACAAGATTCCAATCAAAGTATCGGCATCGCTTGATTATTTCAGTCGACGGAAATAACGACGATGATCAAAAAATGCAAAATAAAAAAATAAAATGTGTGAATTGTGTGCACAATCAATAATCAACATTTTCAATGTTGGATTTATGTCCAAAATAAGCGCGCACTAAACCAGAAACGCGTGAAGAATATTACAACAACCGAACAACGAACCGATAAATCCATTTGGGTAATAATAAAGGTGTAATCTTCTTGTAGGTCAATATATAACTTAAGTCTGTCTTATTTATTGAGCACTTAAAAAAAGAACTATTAGGCAATCGGCAAAAAAATCTCAATTGATATTTGAATGTAAAACGAATCGATCGCCGCATTAGACATAAAGTGTAGATGTTGTTGGCCAAACGCGCACATTATTTTATCGATACAAGCGAAACAACAATAGCAACCGAATCGTGTGCAAATTCCAAATGGAAATTTTGGTTTTCATATTGCAAGATAGCAAAAGTCGGCCCAAATTCAGTGTAAGGTCACCACACCGTCACTAGCTTCTCTGTCTCAACACACTTTTAATGCTTTTCTTTGCATATTTTTGTATAAAATTATACATCAAGTTTATGATTTACCTTGTTTGCCTGTGTCTTGTTTCATTCGATGTTCCTCCACATTGCCTAAAAAAAAAATAACAAAAAAATAATTTGGTAGAAAAAATAATCCGCAAACATAACGTTTCTCCATGTCTATATGATTTCTGCAAATACCTCTCTCTCTCTCTCTCTCTCTCAATCCGATTTGTCTATCTGGTTTTTTTTCTGTTCGCTCGCTCTCCAACTCTGCAAAAATGTGTATAAAATGTAACCGAACTGATGTAAACGGTCGAAACGGATTTCGTTTGTGTGGTGTCTGTGTGTTTTTCTTCTCCATCTTCTGTTCAATTTACTTGTCTAGGTCAATAATCGTGCATTCATCCATCGTTCGATGCGAGATAAAACTTTGAAATTTATTGATATGAGCACAATCAACTCACGTATCATAGAGATCCACGGGCAATCTTTCTCTACATTTTTATTCGCAGTTGGCACGCTATTCGAGTTGAACTAATTTTCATTAACATTGGCATCATGAATGGAGGATAGAATGGTTTCATTACTTGACTTCGACAATGAGATAATTTGTATGTGTTGGTGGTAGTGGTGGTTATCGATCGATTTTCCTGAAAATTCAATTCAAATTTTCATGGTAGAAATTTCAATTAACACAAACCACTGGCTATTATTTACTCTCTCACAAATTCCATGAATGTTCCTTGATGCATTCAAAATAGCAACCTCAAACATGGGTTTACAACCATCAGTCCGATGCAATTATACATACACACACTTTTTTTTTGCTTAACTCGGTGGAAATAAAACGAAATAATTTGTTGTTGAATTTGTTTTTTTTTTCGTTCGGTGCGTGTGTACTATGGCAGTAATATATGCAAATTTGGTAATAAATTATGGCATTTTCCATTTATTCGGTTAACCCATTTGAAAAGACCTCAAAAGAAAATTGAAAATTATGATAAATTTACAGTGTTTGCATACCATAGCTGGGCTATAATGAGGTTCGGTCAAGCCTAATTGAGATGAGAATAATTAATCGGACAATTATCGTTTAGAAAAAACACAACAAAATCACTCAATATCAATAGCGATTTGGTGTGTAGTTTGTGCAAGTAAATTTTGCATGTTTTAAAACGAAAGTGTGCAAATAATGTTCAATGCTGATTTGTTCATAGATCAATTAGTTCTATTTCCATTTAACTGCAACGTATAAATATAGACACAAACTTAAACAATAACATGGCAAAACCACGAAAATGAAAAACACACAGAAAACTTTCATTCATTCTCTTTATCTCTTTCCATCTCTCAGAATAGAACTTTTTAGCGTTCAAGTTATAAGTAATTGAATTAGTGAGTAAATCAATCAGTGTCATTTGATGTGACCTAGATATATCGAGTATATAATCTACTTGTAGCTCATGAAACGATTTCGCGCAATGAGAACGCTGCTACATATTTCAATGATATCCGCTCCGGTGAACGCAATAGTTTTTTACCTACGATGAATATATATCTTTAGATTGCATTGTCGATAGAATCGAATAAAGAATTATTTTGCGAGGAAAAACTCCAAAGTTAACGCTGAATGAGAATGACATGGCGTTCAATTCGATATCTAATCTGGATTGCATCAATTTGGCGCTGTCTCATCGATTGAAATCAACTTAAATCTTTCAATACGAACATCCGAACAATTGAAGTCAGCGCGAACATCCGAAAATGCAACAAATTTTGTTTGGCGGAAATGCAAACGATGTTGCTTTTCTGTTTTATACAAAATCAGGCGAATAAATTGCACGTTGCAGCTGAATTTGCATCGAGTTGAATCAAGTTCTTTCCGCTTTCATTGTGCAGAATCAGCAAAATCAGCTAAGGTCATAATTATATCATCGGGGAAGTGCTTCGTCGAATGGCAACGAAACAACAATGAAAAGTGAAAAACACACACATTCTGAAAGCGCAAAAATTACAAAATTACAGAAAAGACAAACAATTCCAGCAAATTATGCAAAATAAATAAATATTTATCCAATACAATAGCAACGACAACACGACGAAAAAAGACATTTGTCATCAACCGACGGAGCAAACACAACTCATTCACACATTTTTATTTATCGAAAATTGGTATCGAGCGTGCACTCTATTCTTCTGATGTGCTTAATGCCAATTTTAAATTATCACAAACAACACATCTCAATGACCTTCCGGATATTAGGCAACGAATAGGCCATTTCGTCATAAACAATAATCAATTTCATTATTTACATTCCATTCGCGTTTTATTTTTCTTTCTTTTTTATTTTTTCCGTTCAGCTGTGCTTCAGCTCGTCGCTCCCAGAAGGATAATAATTAATAAAATTGCTTTATTTGATTTTGAACGATGATAAAAACGCAACAGATTGCCTCACAGCGCATTCCACAAAACAAAATGTGATATTATTTTTTGATTATTGTTTGAAAGCTCACCATCAAAAATACTTTTGAAGGCTTCTCTGGTTGGAAAATTGTGTTTGATATCAATAATAATTAGGCCGAAGCACGAATTGAGTTCATAGCGTCACTGCCAGAGATTATATACGACCGTTTCTCTTCTACGAAAAACGCAAACATAATTCAATAATTCAATCCGGGAGACGAAAACAGTCCAATTACAACAAAGAAATGTGTTGAATGTAAAAGAGAGGCCGGATCTCTGGGGGGAAAACCATGCACAAAGAATGATGGCCGATTGAATGTAATTCCACTTCAATTGTATTAAATGTCGTATAAAGTCCATTAGTGACGCCTTTAACAAATGAGTCACGGCTTTTTTAAGCAAAAAGTGCTGGATTCTATGGAACATTGGCAATGGTGTGAGTAAGAGCTCTTATCGTTTAAATTCCAAAGGTAAAGCGATGCTATTCTCATGAGTATAAATCTCATCTAGTCGGTAAAATAGCATTTCGCTGTTACATGCATCGTTTCATGGACTAGCATGCATATAATATTAGTGAAGGAAATAAGAAACAGAATCGTCAAGTCGTTTACAGCATACACACAGCGATAAAAATGGCCTGAAGTTCATTGTGCGCGTAATAATTAACGTCGTTCGGTCGTTCTGTTGATCGATGCAGGTATATATAGTTACCATTCTGCGGCAAGAGTTTCATGTCTTTTCCTGTCATTCATCAGAACAGAATGAACCATCGACAAGTGCAAGATAACATTTTTATTAATGAGCCACCTTTTTCCCTCGTGTAGGCCTTTAGCATTTCTTTCTTACATTCGTTCGTCCAACAGCACTTCTCTTGTACATTTCAAATTAATTAATCGGAAACCAATGTCAATCCCTTGGCTGTGTGCAGCACATAATACATCGGTCAATGTCAAATATTGTTTTTTTTCCTTCTCTCCTTTGGCATACGTAACCAAGAAAGTGTCAATATAAACATATTATAAAAAAGGTAAAAATAAATTATTGGCCACAACGATAATTGTGTATGAGTGTATTTTGTTTATGTAAACAGCGACTTTGAAATTGAAAACGACGAAAATCAGTGTATGTCGAAATGTAGCACCGAAATGCTTCACAACCAATAAATCCGATCTCGATGAATGTGTGTACAAGGGGCAAAAAGAGAGTGAATAAAAGAGAAATAATAATCAGACACCAAATTATTCGTTTAAAGGATGACCGGTTTTTTCGATAAACTTGTTTGCCTATCTATTCATACACACTCCATCGCCTGAATGAAACCTGTGTGAATTGACAAATCATCGTTGCTAACGCATTTTCGACTGTTGCACACAACACACTTATCTAATACGATACATGAATGACAGAGCCGAGAAAACAGGTGGAAAGGAAAAAGAGAGAAAATGATCGTAAAACAACAAATCGCAATTGTAACAGACCATCAAAACCTAGTCAACACAGTCTTTTTCCGCCTATGCTGTAATGCCTTTGCAAAATGTCATACATATCGATTACACTTCAATCGTGAAAAGTGAGTGAGTGAGTGCAATTAACCAAGTAGAATTCATTTTTAAATACGTATATTGCACTGACAAGATTTATCTTGTTCGAGCTTCGAGCTATGTCTGTGTCACAATAACTTGTTTTCTATATCATTATTGTTGTTATTATTATTTAACACATCGCATTTCTCTTTCTCTCTCTCTCTCTTACTCTCCTCGGTTAATTCCATATACGGATGGAAGTTCGGGTCTGTGTGTGACTTGAGAGTGAATCGTTTTTTACTCGCTTATGAATCGAATGAATTAGATCATACACGTGTGTATATATGATTCAAGATGTTGATTATTTGTCAATATCAATGCAATATCGAGTGTTCTGTGTGTTAATATGCGCGAACCAGAGACTAAATTTTAGACTCTGCGATTAAAATTGATTGGTTGCCAGACACACATACACACACAAGCATACATCATGCTGAAGAAGGTCAGCAAACTCTCACAAGTTCATTTCATCAAGTTTTCGGTATGTTAGCATTTATTGACCAATCGAATATACGAAAATTCCAGTTACAAGGTATTAATTGGCCACAGTAGGTTATCAGTGCTGAGAAGCACAATTTTAGTGTCCATTTATAAATATAGCTCACATTCGAATTTAATAAATGTATTCGGTTGCTGACAGAGTTCATGAGATGTTGGTTTTACTCTTTGAGTCAGTGTTCGATTGGTCGTTGGAATTAATTCAAGGTTCTCTAGCTTGTCGTGCTGTGATTTTGAAATGCTGATGCGTATTTGTTTAAACAATGCGAGCGCAACAGTTACAGTAAATTACCAGAGTTGACAATGCCTGTGAATTTCTCGTGAACAGAGATAGAATGTTTCTTTGTTTCTTTGCCTCTCGCTATCTGCCTCAAAATCGCAAGCCAATCAAATTGATGACTTAATAAATGATGCGCATTTGAGTTCATATTCATAAAATAGAGATCAACATTAAGGCTTCAACCAGTTTGTTGTTGCGTTGGGCCAATCCTACCTAAAATGTGCGGTGGTCAGCATTGAAAAGATTGTCAATATTTAAGTAAGCTGAGTCTGGCTACTTCTTCACGTTGTTGCCGTTTTTTTTTATTGTTGTCGTTGTCGTTGTTTTTGTTGTTGTTGTCGTCGTCGTCGTCGTCGTCATAGTCATTGTGTTTTTTCCATTTTAGCTCATTTCATACATCGTTTTGAGTGGCCAAAGCAGTTTGCGTTTATCGTTAAAGCAATCAACATCGGCTACAGAGCACCGTGTGTGCATATATATTTACGTGCGTGAGTCTGTGTTTGTGTTTGCGGTTTCCAGTGTGGAGCCAGTTTTATCGTGAATTCTATTTTTATAAGATCGGATACATTAGTATTTTCATCATCGGCCGTCGTTGAGCAAGTGATTATGCGCATCATCGGCAATGCATATATATAAAGTGCGCAAACAAACATTAGCTATTTGATGTGAGAATATCGTGTGCTGTGCCGTGCATATCCAAGTAACGTCAAGTCATTATGTTTCCTTCGCATTCTAAAACACATAAATTCGTATGATTCAGATTATTTCATGGCTAGATTTGACAGAAAATAAAGAGGTTTTTATGATATGGAATGCGCGCGCGAATGTTCCATTCAAACTGGATTTTTTTCGTTATGGAACTGGTTTTGTTTTTCATATTTCAGCATCTCGCTCAATTTACGTTCTTTCACGAAAAGAGAGAGAAAAACAACCACACACGCATTTAGTAGATGACAAAAAATGATACAAACGAATCCGGGCGGCGTTCTTAAAATGAAACGAATTTGTTTTTGCCTTTCGTGGACTGTGCAATTGAACTTTTATCACCCGATAAGCGAGTAGATAATAAGCGCCATATAAAAGCCATACTTTGTTCAGAATCTTCAACCACTTAATCAAAAATAATTCGTGATCATGACGGGTTTGCGCATAATTTTCAATTTGCCGTCGAGATTAACAATGGTAGGAATCATGAAAGTGTTAATACGAAAATTGGCTTTATGCGGCTCGCGCAACATCATCGACAAAAAACACACACGATATGGTTAAATAGTGTATTTGTTCGAAATGACACACTCTGGCCAATCAATGCCAAATAAACAATTTGTCACAGTCTCGGCGTGCTTTCAGACGCATATCTAATGACACATCACACAAATCATCTAATTCGTTAGACTGTTTGTTTCGGTTCAATAAAGACGTCCGGTTCGTTGCTTTTTTTCCTCTCTCTCTCTCTCTCTCTCTCTCTCTCTCTCTCTCTCTCTCTCTCTCTCTCTCTCTCTCTCTCTCTCTCTCTCTCAACGCAGTTGTTATCTTACATATGAAGAACGAAGTGCTTAATGAGCAATTCAAAGCGTGCGCGTTTGGTTCGTTTCACTAATTTTGCAGATAATTAAAATCAAACCTTTCCGCAATAAATGGATTTAATAAGACATAAAAAACCAAATCATTATTTCCGGAAAATAAACTTTATTTTTTTGGACTATCATTTTCGACAACACAATTCACAACAACAACAAAAAATGTCTATTTTGTGTTTTTTAAGCAAAAATGGAGACTACCACAGAAAGTGAAGTAAATGAAATGAATGGAGTCGCTGATGCAGTGACAGCCAAATCAAATGAAACCCCTGAAAAGATGGATAAAATGATGGAAAATATGAATAAAGCGGTTCAGATGGAAAAAACAAATAGCTTGGATGACATTAAACCATCAAAACCAATCAAATCAGCCGTACGCGAAGTGACAATAAATGCTGAAGAGCCCGGCACATCCACATCATCATCGTCCACATCATCGGCAATATCGCATAGTCAAGAGCTAGCTGCACGTCGTCGTCAATTCATGTCACAACCATCAACGGTTGCAACGAGACGACAACAAGCCGTCTGTGTACGACGCGCACACAAAACCTACGGACCAAAAAACAATCCAAACATCATTTTGGATGGATTAAACATGACTGTGCCAAAAGGATCAATGTATGTGTCATTGCTTTGTTTGTTCTAAAATGCTATTAAATCGAGTCAACAAAAAAGGCTTTGTTTAAACTGGTTTTTTCTTCTCTGTTGACAGTTATGGATTACTAGGAGCTTCGGGATGTGGTAAAACCACACTTTTATCATGTATAGTTGGACGCAGACGATTAAATTCGGGTGAAATTTGGGTCTTGGGCGGTACGCCAGGCAGTCGAGGTTCGGGCGTGCCGGGACCACGAATTGGATACATGCCACAAGTAAGTGGAAAAAAAACGGCAATCGAAATTCATTCTCCTAATCATATTGAAGCTATTTTCGTAACACAATTTTCGTTTGATTGTTCCAGGAATTGGCTTTATATGGAGAATTCACATTACGCGAAACACTGCTCTACTTTGGATGGATTGCCGGCATGACAACATCCGAATGTGATGAGAAAATTGATTTTCTTATTCGATTGTTGCAACTACCAAATGTGACACGTTTTGTTAAGAATTTGAGCGGTGGCCAACAACGGCGAATGAGCTTGGCTGCGGCACTTTTACATGGTATGTGAAATGATTTAACCACTAGCTAATCTAATAAAATTTCTTTCCCTCTCCCTCTTTGCCTAACACACACCCACACAAACAAAATGAAAGTGACGCAGATGCTCACACAACACTTTCCTAACAATATATAGTTTAATCGACGGTTTAATCCATTTACCTGGCAAATAATTCTATTTAACAATTACAGAACCGGAATTATTGATTTTGGATGAGCCAACGGTTGGTGTTGATCCAATCATTCGGCAAAGCATTTGGGATCATTTAGTGGAAATTACGAATACGATGAAAAAAACGGTCATCATTACGACACATTATATCGAGGAAACGCGTCAAGCCCACGTTGTACGTATTATGATTTATTTGTGCTTTATCAAAAAATGAAATCTCATAATAGAAACTATGTCATTACCATGACGTCAAAGAAAGTATGATTTGACAAAATTGAGTAGTTTGTGAAACGTGTCTAGTGTTTTTCCCTTTTGTTTTATCTAATGCGACTGTGACATCGTTTATTTATTTAGATTGGTTTAATGCGAGGCGGTAAATTCTTAGCGGAAGAATCTCCGGATACTCTTCAAATGAAGTACCAATGTGAATCATTAGAAGAGGTGTTCTTAAAGCTTGCCATTATACAAAATAAGGGAAAACGTCGTCGTTCGTCAATTGCACAGGAAATATCCGATCAAGTATCGATGCCATCGGCAATGACCGTGAGTATTACAACCACATCGAATGATCAATCAATTTTATTTATACTACGAATAAAGAAAAAAATGTTAATTTTCTTTTGCATAGAATCCTGGTTTAGACATATCTGAAGAGGATCCGAATGAAATTTCCGGTGAATTTGGTGATCATTCCACATCGATAATGCCGTTACCGAAACATGTAACCGATACAACATCACCGTTACCTCCATCGGAAGAGCAACCGGCCACACTCATCGACTATGTCAAAGTGTTTAAGCCGCATCACATGAAAGCGTTAATTTGGAAAAATTTCCTATGGATGTGGCGAAATGTTGGTGTGATGGCGTTCATTATCGGTTTACCGTGTTTACAAATTATCCTTTTCTGTTTGGCTATCGGTCATGATCCAAAAGAATTGAAATTGGCCGTTGCAAATCATGAATTGAATTCAACCGGGATGGATGACTGTCCAGTATACGAAGGTTGCAATTATACGTTACTCAGTTGTCGTTACTTGAATATTCTAACACAAAAAGATATGGTCATTGTGAGTATCGATGGAATTTTACGAATGTCATTCGACGTTGGCGATTTTTATGACGTATACTTCATTTTGTTTTCTGTCGTTGTTTTGTCAACAGCAATTCTATGATTCGGATGAAGTTGCCTACAATGAAGTTAAACGTGGTCGCGCATGGGCTGCATTGGTTTTCCAAAGTAATTACTCTGACTCACTGGTTGAACGAACTGAAGCGGGCCGATATGCTGAAGATTATACGATTGAAGCGTCTGACGTCACAATCCGTATGGACATGTCAAGTAAGTGACTAAAAATAAATCCAATTGTTTTCTTCTCTCTTACATCACGCACGGAAATGCTTATTAAAAAAACCGCTGTGACTTTTTTTCTTCTTCTAATCTTGACTTTAGATCAACAAATTGGACAATTGCTGTTCCGTGATCTTCAATTTGGATTTTTCAGTTTTATCAATCAAGTGATGAAAGATTGTGATTTGAATCCAGCGCTCGGACAAATTCCCGTTCGTTTTAACACGCCAATTTATGGAACGCAAACGCCAAATTTCACCGATTTCGCTGCACCTGGTGTTATATTGACTATAATTTTCTTTTTATCGGTTGCATTAACCTCCGGCGCTATGTTAATTGAACGGAACGAAGGCATGTTAGAACGTTGCCTGGTATCCGGAATAACCGGGATCGAAATGCTGTTCTCGCATGTTGCCACACAATTCGTCATAATGTGCGGTCAAACGACATTCGTACTTATTTTCAGCTTTTCTATTTTTGGACTAACACTACAAGGTGACATTTTATGGGTGATCTTATTGACCATACTGACTGGACTGTGCGGCATGTGTTTCGGTATGTTGTTATCAAAACGAAAACACACTTTCGCTTTTTTTCTCCCATTTCAAGGGCATTTTTGAAAAAAAAATTCTTTGTTTCATTTTTCTCCCACTTTGGTGCAATTAGGTTTTGTTGTATCATCGGCGTGTGACAATGAACGTACAGCGACATACATGGCGATGGGAAGTTTCTTGCCGATTGTCATGCTGTGCGGCATTATTTGGCCAATTGAAGGAATGTATCCAGGTTTGAAGTACATTGCATGGTTCTTGCCATTGACACAATCAACGGAAAGTTTGCGATCAATTACTCAACGTGGTTGGCTAATCAGCGAGACAGCCGTTTATACGGGCTTCATTTCGACCGGCATTTGGGTGTTGGTCTTCTTAACAATAAGCATCCTATTGTTGAAATTTAAGAAAGGTTAACCACGTACCTAGCACTCTCTATGTATTTGAGTCATTTCGTTTATGTTTATATTTTATTGTCTTTTTCATGTAAAATTTAGTTAATTTTTTTTTTGTGTTGTTTTAAGCATTTTAGCGGTAATATTCGTAATTCTTTTCTTGGATAAGTTGTACATGAATGTTCTTTTTCTAATAATTATTTAATCCAAGCTTAGCGAAAAGTGTGAATGATATTGTTATTTAAAAAACAAAACAAAAATAAATAAATATAAATTGGTGTCGATGTCATGGAAATTGACGAATTGTTGCATTCAATATGTGTTTCACTATTGCCGGTTACAGCTAAAAACCCCCACACAATTCATTCCGGATTACTTTTTATCCAAAAAAGAAGAAAAGGAAAACAAAACCAAACAAATAAAATCATTCAAAATGGGAATGGCTTATGATGACGAACTTCGGACGCTTGAGATGTTACGATTAAGCATCGGGCAAGGTCTGCATCTGAATTTGGAATAAGTTTGTGGTCGTGCATATTGCGACAACAGCGACAGAAAAGTTCAAGGCAAGTCATTAATATTCAAGCCATGATGAAACAATTTACAGGTAGTTAAGACATGGCCACTGACGCACAATGACAAAATCACAATCATCCATCAATTATTAACCAATTGCCGGTTGTGAGTGCGATGATACGAAACTAGATATCGAATTACTTTTGCACGCTGTAATTAAGTATCAATAAACGTTGGTGTATTAGCGAACAGTTTTCTCTCGAAACAAATCTTAAAAAAATGAACGAATTGGTCAAAATGTGCATTGCCTATATTACGGCGTAATTTTAATAACGTTCCGCATTTCAAATCGCTGCGAGCTAACTTCATGGAGTTTTCTAGGCATTGTCAAATACATAACCTCACTGTGTCACCATTTGACAGAACGTTCTTATAGTCATAAGTTTTCTCCTTACTATTTGGCCAAAGGATACATAAGACGGAATTGCAAATCTTCGTCATACTTTCATAACATTTAAATCGATTAAATTATTACGAAATGGCTTCACGTTTGCTTCGTCCAACCAATTTGGCACTTGCCAATGCCATAAAAAAGGTAACAAATCCAACACTCGTATTCAGAGAATAGTTATAGTTTTATCGAAACTGACGTATTACATAAGCGTGTGAACTATGGATATAATTCATGCACAGCACATGATTTCATTCATATTTGCTATTGAAAACAGAACTAATTTCGATTTGTTTTTTATTTGCCTCCGAAGAACTATTCAACTGCTACAGCTGCCGATAGTGAAATTACCAGCAAAACACCATTGCAAAAGAAATTCCAGGTAAAATTAACCGCAAATTTTACGGTGACATTGAAACCAAATGTGTTCTTTTTTGTTTATTAGCATGCAATTCCAAAAGCTCAATTCGGTGGACGACATGCAGTTTCAATGCTGCCTGGTGGCGGTATTGGACCCGAACTGATGTTGCATGTACGTGAGATTTTCGATAAAATTGGTGTTCCAGTGGATTTTGAAATTATCGACATCAGCCCGGCCAGTGAAGGCAATGACGATCTTGACTACGCTATCACATCAATCAAACGTAATGGTGTCGCTATCAAAGGTTCGCACAAAAAATATATATATTCATATGACGCAAATAGCGATTGGAATTAAAATAATGATTGTAAATGATAATCGCAGGAAACATTGAAACAAAAAGTGAAGCAACTGACACAATTTCACGTAATGTCGCTCTCCGAAACGAATTGGATCTGTACGTGAATGTGTTGGAATGCCGATCATATCCAGAGGTGCATGCCCGACACCAAGGCGTCAACATTGCTGTTGTACGACAAAACACTGAGGGTGAATACGCTATGTTGGAACATGAGGTGAGTTTTGGACGAATTTATTTGGCTTCTTTGGTTAAAGTTTAACACGAGAACGCGTTTTTATCGAGGGGGAAATCACTCTAGAAAATAACTTGTCCGGTTTACAAATTACTTTCACTATTACTTTTTTTAAGAGAATTACAAATTACTTTTTATCATAGAAAAATATATTTTTGACAAGTAATTTCTAATAGAAAAGTAATTCATCGAATAAAAAGTTATTTGCAGTAATTCAGAGTTTGACTTATACGCCAGATATATGCTATGGCATAAAAACAATATGCGCATATTTTTTGGTACATTTGGATTTTGTGACTAACTTACCATGTAAATTCATGTGCATTCCACGATTTTTTGTGGATCCCACGATTTTTTGTCCCAAATTCGTGGAATGCACATGAATTTACATGGTAAGTTAGTCACAAAATCCAAATGTACCAAAAAATATGCGCATATTGTTTTTATGCCATAGCATATATCTGGCGTATAAGTCAAACTCTGCAGTAATTTTTAAAGTAATTTTTAGTCGAAAAACTACTTTCAAAATTACTTTTTGTTCAACGAATTCCCAAAAAATTACTTGTCAAATATAAATTACTTTTGAGTGATTTTCCCCTCGGTTCTTATGCATGTGACTAATCCAATTAATTGGAAATCAATGACTTTGCAGAGTGTCCCAGGTGTCGTTGAGAGCATGAAAGTAGTTACCGATGAAAATTCAGAACGTGTTGCCCGTTATGCGTTTGAATATGGTGATTTTTTCTCCTTTTTGATATTTTTTTTCGGAATTTCGAACACTTGTTTTACTTTTGAATCATTGTTTCTCGTTCGAACAGCCAAAAGTACCGGTCGCACAAAGGTGACAACTATTCACAAGGCCAATATTATGAAATTGTCGGACGGTTTATTCTTGGAAACATCTCGTCGCGTTGCCAAAGATTATCCAAATATCCAACACAACGACATGATTATTGACAATACATGGTAACATTGATCAACATTTTTTTCCGTTTGACTCAAACGTATTGAATGTGAGGGTTGTTTTCGTTTATTAGCATGCAACTGGTGTCCAATCCGCATCAATTCGAAGTGATGAACATGACGAATTTGTACGGAACCATTGTTTCAAATGTGATTTGCGGTTTGATCGGCGGTGCTGGTTTGTTATCCGGTGCTAACTATGGTGATCATGTAAGGCTATCAAACTGAATTCATTGATTTGGATAATTGTTTCTTGTTTCATTTTGATTCGGTTTTGGATGGGTTCTTTTATTTCATTGCTCTTTTATTACGGGTGGGTTCAGTATGCCGTATTCGAGCCAGGCACTCGTAACACAGGAACGGCCATTGCTGGAAAGAACATCGCCAACCCAATTGCCATGCTCAACGCATCCGTTGACATGTTGTACTACTTGGGGCACAAAACTTATGCCGATGCCATTACAAATGCCATCCGAAAAACCATCGTCGAGGATAAAATTCACACACCGGGTTCGTAGACAAATTAATAAATACTTTATACCTTTTAAGCCAGACATCGTGTCACATGCACGGTACAAGTGTTAAACCAAATTACAGCTTCCACCAAACGTATCATTTCTGTTTAATTTCAACATTTAAATATCGGTTCGCATTTAATCGTGTTGATTGAAACGTCCCAATTGATCATTTATTGATTTATTCAACGTTTCAATTGAATTCACACCCAATTTAATTTTTAATTGTATAATAACAGATTTGGGCGGCAACAGCACATCAAGCGACGTTATCCAAAACATCCTGTCACGTTTGGGCGAAGAAGATATCCACTGGTAATTATGATCAAACCAAACACCACTCTCTGCTCTCCCCCAAAATAACCCAGACAAAATTTAGCAATTAATACGATTATTATTGTCCGTTGTCGCTTATGAATTTTCGGCTCGCAATCCCTTCAAATTGTTTTCAACATCATTGCATTCAATCAGCAATGCTAAATATATTATTTCTTTTTTTCTCTTTTTTTTTCTCTTTATATATTCTATGTCGTTTTTTTGTGTTTGTTCATTTGATTGAAAACACAAAAAACTCTCCTGTTGTTTTTATTTATATTATTAATCGATACTGTTATGCATTGACAATTGGGGGGAAAAACAAATTCAAATGATTTATACGTTTTAATTTACGTTATAAGTTTCAGTTTCAAATGAATTAATCATTAGACATGTTGTGTATAATTTATGAAAAAAATATTTCATTATTATTGCGATAAAATCAATTTTGGTGCTAAACTATTGCTCATTTCTCGAAATATATTGAAAACCGAACCGAAATTCAAGCTTTAAAAAAATATATAATTTGAATTATTTTAGTTAATTTACCGAACAAAAGCACAGTTGTTTCAGTTACTATTCTTAATTAATGAATGGAATTGCTGCTAAACCGTTCACCAACCGATTCCAATTTCAAAATTGTCACTCTAATGAGCCCAAAACGATTTATCTTAAGTACGAAATTTTTCTAAATTGAGCACTAATTGCTGCTCATCGAACGGTTTCGTGGTGATTTTCATGTTTTTCAAATAAATTTTCTCTCTCTTATCATAGTAATATTTCAAGTAGGTAAACCATTTTTCATTCTCTAGCTGGCAATTTCATTGGAATGAGTCGGACAAGAAATAGAAAAAAAACGCTAGCAACATGCAAATGAAAACAGAAAAAAAGAATGAACAGAGAAAACGTATGCGCAATGCCAGTAAGGGTTTTAATTATGTTAAATGTTTACGGTTACTCGAAGCAAAATCGATTTGGACGAAGCAATAGAAGCAAAAGAGAAACGAAGTTAAGGAAATAAAAAATGATGAATTCGTTATAATTGAAACCTTTACGATGGCAATCAAAATAAAAATAGCATTATCGCAACATACATACACAACCCATACGCATACAATTCATCCGACTATTGGTTCGGTAGAACCGCCATTGAGTGCAAAATAATCAAATATTGATGATTGCGTCACACATATGCTCATTGCTCATGCCAGGGAGTGGAACGGAATTGCATATTTATCAAAGTTCCATCGGTCGACCGCCGATTGCACGGTGTTACATCATATTTTATATCCCTATTCACCTCACACACACATACCCACCCACCCAATCATACGCATACAGAACTTGTAGTAAATAAAAATAGCATATATTTTGTTGTTGAATTCATTCATTTATTGTGCATTTTCCATTTGTTTCCGATCATATTGATTGTGTCATTTAGAAAATTGCATTTGCAATCTGTTTGAATTTCGCATTTAATTGAATTCGCAAAATAGAGCCGCTCTCACACCCTAATTATGATTACTAATTCCCATTGAATAACAACTAACCGCTTTTTTCTGTTTTTTCACTGTGTTTTTTTTCTCAACAGGCCTAATTGATTGCATTAGATATGATGTTATGTGTATTTGTGTGTAAGAAAAAATAAAATTCACAAAACTTATTAACTGATATCCCATTTCCAACACGAAAATCAAATCAAATCAAACTAAACCGATCTTAATCAGACTCAACCATGTTTTGTCTGCCCTTGTTAACTATTAAAACTGTCCGCTTCCTATAAAAGTGATTTGTGCGTGCAGTGGAAATAGTGTTTGGCGCAGCAAATGAAAGCAAAAGCAAAAATAAAACAGTAACGGTATACATTCATGGCACGGAGGACCTAAATCCATTCATTTAATGAACTGAAACGTGATATCATTGGCACTGTAATAGGAAACATCTGCATACAAATTTTTATTTATGTTATGTTTTTCTCATTGATGGATTATTATCGCAACAGAGATTAACGACAATACTTATTTTAATTCATTTTGTTTGACATTCTCCTATAATGATAAATAAAAGCTCCCAATTAGAATTGATTCAATTTGCTGAAAATGAGCTTTGGAACAGATGCGCGGAAAAAAAGAGAAGAACATGTACACGACGATGTGAGTAATTGATATGAACTGAACCGAACATTGAACGGCAGAGCGAATATAAATAAAGTCAGCGTCGAATAGCAAAATTCAACATTCATTAACTGTAAAATAAGTGCTGATATTTGATTGCATGTTGTTGTTTTTTTAAGTTAATTATTGTTTATACATGAAACTAAATTCAAAATGGCTAAAAATATACATATACCGAGAGAGAGAGAACGTTTATAAATCAATTTATTGGTCTTGATTATTGACTTTGATGCTTTTGTTGGCACACGTCTATTGAGTGCGAAAAAACAAGATGAAACCCATGGTTTGCGACGAAAAAGGCAGTCAGAACAGCGCGCAACATTTCGTGATCAACTGTATAAACACACAACATGGAGTGTGGCTGGTAAGTGAGTCAATGTATGGATGTATTGGCACGAAAACTCTCAACAACACAGTACTCTCTTTGCATGCTTGCTCGCTCGTTCGCCCGCCTTCCACTCGGAATCACTGTGCGGCTGTGAGAGCGCAGCAAAAAAACACCTGTTATGAAGAATCGATGCAAAATGGAACCGGTACTCGCAGACACCAATATATCTCCAATATAAAGATGAACAACCAACCATACTGGCTTCAATATGCAAAATGAACGTTGCCGTATCCATTCCTTTTTTCCTAGGAAAAATTGCGTGTGAGCCTTTTTTTTCTTCTTCCTCCTTCTTGTTTCGATTTTTATTTAGCTGATGAAAACCGCAGAAAGAAACTCGCTCTTTGCGTTGGTATGGTGATGAACAGGGTTTCCATGCAATAAAGACAACTGGTAAGGCGATTACATTTTCTAGGCAATAGATACTGTGTGGCTAAATTTATGAGCATGACAGCAGCAGGTATTAAGCCAACAACAGCACCACCACCACCAACCACCGCATCATATCTGTGTAATCAACGTAACAACCACAAATAATTGACTCTATCATGGTGCTGTGAATATTTCCCTATCTAGCTGTCGCCATTCTATCTACGAAATCGAGAGACAGGTGTTGTTGAATTTTGTCAAAGAAATATTAATCAGAAACATTTGAAATGTGAGCTTTCTGCTAATTAATTATATATATATATATATATCTATATGTAGAATAACATCAGAACCCATATTATTGTTTGCAAAGATTTGCCATTGCCATTCGAAACTTTTTCCACTTGCATCCTTGTGAATGATAATACAAGTTGTGACCGAAAGAGTAGAATGAATAAAGAGAAGACATAGAAAAAGTTTCACTTCATGAATCGTTTTATTATTTGAATTCGTCGTGATTATGAGTTTTATTCGGATGCTGCTGCTGCTGCTGTGATGTCGGGACTAAATTGGATTACAAGCATATTTGGCATGTCGGATTTATGTTTGTTCGGATTGTTATCATACACAGCAATCATAAAAACTCAACCGAAATGTCTAGCGTCTTTTGCTGTTTGTACGACAGTGTAAAGCTCATTCGTATGTGATCCGTACGGCTGTACAAACTAGGACCATCAATACGAAATCCAAACTCTATTTTAGACGAATCAGTTAATTTATGACTTTATTTATGCGTAGCAGCCGTTTATCGGCTCGATTTTATTATTAGATTTTATATTCGATTCCTCAATAATAAGCGATTCGAGGCGGCACTCGGTTTTTCTCTTGTCTCAATCGGTCAGCACACACACAGTTAGCACACATGCTGTGAACAAATGGCAGAAAAGAACGAAAGAGATAGCGCCAGTGAAAGAAAAGCCAAGGGAATAAAACAAGCTCCTAATGGCACAATGAAAAAGCAAAAAGGTTAAACACCGAAACGAATGCAGTCAATCGACAATCTTTGTTATCTGATATATATATATATATATTTAGTTATGTGTATGAGTGTGTCGAGTCGAGTAGTCGACACCGTTTCGTGTGTACGATTGTATGTGTGCGTAGCTCTCTGTATGTGACTTTACTGCGCATGTAAATAAAATCAATAAACAAAAATTTTCTTCGGGCCGTACGTAGCAAGTTTCGTGTTTTCGCTAATATTTGCTGGCAAATGGTGGCTTAGCTCAGCACAGCACAGCACACATCATATCTCTCGCTTTCGGACACACACCAAAAATCGAATCGACGCAAACATGTGCACGAAAATGTTCTATTCCACTGTGTTCATGTGAAACATACATCATTTCGCAGGAAATGAAGAGAAAATTACAGTGCTTTCGTTCCATTTTTCCCAAAAGCCTGTATGTCAGCAGGTACACGCACACAAACACACACAGCGGGATTAAGAGAGCGAGAGAGAGAAAGAGATCATAGGAATGCAAAATAGACGGTGTTTCTGAAAAACAGCGCGCACACACAATGAAACGCATTCTCTGATTTTCCCAAAGTACACACACATAGAACAGCGCGACCGAATGGTAGTAGACATTCAGTTTTGTACACAGGCACCAAAAATTTTCTTGCGCTCTCATCGCTAGTTGCGGCGACTCTCACACATCAAACAGTCGCGTTCCGAAGGAAAAGCAAGATTTCTGATCGTCTCTCAGTCAAACGAAAAGTGTCGACGAATTGAGCGACACACATTGCACAGAGAGACATACACAGGCTATCACTAAGTCACCGTGAAAAAAAGAAGATTTTTTATATATACATACTGGCTGCGTGTGAAAGAGCGAAGCAGAAGAAAAAAAACCAAAAAAAAAATAAAGAGAAAAATTTACAGTGAGTTTTGAAATTTTAAACAAGAATATAAATCCAAACGCGACAGTTTTCATCAACAACAAAAAAGAAGAAACCAATTTCTATTCTGGATTTAAATGGAAGGAGCAGAATATCAAGTTTGAAGAGAAAAAAAAATTGGTTCATTTTTAATTTTCAACACATCTTTTTATTGCTTTGTGGTTTGTGTGCTCGTCGTGAAAATATTTGGTGAAATTTCTTTCGGCATTTAGATTATTCAGTGAAATTACTGTTCATATATGTATAAATATGAATTGATTTTCTTTCCGTTGGCTTGGAATATATTGTTGGTTTGGTACAAGCGAAGAAAAAATAAACGGGAAAATATTGTTCGCATTATTTCGTGATCCAATGGATTGGATTGGGTAAACCCGATAATCTAAGTTCTATAGTGCTAAAAATTCATAAGCAGCAGCAGCATTTTTGTTAATTATACAAGCATTTCAAAATAAATACGAACCGTTTATATTACGTTGTGAATCCATCGGAAAAAAAGAAATACAACTCATTATATAGTTTGTTAGATTAGAGCACGAAAGTTAAAAATATACATCCATATTTCTACAGCAACGGGGCATAAAACGCATATATTGAGAAACACCAAACAGGCATTAATACAAAACAAACAGCCACAATAATAACAACAACAAACAAAAAATGAAAAAAAAATATTAAGAATAAATATATACGCGCGGACGAGGAGACACACACAAGCTAGCGAATTCAACGAAAGTAAATAAAATCGTTAAATAATACGCAAAATCGTCTCATATGAAAAAATAGAATAAAAAAAGAGCGAAAATGAAAGAATCAAGTTTGAAAATGAATGTAGAGTACGGATAAATGTCATGGTGAAATAGCGAACGGTAGAACCAAATCGAAGACCATAAAAAAAGCATTCGAAAAAGAAAATAATTTTAAACATAAAGGCTACATCACATGAATCGTGTGGTATATGTATAAATTACAAATGAAATTCATTTTTAATATTGATTTGGATGTCTGTCGTCATTCCTTTTTTTTCGGTCGAATTTGCCATCGATTTATCATTATCTTTCATCGTCCCAATCTCAAAAAAATATGAATGTGTGTGTGACACTGTAGCTGTCTTTTATTCAGACGACGTGGTTGAATTTTGATTTTTTTTTCCGTCGCTGAAAACGGGTCAATTAATTATATTGTAAGCATTTTGTATGCGCTCCTTTTTTTCGTACACATTCAACGCCAAACATTTCCGGGCCCGTTCCATTGCGAAACGCAACGTGTCGCATACATTATTTTTGCATTAGGCAAAATCATCAGTCCATATCGTTCCAATTAATATGAATCGTTCAATGAGGTGAAAACGCATAAAAGACATTTTCACCAAGTGGAATTCAATTATGGCAAATCCATCAAATTAGTTACCAGATAAAATTTGTTGATGGACAAATGTCGAGTGCGGCGTGTGTAAAACAGCAAAGCGCTTCGTTCAGCGTGTACGTGTATGGATCTGATAACATTAAAAAGTGATGCAATTTATTAGCGGGAAAAAGCCATCAGAATACACACACACACACACACAAAAACACCCTAATAAAATGATGATGAACTCGTATATTTTCTGGCTGCTGTCACATAATATTCGCATATACTGGGGAACCGTGTGTCGCCAATAGACATTTTATGTGTGTTATCACGATTCACACAAGGTCCTATACTAGACATAATCCGCATAGCGCTCAAATAGATGTCAACCGAGGCGCAATGTTCATGATAGAAGCTGGTCCGTGCATTTGCCTCCAGGCGCAACTCATTTAAAGCTACTCGATTGGAAGAGCCGATCAGAAATCGTTTTTCAAACAAAAACAACGAAAAGTGTATCATCTCAAACGATGAGTACTTTAGCAATACTTAAAAAGTTTCATTGGAAAAAAAATCCGATTTTCCGCGAAAACAGACCGCGAGCGAGAGAGAGAATGAGACTGAAATCGGGGCGATAAAATACCAGAAATAATAGGTTTATGTCGGCAACAAAACAATTCGAAAGCGAAAGAAAGAAAAAAAAATCGAAACACAGCAGACCAAAGACGAATGCAAGGCAAAGTAAAAATAGAATCAATTTTTATTTTCTCTCTCGTTTTTCATAACTGCACACGAAATTTACGGTTGCTTTTGTGCGCACGGCGGGCATGCATAGCAGGCAGAAAGTGTACGGATTTCGATCCGTTGTACTTAATTAATTAAGAAGTATTTTTGTTCGACAACAAACGTTTCAATGGCAGCAAACACACGAATGACGGACTGGGAAAAAAGCGCTGGTCATTCGGGTCGAATGTTGTTGTACTATATGGTGTACACGACAGCACTTGATCTTTTGTATGAGCATTTGAGCCGAAATGTTGTTCGAAAAGGGGCCGAACAAAATTGATTTTACCCATGGGCATAATAAAAATCTCAGTTTGTCTCCGCTTGTCAAATTAACTGAAATACTCTTTGGCTATCGGCTTTTCATCACTTCATGAAAATGAAAATGCCTGTCGTACGTCTTTTTCGCCAATTTGGCTGTTGCTATACGGCGATCTTTTCCCCTTTCTCATTTTGCATTTATGATACTTCATGTGCCCCATTATTATTATTACGTTCGGAGGTATATTCAGGTTTATGAAGAAAGAATGAAAGAATGGAAAAAGAGAAAAACGATCCAAAATTATTGCCCACACTGAAATATGAATAAAAAAGTCGTTTTTTATCTGTGATGAAAAGGAGACGAAAATACGTATATATTGCAAAAGGAACAAAAAAAAATCATGTTTGGCGAATTGTAGACATGGAAAAGTCGCAAAAGTCTGAATTCCATTTTTCTTCTTTTTTTGGTTATTTTGTCATCTTTTCCATTTGCTTGATTTTTTGTGTCCACAAGGGCAGAATTGAAGCAGAATAAAAAAAAAATACACACACATAAACAACGCACAATGTCCGGGCTTCGAAAAGTAGAAAATGAACTAGAAACGGAAAAATAAAAGTGGAAAGAAGATGACAGGACGGAAAGCGAAAAAAATTTATCCATTATTCGACTCTAATGTCACCTTTCTTGAGCCGCACTGGCCTACTATACCATATATCTATACATGCTTTGTGTATATATACGGATGCACAGATGTACACACATGTGCGGTTTACTTTTATCCATATATCCGAATGGTAGGCCACATTGCCTGGGTGATGGCAACTCGAACATTTCCATACACTCGACTATTCAACATACGAGCCAACAACATACATATAGAGATATAGTACATACACACATAGACACGTATATTGAGTGCAGGGTAATGAAAACGCAAAAGAAGAAGAAGAAGAAGAAAATTACGAGAAGAATGTCGAAAAGAGCCCATGCACAGCACTTTATAATCAGCCATATAGCTTGAATTCTTGTGCTCATCATTTTCAGGGAATATATAATTCGTGTGCTCGGCCGTTTTCTCTCCTCCCTCTCTTTTGCTCTCTCCCTTCGTCTCTTCCAAAATCACATTATCTCTATCCTTCTGCTCGTTCGTTGGTTCGTTTGTGCTGTCTGTTTCTATCCATCATGTGCTTATATGTGCTTATATGTGTATATTCAAATTTCTGCTGGAGCGTCGTTCAAAAGCGACTCATCAAATTATGAATGCCGTGAACAATATACATATACGGCATTACACAAGAAGTGCACAATTGAAGCGCGCTCTCCTGTTGTTTTCTCAACCATCCCTTTCTGCACACCAGCCATGCGGTTCATTTCACAATGCGTGTGTATGGCACAGCAGATGAAGACACAGAGATAGAGAGACAGCCAATGACTTGGTCTTTTTTATTTGCTGTGTAAAAGTGCTTTCGAAACTACGGTTCGTTTAAAATGAAGAGAAAGAGAGAGTGTAATCGTCAACATTAGGGCTTCCAATGTGTCTGTATGTTTGTGAAACTGAAAAAAAGTTAAACTTTTCGTCAGCGTTAGCTTTTATGTGCTTTTCGCTTAGCAATCCCACTTGTGTTTGATATGCCATATTGAAGTGTAATACAACCGAAACGTCTTTCTTTCGTCAACTTTGCTCGCAAATATTTCGCATTGTGAAGAAAAAAAACACAACGAAACATTAAGGTTCACACGCAACATGAATAACGTGAGCGCAATGTGTGTTATTCTATAGTTCACATGCAGGGCAAGCATATCATATGTTTCGATTTTTCGTTCAATGAAACTTTTCCCTTTCATTGCGATTAAAGTGGTAGTTTGTCGGTTGGACGGGCAGACAGTTGGTCGGTCGGTTAGTTAAAGTGTAGTGAATGCGCGCCCATCGTCAATGTACACCGTACACATTCATATTTTATAACATTTTACCATCACCCAGCACAACAGCACTCAGACTTCAATATTAATATTCGCCATACATTCGACAATGGCATAAGAATGGAATACAAATAAGCCAAGACAATGGATGGAACAGTCCATCGAAGTTAAGCTTCCATTTTACTATTGTGCCGTTACTTTTGTTTCGATTCTCAACGGTTTTTTCTTTCTTTCTTTTTTCTGCATTTCTGCTTTCATTCTTCTGGTGTTGTGTTTTATTCTTTGCCTACTTCAATGCGAGTTCATTTGCTTCAGTTGTTCGCTAGCTCGCGCGCGTTCCATTTTCGCCGTTTCCATTTATCTTCGCTTGCAATGCTACAATTTTTCACGATGTGCTAGGCACAACTTCGCTCACTTACGCCCTGCCATAAGCATTATCATGTTCGTTTTTGTTGTTTTGACAGCTGCTGCTGCCTCTACCACGGGTATATCGGCATATTTGTTGGCACGATGATATTTTACATTGTGATTTTTGATTAACCTGAATATGCTACTCATTCACCGTATCGCGATACAAAATCCAATTACCTTACACACAAATTTAAATGATGAACACTAAACACCAATAATATCCACACCGAAACACAAACACAAACACACACATACATATATGAACTTATATTAATAACACGGAAAGAGAGGAAAATTGAAAAGACGGTTGGAAGTCCAATCACTTTGCAGTGAAAATTTATTCGTGCGTTTGTTTCTTCAAACCATTCACCCTTTTAGCACAATCCAACCAGCCAGATTCATTCAATTAAATATATGTCATACTACTATAATGATATGCCGCATTGTAAATGCTTGAAATGCCGAAAAGATATCGATTTCATAATCGATGTGTTTTCGGCACGTGAACCAAAAGTGTCACATAAAATTTTCCAGAGTCGTTAAGTTAATCAAAACGTTGAATTCTGAGCACGTTTAATTTACGGTCCATTACATTTTTTTCAATACAGCTTTTTTTTCGCTCTCCATTTCGCTTTTCAATTTTCCTTTTCACTGCGAAGAACAAAGCGAATGGAAAAAAGTTAAAGCAAAAAAAATGAAAATGAAAATGATGAAAAGCTTAATGAACGAAACTTTTTTTTTCTCTCACATCGTTGTCCCTTTTTTCATATCTCATTTTTTCTCTTTCTTTTTTTTGGGTAGATAATTTCACAGGGTCATGAACGATCGATTAAACCAAAAGTGAAGAATCGTGGAGAAAACACGATTCGAAAGCGGAATAAATCGTTTAACGAAATATCAAACGGTGAAATCAATAGGCGACCAACGAACGACATCAAAATTAACGAAGTCCCAACCAAACGAAAGCGGCCCAACGAAGAACACGAGATAAAATCAGACAAAGTGTTCCCGCTACAGGAGTGTGAGTTTTCTGGCTTTCTGCGACCATCGAGTCTGACAGTTATAGCGGCAGCAACAACAACATCGACAACAGCAATCAGCAGCATCACCACCACCATCAGCACAATGGCAACCCCAACAGTTTGTACACGTTTCTCGGATAATTATGATATCAAAGAAGAATTGGGCAAGTAAGTACAACTGTTCACGAACAATAAAATATTGTTTCGACGTTTTTTGCTCGCTCTGTGTGTGTATGTCTGATCGGTTGGTTGATTATACGTTTGCGTACACCTCATCTCCTTCATTCTCATCATCCGAAAATTCATCTTCATTCTCTTCATTTTCTCCGAATGTGTCAGTGCCATTTTGTCTCACTCTCCCGTTCACCCGATAATAATGCTCACGCATTTTCCCATTAACTTTTCCACAAGTTCGTTGTATTCTTTTGTCATTTTGTTTGGCGCTTTCGCTGCTTTGCTTTTGTATGTGCGTTTTTTTTTCGAATGGAAGCGCTAGCATCAGCATCAGCATACATGATTCGTCCTTTTCCCCCCCTGTGAATGCTATTCGCAACAGCTGACTATAGATCAGCGAAAATTGAAAGTACGCATTTCGACAAGCTCTTGATTCAATAAAAATGTGTGTACATGGTACTGTGTGTATGTGTGTTGTAAATGACTTGTCAAGAGCTCTCAATTATTACTTTCCACTGATTCGGCTGCTTTTTTCAATTTTATTCGATATTTTCGCTTTCGTTTCAATGTTCGCCTCAAACTCCCACAATATATCGCTTTCACTGTTCTAAATCATATTATTTCGTTTCTGTGCACGTTTTACTTAATCTTTTATTTTGCTTCTGTTTAACGTCGCTCTTGTGTTGCTGTTATTTTTTTTGGTTGCTGCTGCTGTTATGCATTCGTTTGAGAGAGATACATTTGTGTTTACGTACACTTTTTTACGAGCCAAAAAATTACGATCGCCTTCGTAAACTTTCTTCTTCTTCTTTGCTCAACGCTTTTGTTTATTAACGCCAATTCTCTCTCTTTCTCTCATCTCTCGTCAACCATAATGAAATACGCGAAATAAATAAGCCACTTTTTGTTTATTCTTTCTAATTTATTTTATCATTGACTTTGGCGTGAACTGGCTGTGTGTGAGCGTGCCTCAATATGTTATTCGTTCGTTTGTGTGCTTTTGTATGCGTTTTATTTTGTGGAAGCTGAGCTTGTCCGAACATCAAAGTCCCATCAAATATATATATATATATGTGTGTATTTTTTTTGTCTTCTGTTCGCTCATTCGTTCTGTGTGTTTTAACTAACCAATTTTGCATAACGACTAAAACAAGAACATTATCTGTGTCTTTTCCGTAGAGGAGCATTTTCAATTGTAAAAAGATGTGTACAAAAATCCACTGGCCTAGAATTTGCTGCAAAAATTATAAATACAAAAAAGCTCACCACTAGAGGTAGGGCAACAAAAACCATTAGTTTGTTTACTTACTATACATATAATGGCAATTTCATTTAATGAACGTTGAACGTTGTCTACCTAATATTTGTTGGGTCGGTTTGCCATAATGAAGAGCAAAACAAAACAAAAAATACAAAGAGAGAGACAGAAAAGAACGCTGTATCGATCGAACGGTAAACGTGTTATTTTCTACACCCATGTCATGACAGTCATCAGTCGCCGTCATTGGTTGCTTTGGTCGGTCGATACAATGTTTTTCTTTGTGAATAAAATATAAACAAATTGGCTATTGTTTTTCTTTTCTGAATTGTATAGTCTTTCAAATGAAAAAAATAATATTGAGTGAATTATTTGCTTTCTTTTTGCGTATTCTATCCGTGTATGCGCGTGTGTCTGTGCGTCTTTTTCGCACATCATTATCATCATCATCATCATCGTCGTCATCGTTGGGCGACTGTCTTCGGTGCATTGAAAATGCGAATAAAACACAGATTTCCAAAAGTTGGAGCGAGAAGCGCGAATATGCAGAAAATTGCAGCATCCAAACATTGTACGACTTCATGATAGCATACAAGAAGAGAACTTCCACTATCTTGTATTCGATTTGTAAGTACACTTTCTGCAATAATTCATTTTTCAGTCGTTTGTCTTGTCAACTTATTTCTTTTCCACCCAGTTTATTTGTCTTCTGTTCCTGGGCTGCGTCCAAATGAAAAAGTTTGAAATTAATTTTCTTTCTTTCTATGTTTCTCCGTTTACTTTCTCTATTCCATGGTTGCTTTTTTTCCATCTTCCGTTGTGTGATTTCGTGCGTCATTTTCATCGTATAAAGAGTTACTGGTGGCGAACTGTTTGAAGACATTGTGGCTCGTGAATTTTATTCGGAAGCCGATGCATCGCATTGCATTCAACAGATTCTTGAATCGGTGAACCATTGCCACACAAATGGTGTGGTGCATCGCGATCTAAAGCCCGAAAATCTACTGTTGGCAAGCAAACTGAAGGGTGCCGCTGTTAAATTAGCCGATTTTGGATTAGCCATCGAAGTGATGGGCGATCAACAAGCATGGTTCGGTTTTGCTGGCACGCCCGGCTATCTATCACCGGAGGTATTGAAAAAGGAACCATATGGTCGGGCTGTTGATATTTGGGCATGCGGTGTCATTTTGTACATCCTACTTGTCGGTTATCCACCGTTCTGGGACGAAGATCAGCATCGATTGTATTCACAGATCAAAGCCGGAGCCTACGATGTAAGTTAACCCATACTAATTCGGATTATTCCTTTTACCTTTATCTTTTTGCCATTTATCTTCGACGCATCGTTTATCGTTCAACGAAAAAGCGAAAATAAAAACAAATCATTGTACAAAAAGTCAAAACAAGACAAGACGAACAAGAATGAGAAGGAAAAAAAGCGAAATTGCTTTCTTTTGACTCGGTATCTCTTAATTCATTGTTTGTATTCTGCATGTTTCATAGTATCCATCGCCTGAATGGGACACAGTAACACCGGAAGCAAAGAATCTCATCAATCAAATGCTTACAGTCAATCCATTTAAACGAATTACTGCTGCTGAAGCTCTTAAACACCCATGGATTTATGTAAGCAAGAATGCAAAAATTAATTATGGCTCGTGTTTTATATTGAATAATCGTAATAAATACTCTATGTGGTCTTTTTTCTTCTTCTTCTTCTTCCTTTCTTCCATTTTCGATGAAATCTTTAGCAAAGAGAACGTGTTGCATCTATGGTTCATAGACAAGAAACGGTTGACTGCTTGAAGAAATTCAACGCACGTCGAAAACTTAAGGTGAGTTAGTTTTTTCGAAACATTTTTTCTATGAGGCAAAGAAAGAGACCGAGAGAGAGAGAGAGAGAGAGAGAGAGAGAGAGAGAGAACGAAAATCTTTTGAACGAGCTGACATTTATTGCGCATTTTTATAGGGTGCCATCCTGACAACAATGCTGGTTTCGAGAAATTTCAACAGCAAGAATTTAATGTCGAAAAAGAGCGATGGATCTCAGGTCAAAGAGTCAACAGACTCAAGCGCAACAATGGACGAGGACGATACAAAAGGTTAGAAAATCAGCCGCAACATCGTTGATTTTTTCGTTTTCATACATGTTGTATATTGTTGAAAGCGACATTTAACAAAATCTCGCATTCGCTTTGCATACTCCAAAATATCGACGACAAGCAATCTTATCTTTTTATTTTCCTCAAAATCATTGCATTGTTCCATGGGTACGTGTGTGCGCGCGGTAATCTATTGATAGACGACAAAAAGGGTGGTGTTGACCGTAGCACAACCGTCATTGCCAAAGAACCGGAAGGTAATTTATCTGCTCATCAAATCATGCGTGGTTCATTTTAAGACTGTTCTTTTTTCTGAGTTTCATCATCCAATCTTTTCAGCCGATGTCTGGATTGCATTGCCTGCGAATAAGCCAAGCCATCAATTATCCACAAACTCCCAATGCTCAGGTACATATACCTATACAGCTATTTTTCATACCTAAAACCCATTTGGGTTTCCCTTCACATTTATCCCTGTCAATTATTCTGGATCATCATTTAAATCGTCTTAAATTGTGTATGTTTTTCGTAGCTCGTCGTCAGGAAATTATCAAAATGACCGAACTACTTATTGAGGCTATAAACAATAGCGATTTTGATGCTTACACGTAAGTTCTTGGAAAAATCCATTGCGAACAGAAATTAATTGGGCCAATTCATTGCAGAAAAATATGTGATCCACATTTGACAGCGTTTGAAACGGAAACATTGGGCAATTTGGTTGAAGGCATGGACTTTCATAGGTTTTACTTTGAAAATGGTAAGTTAAATTTACTTAAAAGGTTATCTCATATTTTATTGTTGATACGATTACGGTCGCTATGGCGGTCGGATCAAGTTCAAGTGCCACAATACCGACACACATGCACATTGCACACGCCACTAGATGATGGCCAACCTATTTCATTATTTTCATATGGTGTGTTCGATAAAATTTCGATTGAACATAAACACGACACATATGCATGCAGTTAAACTGTGTATGTGTATGTGTATGGCGTTGCGTGCCTCGGTATTGAACTCTTATATCCAATAAAATAGAATTTTCAACCAACAACAGCAAAAGCAACCAAATTCAGCATATATGTATCTCTGATGAATTTTTCAGTAACAGGGAAAAGTTGCAAAGCCATAAACACTACAATTTTAAATCCACATGTACATTTGCTTGGCGATGATGCCGCCTGTATTGCATACGTTCGATTGACCCAGTATATTGACAAGTGAGTATTGTCCGTTTGCGTGATAATATTTGTTTACAAGTATATGTATGTACATTGTACACTGATAATTGGCCTTCGCTTGCCATTCACAATGTCGATTTTTCTAATTTCTTGTTTCGTTTTTTTTCCAATTTTCTCTACATTTCATTCTTTTGCACTTTTCCGTTTCCAATTTTGATTTCATTCAATGTTATGTCTGTGTGTGATGGCTGAAACATTGGGGGCGCCTATTTTCATCGTGTGCTAAAAATAATCGCGACTTTTTGGATTTGAATTCGGCAACCGAAAATCAAATCTATCGAATGCAATTGTTTATTTTGGTTTTGTTTTGGTTTCGTGTGTGAATCACTTGTGCAGAGACCTACAATCGCATACACATCAATCGGAGGAGACGCGTGTATGGCACAAGCGTGATAATAAATGGCAAAATGTTCATTTTCATCGAAGTACAACTGGACACACAAGTGGCACAACGTCGTTTGGATTTGCTCCCCCACGCAAATAATTGAATGCAATTCATAACAACAACGTCGAATACCCTAGCCACCGTCGCCACAACCAACAACGCTACCACCACCATGATCATCACCAGAACTACTACCACCACCAACCAATACATCAAATTACAAAAAATGACACACTCCAAATCCACTGGGATGTTCAGTTCCAGCTGAGGGATCACTTTGTCGTTGCATTTACTTGAGAAAGAAAAAGAAGAAAGATAAAGAAGCAACAGAAAAAAGAAGAATCTTCAACTAACATAAATTATTATGCCAACTTTCTTACTGAATCGCTGTCTTACAGAATAAAGTGTTAAGATTTTTTCGACTTGTATTCAATCAGCTCGAAGCATATTTTTGAGCATTAAACGATATATTTTTTTTCGAGTGAACTATTTAAAGGAATTTGACTACATTGTAGATTGGTTGAGTACGCAAACCAAAGACAAGCTCGTATTAGAGCCGAAAAAATGACTAAAATATCCATAAAAATGCAACCAACAACAACGTCAATAAGAATCTATTGCTGAGCCGTATGGGAATGCAGATGTTGCTCTTCGGTTATTGGAAAATTGAATGCAATGTCACAGTTTGAAATTGATCGAATGAGAATTTTTGAACGATTTCGTTTGCATCAAAGAGACAACTCCATGAATGTATACTCCCCGTTTTTTTTTAGACATTGATAAAAACGCATTTAATAAGTAATTGAATTTTAGTCACTTAATTTAGCATCATGCAACATTTTGTTGCTGTTGTTGTTCCTTTGATTTTTTTGCTGTTGCTACGAACGGATAGAATTAGATAGATAGTCGCCTATGCACAAATATGTTTTCTGCAATGCAAACGAAGTCGCGATTTACAATGTCCTCAATTCGATAGCCGGTTATTTCGTATTGACACGCCATCGATTTTCGATACCAATCCAGTTAATCGAGCTCATTTTCACACCTCAGCCGTAGAAACATTGCAAATGAAACCACCTAAATGTCTACAAACATAACCTAATCTCTCCTCTCCCCCTTTTATTGATAGATATTGATGAAGAAAGTGCTAAATATTAATCACAAACGGTTTGCATCAGCAAAACAAAATGAAAATGAAAAAAATACCTAAGCAAACAAGTTTTTTTTCTAAAAGAAAAAAAAACGAACTTTTGATGTTATAACCAAAATGAAATATAATCATGACGTAAAATATTCTATTTGTGACGACTACTCTCAAGGTAATTAGACGGATGAAAATCAACAAATCTATTAAACCGCATTAAGTGTAAGCAAAGAACAGTTATTGAAAGAAGAAGAAAAGCAAGAACAACAAAAAAACTTCTAAAAAAACACACTAAACATGAGATTTAAGTGTATAAAATTATGGCTTGTTAGATATAAAAAAAATTGAAATCAGAACGTTTTTTCTAGAACAAGTACTTTCGATGAAATGTTTGTCCTTTTTTCTTTTGTTTGCGGGAAATACGAGATTTCTGTTTTCTCGTAGAATCTTCCTGTAAATATATTATATATAGTTAAATTGAAGAAAACCAAACAAAAAAAGAATCACATACACACATTGAAGATGAAGAAGATGAAGAAGATGATGATGATAAAAGAATAAGAATGGAAAGAGATTTGTGAAAAAGAATGTGTCAGAAATCGGCCCAATTTTCAATGAAACGCATTGCCGCAAGGAATGTCATCAATGCGACTAGTGAAAAATGTTAAAAATAGCCCACTGCTTTGACAAAACTCCTTCCAACAATTTATTATGAGCACATCGCTCACAGACAGACCGACACAGACACATATATATGACTTTGGCGTCTCTCTCTCTTTTCTTTTCGACGCAAAAATTAAAATACGACATCTTCAAACAAGAACAACAACAAAAAAAGCTACGAATTCTTTAACCCAATACATTTTTGAAAGTATGGTATCAAAAAAGAGAAAAAAAAACATTTTTGTCATAGATAAAAAAAGAAACACTACAAAACTTTTGCCTTTCTTGCCTTTTATTGCGTTCTATATTTTATATTCCGTATTCAGCGGAATAATTAATCTCAAGGGAAATCAATTGCTGCTTAAATCGCGCTCACTCAGCAGCACTCTGATTCGATGGAGACTACTTACAATCATACAAATCACAAAAAATTGAGAGAAGAAGAAGAATGAGATTGAACAGAAAGCATTGCTTTGGCTTTGGCTTTGGATACTTAAAAGTAGTTTTGACTCTCGCTTATTTAATTTGGTTTTTAAACATTTGAAAACATAAAAAATGACATCGCTGAATCAACTCACACACACATAGACCGATCAATGTCTTTTCTCAAATGGGTTTCTATTCAAGCCTTTTGCATTTAAGTAGCAAATATGAAAATATTCACTGTTGAAACAATCGTAACATTTATTATTCGATTTATTTAATGGTTTTCTTTTTCCTCTTTTCCTCCCACTCACTCACTCCCAATCATCCAATCCAATATGCAACACTGTATTCTTTTGCCAATAGTTTTGACGAACAAACGGTTGGCCACCGGCCAATGCTTTGTCACCACAAATATGAACATTTAAACAAGTAATAAAACAATTGAACTGTACAATTTTCTCGGTAGATATTTTACAAGAAAAAAATTGAAAAAAAAAACAAAATAAATGATGCAGGTTTAACGGGTTCGAACAAAAAAAAACACTGAATTTAACAAAATAAAAATAAAAAACATCACCTAGTTAGCATTTTATTACTTCATTTTAGTGCGCCATGGACATTTTCCGGCGCAACAAAAAAATTCATACAACCGATTAAATGTTACGCAATTGATGCAAGTTAAAACACTCAATATGACAAACAAAAATCTGCTTTCTATTTGGTTTTTATTCCAGATTTTTCCTTCAGATGGAATTTGTTGATTTTTCCTGACAAATAATAACACACAAAACAACCGCAAACAAAATACCATAAATTATTGAAACATTTGGATGATGGACAACTACTGTATATTTTAGTCTGACAGTCGGTCAAGACCGAAACGAAACACAACTATGTTATAACATATTTAGTGGTATTTAACAGAAATAAAAAACAAATAGTTAAACGAGAAATTGAAAATTGAAACCAACAAACAAAAACACAAACACAAAATAAACAATAAATATGCATCTTTAATGATAGTTCTTTTTGAAATGAGATCGCCATTATTTGGAACATGGAACATTATCTGTACTACAATGAATATATTTGAAATCAATATTTGACATCAGACACAAGCAACAACAATACAAAAGAAGTCTAAATTAACGCTAATTCAATGACAAATTGTATCATTATAAAAATTTAAATTCTATGAATAAAATTTCAACAACTTATATCCCTGGAAGATTTCCCTTAAAAAATTTAGTTACCCAACTTTCATAACATTGCTGCACCAACGTTGTTATCAACGAATTCATTTTCATTTCCTATTGCATGTACGAGAGCAGTATGAAGAGATGAGTGATTAGCTCAAGAGAAAAGTGATTGTGTGTAATTGTGCAGAATGGAGTATTCCACAGAACGATCTACAGGTGGACTATGATTTTATTTGTTCCCATTTTTTCCAGAAATCACTTCATAAAAATTCGTAGCCCTTGAAAAAACACATGTAGTTTAGTTTCGAATAACAGGCTACTGAATTATTCTAAGCGAAACAATGTACAATCCATTGCAAAAAATTAGGTTTTTTCAAGAAGAGTGGCGTATGAAGACGCCAAAAGTGAAATGGCAAACGATTTATAATTTTGGTGATTTTATATTACGTAATTTACGATTGATTGGTATACCCATTTCCCTGCTGTTGTTCTTGCTCTTTACGTCATATGCAATGTTTGGCATTGGACCGATTTATGTTTATTTTTTCAAAAATATGCGTGTGATTCCGCTGGCCACAGATCTACCGTTTATCGATAGTCAATCACATACAGGATTCATATTGAATCTCATTCAGCAAGGTATTCCTACATTCGTCGCAATAATGGGAACATCTGGTATGGAAATTGGGCAAGCCTTGTTAAACGATGTAATTACCACATTTCCCAAGCTCGTACGACTTGATTTAGATGAGCTTGCCGATGAACTTATGGCTGAGGGTATGTCGTTGAAACCAAAGCACGATTGCGCAATGATCTCGTGCGAGTACAAGATTTTGATCGGTAATTATATCATATGATGTGATGCACTGATCAACAACTGTTTAATGCCAAATGGAAACAATTTGTTCTTATTTTACAGCTATGAACTCAAAGTGATTGATTGTCTTTATGTGAAAACGTTTGTGGCCCCATATGCTTATGCGTATTCAATAAGTTTCGCCATTTTTCAACAGCTTATATTTAGTACGATTAATTTGAACTTTGTAGCATATACATGTACTAATCTGTACCTTAACTATCGACTTTCCGGCTGGATTTGCATGCGCGCTGTGCTGTTATGTTCAACTATCGATCATTTGCTACATGGGCAATAATATCAAGGAAGCGAATAAGAGTACTGTCGATGCGTTTTACAATATGCCCTGGTCGAGAAGGTCAAACCTGCAGAGTGAATGGATGGATGGATGGATGGATGGATGGATTTAAAAATTCATCTGTATTGACGGTGAAGTTGCATCAAATATGGTTCACACGACGATGATATCGGTAGTTCAGCGGCGACCAGATAGTTGTCGCTACTAGTATAGAAGAATGAGAGAAGAAAAGAACAAGCAAAAAAAGTAGTAAAAATCTATGGGCGTAAGTATGATATAGACGGTGCTTTTGCACTTATCTGCTGTCGAGTTTCCGCGATTATTTCTCTAATCAATGGATGATCGCATGACGCGTTGAACAAGCCATATTTGATGCAACTTTACCGTCAATAAGGATGAATTTTTACTAAAAATCTATTGGAGATAAGTGCAAACGCACCGTCGATATCATACTTACGCCCATAGATTTTTAGTAAAAATTCATCCTTATTGACAATATTTGCATGGATCAATTTATTTAACCGTGTTTAAAACTAGGGGAATTTAACTCTTACGAGTGCAGCATGTTTTCTGCCAGTTTGCTTGATTCGCGGAAGTTCGACGCGTTCGTTGTACGTACTGACGCGCACCGTCACAAGTTTACACAAGTTTGTTTATGGTTTTGCGCGTTTTTCAAGTTGTTATTTGACAACTAAAACGCGTTTCAAACTGAAAATCGGTTGTTTACGTGTATAAAGATTTTTCACATCCTTTCCAAAAGTTCAAAGATTTATATAATTATAAAATGGACAAAGGAAATATTTTTAAAGAGCTGGAGAAAGTGTTGGAAGAAAAAGTTAATCCAGATATAATAAATGGAACGACTGATGTGTGCGCGTCGTCCAGCTTCATGTTTGCACACGAACTCGCACAAGTTCGCGCATGTTGTTTTAATACGGAACTTGTCAACTGAGTGGAATCATGCAAGTTCTCTGGTGAATGTAACAATTTCGTGCGCGTTTATATCATTTTTTT